>NW_027437193.1:1750996-1778496 GCF_033239565.1 Halichoeres trimaculatus | reverse complement strand
CCACTAGCTGGGGCTGTAGCTCCTAGAATGTCTACTGACAGAATACTGGGGAAAATGCTCTACTACCTGGATGTAAACACGTAAACATCAGTTTACATCAGTAGCTAAACTGGTTTAGATGTGTCTGGGGTATTCGTGTCAAAGGAGAACCATGGTCAGATAAAAAGGTGAGTTTATAACACGCAGCTAGCGAAGACGCTTCAGTTCAATGATGAAGTTCAAGCTCTTTGAAATCATTTGTCTGACTGTTTGTTCTAGCTGCTAAAGATCTCAACTCATGCAGATTAAACAGAAGAGAAATGAGGAATCCTGTAAGTATCAAAGTCTAGTTCAGGGGTCGGCAACCTTCGCTTCCTTTCATTTGCTTCATTTTGCCTCAGCTCACCTGGATTAAAGTTGATCGAAAGCCACAAAATCTACTTTATCTTTACAATAAAGACTATAGAGTGCACAAAATTTGTAGTTAAAATCCAGTGAATACTTATCTTAACTATAAGGTCGTTGAAATTATGAAATTGTACATTCTGATGTCCTTTTTACAGTTAATTTATTATGTGAATTTGCAGATGTGTCAAAAAAAATGTAAAACGTCAAAAATTTGAATAAATAAAATTATTTTTTGATTCCTCAAAAAAAATTTAGATTTCAAAAAAATTGCAAAAATACCGAATAGATTTTAAAATATTTTTTGAAAAAAAAGGTGAATTTTTTTTCTAAAAATTCAAGAATTTCCAAAAATTTTGAAAAGTCAAAATAAAAAAAATAAAAAAAAGTCAAAATTTTGGAAATGGTTTATTGAAAAAATTAAATCTAATAAATTTGCAAAAACATATAAATTAATATTTAAAATATTTTAATATTTAATTTTCAAAATAAAAATACTAAGAAAAAGTTTCAAATATAAACAATTTGCAAAAAAAAAAAGTAAAAGTTTAATACACAAAAATTTGCATATATTACGAGAATTTTTAATATTTCAAAAATGCACAAAAATTTCAACATTTTATGGAGAATACTTGAATTTGATGACAAATATGGATAAGTTGCTTGATATCTTCCCAGGGCTGTAAAACTTGAGGTTAGCCACAGGTGCATGGAAAGTTGGTGGATGTTGATGTTGTAGGAGGTGAAGTAGAGCGGTGGCAGGCTTTATTGACAGATGGGATGAAGATTTAGTTCAACTAAATGTTAACACAGGATTTTATCTAGTGTCAGTGTCTTTAATCATCAATACCCTCTGGAAGAAAAATAACAATTCTTTATTTTAATAATATTTTTTTAAAGCTACAAGGAGCCACTGCAGAGGAGTCAAAGAGCCACAGGTTGAAGACCCTTGTTATAAATGGTCGATCAGTGACTTCCTGATGTTTGGACTCTTTAGATCAAAAATAAACTTCTAACATTCACCAGAACCAGAACCAAAACAGCCTCCAGACTCCTGCATCCGTTCCCTCAGGGGTCTACGTCTGCACAGACATCTCTCCGCTCCCTCCACCAGCACGCTCTGCGTCGCCCTCTTTTCTCTGAGGTATAAAAACGTCTCAATTTCCATCACCACCCACTCCTTAGCTGTCGTTTTTAGGTCGCTTGCTTTCTATTTGTGCTTCATTTGGATCGTCTTTCAGCCTATCTGTTGCACCTGATGTTTCAAAGCTCCCACCGTGCCTCCAATTTTTCACATTTAGCTCTTTCAGCAGGCTCAGCTGCTGTCCAACAACATCAAACGCTGTTTACCGCTCAGCCTGGGGGAGTCTTCACTTTGAGTGGTCGGAGCATGAAATGATGTCGGGGGAGGATGTGTGCTGCATCTAAATAAGGACGTGTGTAAGCGCAGGCCGCTGTTTGCTCCTTTATACACTCACCAAGGACCTGATCAATACAAATCAATGGAGCCCTGTAAGGGCCTGTGTCCACTGACAGCATCATGTCTTAGGGCTTAAGGGCAAAAACTTCTTTAACATCAGTTAGTTGTTGCTGACTGTTGTTGTTGACTTCTAGTATAAACATTCATCATAAAAAGGGGAAGAGGAACTAGTTTTAGTTGTGGGTTCTTTACAGCAAGTAAAATCTTATAAACTGATGTTCAACTTTTGTGACATTTAATTCTCCTTTTGTCTTGTTTCTTGTGAATTTTCACCCCTTAACTTCTGTTTAACTGTTTGTTTTTGAAAATGATTACAGTAGTTTAATAGCTGTAAAGTTTACAAAAGTTAAGTTGTAAACTTAGCTTTTTTTTCATAAATGAATATCCTTCATATTATAGATTTGTGACTTCACTTTCGTAAATCTACATTCTTTTATTTCTGTTTCACGGTATGTTTAAAAAAAGTTGAAAGAAAAAAAAGTAAGTTTGTTAAAAAAGTGAAAGAGAAACCAATTTTGGTTAGAGGGTGCAGCCTTTGAAATTGACTGTCCTCCTTCTTGTGAAATTTCATCCTTTAACTTCTGTTTACCTGTATATTTTTTTAAAAAGATTACACTAGTTTAAAAACTGTAAAGTTTACAAAACATTTAGTTGTAAACTTTGCTTATTTCCATAAATTAATGTTCTGTATTGAACTGAATTGTCAATTAACTCTTGATAATGTGCTGCTTTGAATCTTTGTTCAACTGTGATTCAAAAAATATAAGAGGAAAGTAGATATACGTTTTATGCAGCATGAGGTTGTAAATTTTGCAAAACGTAAAGTCTTTGACTTTGCCAACCTATGAGTCTTATTTTTTCCTTTTTTCAAATAAATTGATAACTTTACTTTTTGGGACTGTAACTTTGTTAGTCAAGACTTATCTCATGTAAATTTTCACCCTTTCACTTCAATTCTTTGAATTTTTTTTAATTTACTACAGCTGTTTCATAAGTGTAAAGTTTCTAAAATGTAAAGAAGTAAACTTATTTTTGTTTTACCCCCAAATTTTAAGTTTTCATAATTTCATCTTACTGATTTGCAACACACTTTTGTTTAATTTAACTGTTTGTTTTTGGAAAAAAATGAATAAAGTTGTATATTAAACAAAGCATGAAATTTTATGAATATTTAAGACACAAACTTAACAAAATGTAAAGTCATACATTTCACTAATTATCATAATTATAATTACAGATAAGACGATTATCTTTTCTTTTTCCATTCTCACTGTGTTATTTTTGACTTGTTTCTCTTAGTTTACCCTTTAATTTCTCTGAGCAGGATATTTTTGAAATGAACAAGAAAAATATGTAAATTTTACAAAGTACAAAGGTGTAAACTTATATTTTTTTTTACAGATTGATATCTTTAATTGTTGATTTGTGACTGAATGCGTGTTTGCTTGTTTGATTTTGCTCCTGTTAATTTCCACTTTTGTCATTTTGTTTGAAAAAATGTGAATTTTAGAAATATAAAAGGAAGAAAGGTGTAAGTCTCGCAAAGCGTAAAGTTTACATTTGGCTTTTTACCATTAATGTGCAGCAGGATCCTTTTACATATTTAAATTTTGATTGTACTACTCTGTATTTCTTTTACCCGTTCATTTCTGACAATTAAAATAGAGAAAGATGAAAATTTTACAAACTATAAAGTTGTACACCTACAGAGTTATGGCGTAAACTTACTACTTGATAATTGTAAAGGCAGGAAAAGTTAACGCTCGTCTTGTAGAAAGATTTTCTCTCAGCATCTGTTCCTCCTGGAGTCTGTGAATTAAATCAAACTGTTTTTATTTCAGCTCTCCACAGTAAAACCAGACTCCAGCCCCTCGGGGACTTCCTGTGTCACAGTCAGACTGGCTCTCAGTGGCAGCAGGTGTGGGGGTACGTGGCAGCTGAAACACTGACAGTCATTGGTCCGTCTGAGAAGTCCTGGTTCTGATCCTGACCTCCCAGTGACCCGTCGTGCGTACCTGCACAGGTCTCCCTCCTGTAGCTGGAGGCAGCTTCTCAGACACAGACCCCTGAGAGGAAACTTCAAACCACGGAGCATCAACAAACCAACGGCTGGCTGATGCAGAGGGATGAGCTGAGCAGAGTTTGTTCTCCTCCAGTCGATCCGTCAATAACACCGACTGAGAGAGTGAGAGGCTGAAACATCAGTATGTGGGAGAACAACCAGAGACGGATGATTCCCAGAGAAGCTCGGAGCCAAAGCCGAGCAGGACCAAACAGAATCCTTTCTCTGGACATGGACTGCATATCAATAGAGCCGCACACGGCTCAGGCATGCTGATTACTGAGCGCGCTCCACATTCTGACTCTGCAACATCTGGGCTGCTGGACCAGACCGGCTCAGTGGACGAGGAGTCTGCTGGTGTGTGTCTGTCTGAGCATGTGTGTCCACGTGTGTGTGACCTCTACAGAGTGTGTCTATGATGGTGTGTGACGAACGGGAGGATTCAGCTGAGGAGGAGGAGGAGGAGGAGGAGGAGGATGCTGCCTTCATGGCTGGAATACCAATCAGGCCGCTGAGGGGCTGATTCAGGAACGAGGCGCTTTCGTCTCCCACGCACGAGTCAAGGTGGATGTAAAGGTGACGCTGGAGACAGCGTGTGACCAAAAGGTCAAAAGGTCAAAAGGTCAAGTCAGAGGAAAGGAGACATCTCCATCAAAAAAAAACAAACACAAACAGACAGAGAGTGAAGACATCAACGACGACTACTTTCAAATATGAGATCAGTAATGTCCATCTATCTATCTATCTATCTATCTATCTATCTATCTATCTATCTATCTATCTATCTATCTATCTATCTATCTATCTATCTTGTAGGGCGCCGCCCTGTTGGCTATGGCTGCCTTTTGCAGCAGCTCTCTCTTCTTTGTCTGTTTCTTGTAATTTTTTTCATCTCTTTTTTGTAATCTTTGTATTTGGAGTGGATCATTACTCTGTATGACTCATTTGTTGGTCATGGACACCAAACTTTTTGTGTCTTCAGTGATATTTTTACTACTTTTCTCCTGTGTTTGTCTGGAGATCCTACATGTAACCATGGCTGCATTGTTTACATGTAAACTCAGCTGTTAGCAGCCTGTAGCATGTCAATGCTAACTGGTGCGAAGCCTGATAGTTAAATAGATAGATTCTCAATAGATAGGTTTACTCATCTATCAAGAATCTATCTATCCATCCATCCATCCAACTGTTTTTCTGTTGATCCATCCGTTCATCAATTTGCTGTCTAAACATCCATCAACCCATCTGTCATCCTTTCATCCATCAGTCTGTTTATCAATCTTTCTGTTCATCCAACTATTTTTCCATTAATGGATCCACACATCTCTTTATCTCTCCATCCATTGATCCATCCTTCTATCCACAGATCTATCCATCACTCTATACATCCATCACTCATACATCCTTCAGCTAACACCTAACATTCTTGTAAACATGGATCTGTCCATCCATCCATCCATCCATCCAACAATCTTGTCATCCATCCATCCATCCATCCATCCATCCAACTATTTATTCATCCATCCATCCATCCATCCATCCATCCATCCATCCATCCATCCAACAATCTTGTCATCCATCCATCCATCCATCCATCCATCCAACTATTTATTCATCCATCCATCCATCCATCCAACTATTTATTCATCCATCCATCCATCCATCCATCCAACAATCTTGTCATCTATTCATCCATCCATCCATCCATCCATCCATCCATCCATGCATCCATCGATCGATCCATCGATTCATCCATCGAACAATCTATTCATACATTCATCCAACAATCTATTCATACATTCATCCAACAATCTTTTCATCCATCCATCCAACAATCTTTTCATCCATCCATCCAACAATCTTTTCATCCATCCATCCAACAATCTTTTCATCCATCCATCCAACAATCTTTTCATCCATCCATCCAACAATCTCGTCATCCATCCATCCATCCATCCATCCATCCATCCATCCATCCATCCATCCATCCATCCATCCATTCATCCATCTTTTTGTTATTCTCACACTTCAAGTTTGGCTAAACGTTGGTTTTTGCAGTGATTTTGCGCTCACAGCTGTTTCTGTCTTTAAATCCACAGACCAATCTTCACCTTCTGCTTCAAACTAAGAGACAAAGTCAGAGACAGGGGGTTAATTTGTCCCTGACAGTTACTGAGCACAGATGATGGTTGAATTCTTAAAGACGACCTCGAAGAATCGAAATCTTAACTTTGAGATAAAGTGTAAAAACAGTTCTCAACATGTATTTTTCTGCTTCAGTTTCTTGATCTTTGGAGACCGCTGGTTTGTTTTTCGACTAGAGTCTGAAGAGCAGCTTGTAGAAAGACCTCGAGTTAATCAATAATCTGATTTCTATACCAAACAAGTTTCTCGTGTCGTGTGATGCCCTGCTTTAAAAACTGAACTCAGTCGAGCAGCAGACCTAAGATAAAATCTGCCTCCAGCTAAAAAAGTGGATTTTCTTAAACTCTCCGAGTCAACAAATCTGTGTTTATGGTTCTGCAGCATGAGAGCGTCTCTCCCATCAGCAGAAACACCTGATGATGAAGCTCCAGGTGAGCAGTGACCTGTTGATCCTCACAGAGCCTGCAGAGCCTCCCTGACAGATATACAGCTCTGACAGGAAGCTGAGCTACGGCGCCGTCCCACGGGGCCTCGCCCAGACGGCAGCCTCAATAACATCCAAGCTGGGAACGCTTCCAAGGCTGGTAATGGATTCAAGGTGTGTGTTTTTCTCTGCCAGTGATGGATGGCTGATTAAAGGTCTGCTCCTAAACCTTTTCTGTAAGTGGAGCCTCACTGTTTCTCTCCGGGTGGATCGTTCTGAAATCTCAGCCGATCGAAAAGAAACAGAGGAGCCACTTCAGCCAATGAGCCTGTCTGCTGCTGCTGCTGCATCGGTCTGCAGGAGTCACCGCGTGAGGAGGGCAGAGAGTCTGAGAGGAGGTTACATGAGGCGCTCATAATCAGAGTTTTTCACCTGAGGGAGACGCTGGACTGAATACCTGCCTGATTCAAGGGGAACCATCACAGCAGTAAAACAGCTACACGTCACAGTCCACAGACCGTCTTAAGATAATTTATGTTAGGATGCTGTGTGGATTCAGAAAAGAGGAAGTGTTTGTTTGTTGGAAAGTCATGTAAACCCCATGTTTGACTAAATGTATTATAAAGACAACCTCAAAACGTCACCATGCAGCGACTTCCACTACAGAGTCACGCCGTGCAAACGCCTGAAAAATGTTTGTACGCTCCTTTCCACGCACAGATCGGCTTTTATCAATCTGAACGTGGGCGTCAGGTACGCTCAAATCCCACGCCAGGTCTGAGTTTGTGTATGCAAGTTTCATGTCGATGGATGGAGAGCAGAGTGCGGCGGGGTGGAGGAGAGTAATCAGATCTTATGAAAGCAGAGCGTTTTCAGAAATAAAAACTGATGTTCTTAGATTAATATTTAGATCCTTGAATTAGCTATGACACCAAGAATGTTTCTAACATTTCATTCCTCTTCCGCAAATCTAAAAAATAGTTTGATATGAAAGAGCAGCGCAAGCTATCAGCTGATTTCTACGTTTAAAAAAATGTGTTTCCTCTATCAGTTTACTTAAAAAACAGAGAGATACTGTTAACAGTTTTTAATACACTCACATGTCCATGATAAAGTCTGAGCAGAGAACATTCAGACGACGCTGGATCAAACTTTTAGCCTGGATTTTTTTACTGAAGCTGTTTGATTACAGGATTTACTGTGAAGATGACTATTTCACTCTTTACAATATTATCATATAAACGTGAACTGTGTGCTAAATGTGACTACTTCATAACAAAAGACGTTCATTTACATTAGATAATCATAAAACTCTGGTCTACCCACGCGTAACTGCTCACGATCAACACACTTCTTGTCCAGCCACCAAAACGCTGACCTGGTCCACTCCACTCCCTCCTCAGTCTGTGACAGGTTCAGGCTGGAGTCTGCAGCTTCTTTCAGAGCTCAAACACATCTTTAAAAGCCAACTTTCCCCGTTTCTGGACCTGAACGGAAACATTTGATAATATTGTGGCTTGTAACAGTCAAACATCATGGATTAATTAATCAAGGTATAAACGAAGGCTGTGTAAAATTGTTTAAACTCTGCTTGCAGGTGAGTTTTTTCTGACTCAGTCTAACGCCACTTTTCCAGCTGCCAAAAAATACAGCATCATTTCTCTCTACCTTGGTTGCTATTGTGTTGTTGATCTCCAGCACAGAGAAGTTTCCTTTCTCCAAGATTGATAAATGAAGGCCAGTGTGCTGAATTCCAGAAGAATTTTTGGAAATTAACGGGGATTAACAGGATTTTGGGAGAATTTACATTACAGCCCTGTTTCCACCAAGCGGTCCGGTTTGGATCAGTGCAGTTTGGTACAGATTGGATCAGTAAAACCTGATGCTGATTCCACTAATAAATCCAACGAAGAAGAAAAATGTGACAGTAAACAAAGAGGAACGATGAAGACATCCAGCAATTCGTCCTTTCTGTGCTTTCCATGTGTCTCTTTGTTACAAACAACAATCAAGCTTTGTTTCAGAGAAGACTGTGAGCTGCCAGGAGAAACACAGCAGCCGCTGTCACACAGGAAGTGACCATTGTTTCCACCAATCAGCAGACTGTGTTTCTAGCGCCACCTTCTGGGGTCAGATCGATTTCGTGTGATAACCCAACAGAAGGGAAGCAGAAAGTGGGACGGTACGGGTCGGTGATCTGGGGACCTGTCCTGTTTTTTGTTGAAGGAAACACCACACAGTGCGTGCTTGGTGGGGTATGTGAAGCGACATAGGGGGGCACATCAAAAAAAAAAAAAAAAAGGAATAAAAAAACAACATTATTCCAATACTTTTATTATTCTTTTATGGATTGTGTATTTCTAAAAAAAATCCCAACTACTGTCACAATTTCATTGCAAAAAATAAAAAACTAAAAACGTTGCAACATGCATTGCAATTTTTTCAAAAAGCTGCTGTGAAATCAGCCTTTTTAGTCGCAACAATCACCAAAAAATCTACAATATCCTGGAGGGACTGTTTTTGTATCCATGATGTGCGTTCAGAGACAATAACAGAAGTGAAAGTTGAAATTTTGGGGAAAATCTGAAAATACAAAAAATTGCCTGATCAACCATAACTGTCACAGACCCCTTCCAGTGCTTCCAAGGACCCCCTAAGGGGCCGTGGACCCTCTGTTGAAGACCTCTGCTCCAGATGATAATTTTGCGTCATTAGCTGATCATTTCACAGAGGATGCTTGTTGCGTTGCGTGTGGTTGTTTTGAAAGTAGTGGATTATTTGGCTGCTGGATTTAGATAATCCCTGTCAGACTATGATCAGAGCAGAAGCAGATGTTATTGGTGGGAGCTCCCATCATTCCTGGAGAACCTGTGAAGGAATATGACCGAATATGACAAAAGCCGGGGTTAAAAACCTTCAGCGTTTGAGCTTCAAACAGCAGATTTTAAGAATCCTGCTCACAATCCCAGACGGACTCGAAGCTGAGAGGAGGACGCGGGCAGACGGCCCACATTCCTCCACCATCTGCTTTCTGGCTTCAGCCAGGAGCTGCTCTGAAAGCAGATTGCCTCTGACTTAGCAAACAAGGAAAAACATGCTGCGTAATTATCCAAATGAACAAACCAGAGGGGGGAGAGGAACCTCGGCTTGAAGAGCATTGTTGATTTCCTGCATCAACAATTTCAAACGCTGGGGAAAGCTGCACACGCCAGGATCAAGACGTTTAAGTCATGCACCTGCGACGACACGCAATGCTACTCCGAGGGATGTTAGCATTGAGGTGTTTTCTCCTGCGACGCAACAAGAACAACCAAGAGGGAAGAAGTGGGACAGCAAGCAAATGATGGGGACACGAGGAGAAAGACAAAGTCAAACGAAGAGGGGGAGTGTAACATCCCTGCTCTGAGCCGAGGGATGGCAGGAGACCGACCCCGCTTCTCCACCTAGCATGCTTCCATCTCGACTTACCGCGGCGCCCAGAGTTCCCGTTTTCTAGCGGAGCGGCAGGCGCTGCCCTCCTCCTCCTCCTCTTCAAGGAGAGGTGGGCTAAGAAGCCTGCATGTGAGGAACAAGAAGGGAGGGAGGAAGGAGGGAGGAGGCTTTACAAATAATGTCAAGTTATCACCCAGGAGCCTCACCTGAGAGCGCCTGAGTCATGTGACCAAAGTAGCAACTTCTGGTCTCGAAATATGACGTGGTTAAAACCTGCAGTTCATACAGTGTCCACCTGAGGCTGACAGATTCTCTGTTCTCAAGAACTCAGAAATTAACTACGGAAATCGCATTTCCTCACAGCAAATGCGTTGAAATGCTGAGGAAGAAAAATGAAAAAAAAAGAAGCCAAAATCAGTGAAGCAGAACTGAAAATGTGGAAGGGAGAAAAAGAAGCAGAAGAAACATTAAAAACTTTTAAAGTAGTAGTAGAAGAAAAAGTAGAAGTAGCTCGAGTTCCTGAATGTTTAGATTTGTTATTATAAACAGCAGTATGAGATGAAAGGTTTCCATGGTAACCTGCTCGTTAGGCTGTGGATAGCATCACCTGTTTGACTTTTCACTGAGACAGAGGATGAACCGGCAAAATGTAAGGTCTGAATCTCCTGCCACTCTGCCAAAATGGTAAGCTTTATCAGAAAAATCACTTAGATCGTAAGAATCTGAAGACTTTGATGAACACAGTGATGTGTTTCTCATGTCCGTAGAGCCAGAAATGAGGTCAGGACAGCGAGCTAAAAATTGAAGTTACAAATGGAGCTGTGCTGAAGATATGGGTCAAAATTAAAATTGCAGCAGGTTAGGGGAAAATGAGGTTTTGTCTCACATTTGGGTATTTTTTGGCCAAACAGTTCAACCTTTTGCTAAGACAGCCCCATTGTTAGAAAGAGGAGAAGCCAGGGAACATGTTGATGTATTTTTTAAGTTTCTAGAGTGAAGATTGTGGAAGTTATTACAGTTTGTTTGAGAAAGTTGTAACATTTCAGGCAGCAGCCTCCTTCACTCTGGCTGATATCTCTAAGAGCAGGGATTTTTGTGAAAGTTTGTGCCACTTAAACAGTAAAATCTCAAAAACTGTAAAAGATATCTTAAAGTTACATTACACTTCAATAGCTGTAAGATTTGTGAACATTTTAAAGCAAAAATGGAGTCTGTAAATGGGAGTATGCTAAAGTTCTAGCATCTCAAAGTTTAAGGAGTTTTAGGTGGAAGAGCTTAAGTTGCCCATTCACTTAAATGGGGCAAATTTTGTCAGAAAAAGCTGAATAAATCAAAAAGTTTAAGGGTTAGAGATGAGAAAAGTCACAGCACCCATGTCCTGAAAAAGCTGAGTAGTTTAAAATTCAAATAGTGAAAATTAGTAAAATTTGAAGGAGTTTAAGCGTGGCAAAAAAAGTATGGAAGAAGAAGAAATGCTGAATCAGCATTTTAACATAATTTAGTCGGCCTATTAAAACTTTCATTGGCATCACCATGTGTGGAAAAGGTTTTCAGTTATCACACAGCAGCAGCAGCACCAACACTTTGTGCTGTTATCTGGGACTAAAGAGGAACCCAGCCAACTTAAACCCAGCCAGGAGTCAACCATCAAAACCAGACCAACACGATTATTCTGAAAGGGACCTACGACCCCAGGGATCATGTGGACAGATGAAAGCATCGACAGAAAATTGGGAGAGAGTGAATAAAAAGTTATCTGCACCAACAGGCACCAGGTTCTGATAAGAGATGAATGAAAATCCAGGCTGGACGGGGAAAATGATCTCCCTTAAGTATTTACACACACACACACACACTCTCACAGAAGCTGGAACACCAAAGAGCCGCGCTGCTTTGGCCTTAAACCAGGAAATGAGGTTACAGCCAGGCTGCAGAGCTGCACGTGTCACCGCTGAGGATTCCCTCTGTGATCAACATGAACTCTGCGAAACAACCAGGATTACATCATCAAACGTTACAGCGAACGAAAAGAGACGCGCAAAGACTTTCTATGACATCATCTCTGGGTTTCTGGATCCACGTTTCCGAGCCCCAAAAACATCCAAATGCTGACCAAACCTAAGTTTTGAAACCCTAAATATGGGAAACGCCGTACCAGAAACAGACAGGTGACACCATGGAGACTACGTCTATTCTTTACACGGCTTTTTTCGAACTGTAGTGCTGACTTATTCCAGTAGGTGGCAATAATTCACTTAAACTTAAGTTTCACCCCAGGTTGACTGGTCTGATGCATACTCAGATAGTTTCCTAGATTTTAGGCATTTTGCAGATTTTGCTCTTTTTCACATACAATATACTTAAAACAACAGTAAGCCCACTGCACAAAGAAAAAATGAAAGGATGTTCTTTCAACGTCATTTCTGGACGTCTAATTTTAAAACATTACTTTTGATTCAAAGTAATATTTTATCTGTTTTCCTGTTTACATTTTTTGTTTCCCATTTTAAAATAAAGATGTGTTATCTTGTAGTGGTTAGTTTTAATGTTGATGTACTTTTTTTGTTATATGTTATTGGCTGAAGTAGGACATTCAGTGTATATAGCAATATTTTAAGTCGTTTGGAACCTTGCCATACTTATGAAATCAGCCATGAGCCTGCACGTAACTTCTCCTTCATTTACCTGTGAGTATTTTAACATTTGGAGGTCTCAGTGTGGTTTACAAAGACTGACTGTGTTATGTTTCTGTGATAAAAGTTGAAAGTCTTATACCAATGTATGCTAACTGCTTGCATATCAATGCAATTTCCCAGGTATGTTAGCAACAAGCTAGCACTATTTTGTTTCTATTGTTTTTGGTAAATAAGGATGTTGAATAAGTTGAAAAGGAGCCTAGTGAAAATCCTGAATCTGAGTTTTCTGGGGAAACTGTTATCATCTGCTAAGCTAGGCTAGCTAGGGGATAAAGGCTAATGATATCGATGGATTAAACCATTTCTTCTCTATCCTCTGCCCCGTCCTGGCTTGATCAAAACAAAAAACAAACCAAAGGCCAAACAGAAAGCTGTTTTCAACTTTTCATTCAACCTGCATTAAAAAATGTCTGATAACCAGGAAACACGGGAGGTTTCTGCAGCTGCTCCCCAGAAACATTTTCTGTGACTTTGCTAATTTGAGGCCACATGAAATCGGCTGGAACAAACAAACCAGCCAATCAGCAGCGAGCACAGAGCCTCTCCTGTCACAAGTGAGCGGCGGAGGAGCTGAACGCTGGCGGGGGATCTCCCTGTTTGTGTCTGTGGATTATCTTCAGAGCTGGATACCAACAGAGCCAGCATGAAAACAAACCTGTCACCGGCAGAGCGTTTAGTCACAACGCTACCTCAGCAGACAGCGGGAAAAACACACAGACGGGGGCTCTGGGGTCGGGTTTTTCACTTTAATGTGAGCGCTGTGTGTTTTCAGCAGAGATAAAACCAGCTGGGAGGGAAGGTCCACGCCGCTGGAGTGACGGCGTCACGCAACTCTGCAGGGAAACGTTCGGTTGGTGTTCTGGAGTTTGGATCTGTCTTTAGTCGTCATTATTTTTTATTCCTGTTTGGAGCCAAAGTTTTTAAGATGCACAATAACTGCATTCATGACCGTCACAGTGTGTGTTTCTGAGCGCGCTCTGAAGAACATGTTTCATATTAAGATCTTTATCACACTATCCCTAACAGCTGCCATATTTTCTTCAGTGGCAGTGAATTCAGTCAGAAGCTCATCGTCTCACTCTGTGACTGAAACATCAACAAACACTTCAGCACAAACAGAATCCTAACACCGTCAACAAACATGGAAATACTTTCTCTACTGAATCAAATCCATGTCATGGTCTTAAAAACCGCTGCTCATATGAATGTGCAGATTTCAACACAAGAAAGCCCAAAAATCTTCTACAGAAAAGACAAAGACAAGTTTTTAAAGCCACTTTAAGGAAATCAAGGCTCCAGATTTAATAGTGTTGATTTTTAAAGAGGAGTGACTTTTACTGGAGCCAGCTGATGGCGCTATACTCCTAAAGATGCTATCCTAGCAGTAGAATGTAAACATAAAGCAGTTAAACAAAGACTCCTGAAAGTCAAAGCTGTTCCCAAATAACTTCAGTACGCTACGGTGGCCTGCAGTTGTCAGATGACTTCCAACGTTTTGGGTTTTTTGGTTTGTTTTTGTTATCAGGGAACTTTTTTTGCTAATTTTAAAGAAGTTGTGGTACACATCCTAAGTGTTACTTATTTCTAAAATATTTTCTGCATTGAAAGAATGCACATTTACTAAAAACTTTACTCAAAAAGTTGCCAAAAATATATCATAAATAAGATGATATATCACATTTTTGGGGGGTATGTGGATTTTGTTAAAGGGGTCAATAAACATTTTAGTTCCAGAAATCAGGATTGTCTTCTAATGGTTCAGGATTTACAGGGTTATTAAAATAATGTAAAATAAAATAAAATAAAATAAAATAAAAAAATTAGGTTAATTTAAATTAAATTCCTAAATTAACTAAATTATATGAACAAATTAAATTAAATTAAATTGAATGATAAATAAAATAAAATAAAACAAAATAAAATTAAACAAAATAAAACAAAATAAAAATATAAAATTGAATGAAATCACATTAAATAAAAAATAAATTAATTAAACTTAATTAAATTAAAAATTAAAATAAATTATTAAATTAAAATAAATCAAATTATTAAATTATATTATTACATTAAATTAAATTATTAAATTTAATTTTAAATTAGATTTAATCAAATTAAATCTGTAGGAATGTGATCGCTTTTTGCATAATCAATTAAACCCAACCTGAACTAAAGTTAAGCTCAAGGTGCTTCTCAAGCTTTATTATAGTTCAGGAAACTGCTTTGATCTGTCCCTTCAAAATAAAACACGTTGACTAAAACGATTCAAAAGCTGAACTTTATTCTCAGAAGTTCACAAAATGAATGTGACAGCTCTAATCTCTAAAATGCCATTTTATGACCTTAAGTGGCTGATACTCTGTCATACATGGCGTAGCTGATACCACCTGGTGGCATTCAGTCCAAAAGATCAGGGTTTCTGATTTGGCCAATCAGAAGAAAGCAGGCTTGAAGGAAGGGCGGGGCTTAAAGAGACAGTACTAGAAATCTCCTGTGTCAGACTGAGGCTGATCTGAGAGATATGTTAATCATAAAATCTAAAACGCAGGACAGGAAATTAACACCACAGCTGAAATGAGGCTGAGATGATGAGAAGCTGTTTACAGCAGGAAACTGAAGTTAACACAGGAAGCTGGATCCTATAAAATCAGCTTTACACACTGTGAACACACACTGTGACACACACTGTGACACACACTGTGACACACACTTCACCCTCACACTCCCTTTCTCTCCTCGTCCTGTCAAACCTTCAGAGTCTGAGCAGCGAGCTCACACCCTGATTGGACGCTCTCTGGGCTCCGCCCTCTTACCGGTCTTGTGGTGATGATGATGGTGGTGGTGGCGGGGGTGGTGATGGCGGTGGTGGTGGTGTGCGGAGATGTGGACGTGTTGGGCCAGGACGTCGGCCAGCCTGCCGCCCGCCGCGCCGCTCCCTCCGCTGCGCGTGGAGGACGAGGACGAGGAGGCCGTGGAGGAGGTGGTGGTGGTGGTGGAGGAGGTGCCGTGGATGGCGCGGCTGATCCAGTGCTCCATGCTGATGCTCCCCTCACGGCTGGAGGTTCCTCCTCCGCCTCCTCCGTCCTCTTCGTCACAGTTTTCTCCTCCTTCTTCATTGCCGTCACCGTGACCTTCTCCCTCTGAGCCCGAGGAGGTGTCTGAGGTGGAGGACAGAGGAGGTGAACATCAGAGCAGAGTTAGGAGCCCAAAATCTTGACTTATCAACCCCGTTATCCCAGATTTCAACTAAGCTTGTTACCCAAAGATCTTGACTTATTTGGCTGATTATCCAAAGATCTTGACTGATTGAACTTGTTTTCTTAAGATCTTCGCTAATTGACTTGTTATCTAAGATCTTGACTTCCACAGCTTGTTATCTAATAATCTTGATTTTCTCAGCCTATAGTTGCAAGATCTCGACTTATCCAGGTGACTACTTTTAGATCTTGATGTATCTTGCTTTTTATCCAAAGATTTCTGCTTATTTAGCTCCTTATGCAACGATCCTGCCTTACCCAGCTCAAATATCTTGCTCAAGCTCTATATCCCAAGACCTTGACTTATTCAGCTCATAAATCCCAAGATCCAGATTCATCAAGCTTGTTTTCCCAAGATCTTGATTCATCCAGCCTATAATCTGAAGATCTTGACAGTATAACAGCATTATCCCAAGAATTTAGCTGATTTGGTTAATTATCCAGGATCTTGACTTTTTAAGCTAAAGATCCAAATATCTTGACTTCCTCAGATTTTTATACCAAGATCCTGACTTATTTTGCCCATTTTCTTTGAATCTTGACTGTATTATCTTGAAATCATGCATTTTTCAGCTTTTTATCTCATAATCTTGATGTATCCTTCAAATTTTTGATTATCTCCTAACTAAGTCAACTCAATCTCCTTAGATCTTGACTTCCTCAGCTTGTTTCCCCAAGATCTTGACTTTTTAAGCTTTTACTCACAAGATCTTGACTAGTTTTCTACAGATAGGGGTTTTCTAAGTTTGTTCTCCCAAGATCTTGAAAACTTAATTGTTCTCATCCCAAGATTTAGCTAGTTTGGTTGATTATCCACAGATATTGACTTATTAAGCTTACTATCCTAAAATCTTGACTTCCTCAGATTTTTATCCCCAGACCCTGACTTATTTAGCTCAGTTTCTCAAAATCTTGACTTTTTCAGCACATTATTCTGAGATCATGCATTTATGAGTTTGTTATCTCATGATCTTGATGAATCTTTCTATTATTTGCCAAGTTCTTAACTAATTCAATCTAATATCCTTAGATCTTGGCTTCCTCAGCTTGTTATCACAAGATCTTGACTTATCCGGATCATTATTGTCTTATTCAACTAAGATCTTGACTTTGTCAGATTCAGCTCCTTATCAAAAGATCTCAACTCATGCGGCTTGTTTTCACAAGATCTTGACTTTCTCAGCTCGTTGTAAGAAGATCTCCAGTTATGCTGCGTATTATTCTGAGATGTTGACTTTCTCAGTTGTTTATCTGAATATCTTGACTGCTTCAGTTTTTATTCTTGCAGCATTAACACTTAACTACACTACAAGTGTAGATCTAAAGAGTACACTTAACTTTTTTTTATGTGTAATTTTTTATTTTTTATTTATATTTATTATTTATATTTTATTATTTTATTTTATTTTTAATGTTCTGGTGATCTGGCGTCACGGTGCCGACAGTAAATCAAGATCTACTTTTGTAAAATAACAAGATCAGACTGGAAACTCATTGTTTTTGTGGGAAAACAGGGTATGCATTGAAGTATGTCCACTCAGGGCTTCCATACTTGGCTCAAACAAAGAGCCAGTTTGAAAATGATCAAACACATGTCGACGAATCTTTCTCCACAAACACGTCCGTCATTGTCTCTGTTCAGAGTCACCTGAGGGGAAACAGTTTAAAGCCTGTTGTTGTGATCCAAAGAGTGTGTGTGTGTGTGTGTGTGTGTGTGTGTGTGTGTGTGTGTGTGGGTCGGACAGAGTGTGTGAAAGAGCCTGCTGTGTGTTTTCTGGGTGTGTGTTTGTGTGCACTGGTTTTGCATGTGATTTTCATAATGCCCGTGGCGTTGTCAGACCGATGGTGGCGATATGAATAACAACAGGAGCTGACCCAGTTCACACAGGTGCTCTTTGTGTGTGTGTGTGTGTGTGTGTGTGTGTGTGTGTGTGTGTGTGTGTGTGTGTCAGTGTGTTTTTTCTCCAGCAGACGGTCTGATGAAGGACAGTTTAACCATCGCAAACAGAAACTAGAATTACAGCTCGCCGACTTCAGCTCTGATCAAACATCATCAGCGTCACAGAAAGAGGATTTCACCGGTGAAAGGAAAAACACCAACGTCTCATTTTTCTCTCTAAAAACATTTTTGACTCATTTCTTTCCACCTGTAACACAAATACCTGACACACACACACACACACACACACTCAGAGTTAAGACGAGGGTGAGAGAAAACAGCTGCTGGAGGAATCAGTCGTCCTCCTTCACTCGCCATCCCTGCAGGAAACAACCTGCTGCCGGGCAACACGCGCTCCTCTGTCCTCACATGAACCCTACCGGCAGACAGACAGTCGCACGTGTGTGTGTGTGTGTGTGTGTGTGTGTGTGAGAGTGTCTGCTTCCACAGCTCCCTCAGGATGTGAGCTTTTTTAATCTGTGTGTCATGTGTGAGAGTGTGACTCCTCACCGCTTGTTTACATCGATCTCTGTGAAAAGGCACAAACACAGACATCAGGTGAGTAGTGTGTGAGTGTGTGTGTGTGTGTGTCCATACAGAAGCTCTCTCTTATGTCACTGATCGTTGCTTGTTATCATTCGTTGTCGTTAATAATTTGTCTCGTTATCTTGTAGGGCGGGGTCAATACACTTAACTCCTGATTCGATTTTTTGATGATTTTTTTTTGGGTGCGGTTTCAATTTAAATTGTAATTCTTCAGTATTTTTTGATTTTTGCAATTTTTAGGTCCTTTTTTTAATATCAGATCATCATCATGTTATTGAGCCTCGTTTCCACCAAATGGTACAGTACGGATCAGTACAGTTTGTACGGGTCGGATCAGTAAAACCTGATCCTGGTTGTGTTTCCACAGCCAACTGTGTCCTTCTTCGTAGGCAGCGTGTAAGCTGGATGCTGTTAGCTGCGTCAGCTACGTAATAGTGTGACGGCATAGCAGCGTGACAGAGTGTACCCGCTAATAAATCCACCGAAGAAGAAAAATGTGACACAGTAAACAAAGAGCAACGATGAAGACATCTAGCAAATTGTCTTCATTGTGGTACAAAGTGATTCTTTCAACCAATCAGCAGACTGCAGTGTTTCTAGCTCCACTTTCTGGGTCAGATCGGTTTCGTCTGGCACCACAACAGAAGGGAACCAAAAAGTGGGACGGTACAGGTCGGTTATTTGAGGACCTGTCCTGGTTTTAACCATTGACTGTAAAAAAAAATTGAAGTCCGCTTGCTCAGCTCGAAGTGAGGTCTCCACAAAAACTGCTCCCCCTGGTGGCTGGCTGCAGTATAGGTTTAAACATCCATCTCCCCAGTCATTCCAGATGGGCTGTGGTCAAACTTCATAAAATTAATCCACCTGGTAGAAATGTTTCTCACATCTGATTGTTGTGGTGATTTGAAGATATCATTTGGCTGTCTTGTATCCAAATCCTCTTTTTTTCTGAAAAGTTTAGTTTTCATTAGTTATACAAGGTTTAAAAAGAGGCTTTACGTAACGTTTAATGATAATTGACAGCTGCGGGATTGTAAAATATGTCTGGAGGTAGAGTCAAGAAGTGATTACACTCTCAAAAGAAAAAACCCAGCTCCACTCAGATTCTCCCAGAATCCCTCACAGTCTCTACTGCACAGACTCTGGCTGACAATGTCTGCTCCTGTGACGGAGGAAGTCTGGCTTCAAAATCATACAATGATAAATGGCCGAGCCACGCTGTCCACTCTATATACAGTCTATGGTTTTAAAGAAAGGAAACGCCACAAAATATTCACCATATGATGACAAACCAAACTGAACTGCTTGGTGGAAACAGGGCTTTAGATAGACGGAGAATAACATTTTGCCCTCTGCTGGAGAAGAGCGGTATTTTTTTCTAAAACTGCTTATAACCAAAGACTGAAATGAAGGATTTAAATTAAAAAAAAGTAATGTATTAAAAAATTGTGATTTAGAATTTTAAAAACAAACTAACCCCTTCCAACCCCTTATTATCTCATCACTCTGCATCCTGATAAAAAATGACTTCAGCAACGAACAGCAGGGTTTAAAAGAAGTCTTCATCCCAGAACACTACTCATTTCATCCACAGGGGTCGCCAAAATCAACAGGACATGAAAACGCCTGACAGTGTCTTTAATGATGCTCAAGTGTTGCCAGAAAAATAACATTTTGATGCCAATTTTTAGAGAGAAAATAGTTTAAAAAAAGAGCTGTCAGGTTTGACGTCCTTGTGTAGAAACTGTGAATAAAAATGACAACTTAGGCAAATATTGCCACATCATAATAAAGACAAATGTGAGCAAACGAGGTTTCATGGGTTGATGACAAACAAAGAGGGGGTGTGTGGAGGAGGAGGGATGATTTAAAAAGGACACCTGACACATCCAGGAGTCCATGAACAATCACCCACTTCATCCAAACTGAGGGAGCAGAGTTTGTGTCGTCTGCTCTGATCCATGAACCGCTCATATTTAACCTCCTGTCCCTCTGTGTGTAAATCATGCTTTGTTTAGTGGAGCCGTGTGAAGCTCCACCCTGCAGCCGGAGAAATAACGGCCTCATTAACACCCTCATTAAACCACTCCAGCCCCACAAAGACACGGACCATCGCCACCGCCACCCCCCCGACGGATCCCACGAATGTTTGTGCCTGTAGACTGAGTGTCAGGTCTTGTTTCAGTGTGTGTGGTTCAGTACCTGGTGGTGTGTAGGCGTCCATCGAGGTCTGGACCACCAGTGAGCGTCTCTTGGAGGGCATGGGCACCGCCATCTTCCTCTCTTTGTGCTTGGCCAGGGCGGCCTGTACGGCCTCTGTGTGAACATCTGGAGACAAACAGAAAAACATGTCACCGTGTGAGGCTGGATTCATCAGCATGGAGGATTGGTTCGTATAAATGACACAATGACCCAATCATGACCCAATCATGACCCAATCATGACCCAATCATGACCCAATCATGACCCAATCATGACCCAATCATGACCCATTTCACCTAAAGCTGAAGATAGCAGGAGGACGCTAATGTGTTCTTTTCTGTTTGGTACTAGATCATTACCATACCAAACCATACACAAAAACATAAATAATAGGTAAATTAGAAAAAAAATTGTATGTAAACATATATTGCATTATATCACACCAGGGACGGGTACTGAATTAGGTACTTTTATAGGTACCAACTGAATTCTGTCAAAGATACCGGGTGCTGGTACCATGTTTAGGAACCTAAATGCATCCTTGTGACTGTGAGGGAGTGGAAGAGTTGGCGATTTTCCATGCTGGACATGAACGCAGCATTGCAAGGTTAAATGTTGAAAAATAAATATGTATATGTTATGTTTTCAACATGTTAATATGTTAAAAAGAATCAAAATTTGATTATCAAACAAATTCATATTTTTTTTACCACAAAAAAACACAAAAATATCATATTGCAGTGGATTGTTTCATTTCTAGAGACCGGGATAATATATTGCAATTCATCAGATGATAACTTATCATAGGGTAAGTTATATAATGGTTTCCTGTGTTTTACTCTATTATATAGAAACCAAACCAAAAATGGACACAAATGTGATGACAAGACATTAAACCAAATTTAAAACAGCTGTTAGCTCACGCTGTCAGCACTGGGCCGTGTTCCCCTAAACCCAAGAGATTCAGTAAACATGGCTGAACATAAACTCTGCTCTGACTCTGGGAACTATTCTTTAGTTTCTGTCTTTGCACAGATCAATCTGTCCATGTCAGGTGGCTTTAAGGTGCCACGAGCAGTTTTTGGGTGAAATTCAGTCCTTGGTTTTGAATCTGAATCAGTCAACCTGTTCAGCGCCGTACCACAACCTGTTTGATATTCTTAATCCATCTCAAGAAACCAGCGCAGCACATCCAGACTTTGTTAAATCTGTCACTGAATATTTTTTTTATTCTTCTTTTGTTCCATCTGTGTACACTGCAGATTAATTCAGCTTTAAGGAAGGATTGTAACCTGGGTAAATGCTTTCTCTCTGGATTAATCTGTGGTAATTCCCTGTGTCGAGGTCTCAGGTTGGTGATAAAGACATGCAGCGGTCTAATAAGAAAACAGACGGGCTGCTTTTAAAGGTCTGGGCTCTGGATCTGCTCCAGACTTTATTATTCCCTTCCCTCATGCCGTCTGAGTTTGTTTGACTTAATCTGACAGAAAATAAATCCCACAGGAACCTTTCAACCCATTCAATTGAAAAAGAAAAGCAGTGTGAGCAACTTTAAAGCCCCGCACACGCTCACTTTCACACGCCGCGCGGCCTCACTCAGTCAGCCGTGAGACAATAAACGTGCTCTCCAGATTTAAATTACCCCCGTTCCCCGACATAAGCACACACATAAGACAAACAAGCATGTGTGTGTGTGTGTGTGTGTGTGTGTGAGCCCCACAGACGTCTTAGTGGTGTCGTTACGGGCCCGACAGACTGCGCCGTTAGCAGCCCTGTGTTTGTCTGCCGCCAGCGAGCGGACGGCGCTCAAACAGAGCCAGCTGTGTGAGCGTTATCGCAGCGTTTTATCTCCAAACACTCGTTCAAGAAATGTCTTTTCTGACGCTCCCTGAGCCTGATCCAGCCTGAAACCACAAGGCCTCATGGGAGCTCCTGACAGGCTGGATGTGTGTGTGTGTGTCTGCAAACTGAAAGTGAATATTTACCTGATCTGTAGCGTTCGTCTCTGGAGCCAGAAGACCGCCGTCGGTGGTAGCGTGTGGACGACGACGGGGTGACCGGCGTTCTCCTGTCCTGGCCGATGGACGGATCCATTCCTGGAAGAGAGGAGTTCAGAAATCATAATTCAGTTTTCTCTCTGTTTCATCCCTGGTGTTAATCTAAGCGGCTGTTTTACTGAGATCTGTTCTGCTCTGAGAAATCCCAACTGTGACCGGATCATAATCCAGATGTACGGCCAAGCCACACACACACACAGGAAGTCTGCACACACACACTCTGAGAGAATAACCTCCCAACACACCAATCAATACGTCTGATGATAACAACCACCCTGTTACTGACAGCTACGACCGCACAGCGCCGCTGATCTACGAGCATCCATCTCAGCCTCGCACTTCCACCCTCGTCCGTCTTCATTAGCGCTCTCGGCGCGGCTCGGAGTCTCTCAGCGCGGCTCGGAGTCTCTCAGCGCGGCTCGGAGTCTCTCAGCGCGGCTCGGAGTCTCTCTGCTGCTCAGGAGGAAGCTAAAAGTTGATTAGCCCAACCAATAACGACTACCAGCAGCGCTGCAATAAACAGCAGGTCTGGGAAATACCTCGCTCTGTGGTTCCCCCTGGGGGGTCTGGACTGATGGATCCCCCCCCTCCTGACTCGTCCTGTTTGCTCTGCAGTATCATCGTCTTCGTCTGACCTTCAGCGTCGCCCCCTGTGGCCTGAATGTTACTCTTGCTCCATTTATTTACAAGTTAAGGCAAATAAACAACAAAAAACAGAGTCAGAAAATCAGAGGGTCAGTTAAAGGCCTGTTAGTCAGAAGGCCAATTAGTTCAAATCAGAGGCCCGTTAGTCAGGAAGCTGGTCAGTCAGCAATTCAGAAAGCCCATCAGTAGGACAGCCTTTTATACTGACAGCCTGTTTATAAGAAGGCTTACGAGTCAGGAGGTATGTTAGCCAGAGAAAATAAAGGCTGATAAGTCAAAAAATTTAGAAGGTCCGTTAGTCAGAAAATCAGGAGGTCTGTTATTAGACCTTCTGGTTCTCTGACCAACAGGTCTTCTGATTTTCTCACTCACAGGCCTTCTGACTAATGAGCCTTCTAAATAACAGGCGAAGTGATTATCTGACCAACAAGCCTTCTGATTTCTGACCAACAAGCTATCTGAATAACAGGCCTTCCGATTTTTGGATAAACAAGCCTTTGAACAATAGGTCTTCTGACAAATGAGCCTTCTGACTAACAGGCCTTCTATTTTTTGACTATCAGGTCTTCTGATTCTCTGACATACGAGTCTTCTGACTAAGAGGCCTTCTTATTTTCTCTCCAGCAGACCTAATGTTTCTCTGGTTAACAGACCTGTTGGTTCTCCTGCTTACGAGCCTTCTGACAACAAACCTGCTCACTAACAAACCTTCTGACTAACAAACCTTCTGACTAACAAGTCTTCTGACTAACAAAACTTCTGACTAACAAACCTTCTGACTAACAAACTTTCTGACTAACAAACCTTCTGACTAACAGGTCTTCTGACTTACAAGCCTTCTGACTAACAAACTTTCTGACTAACAAAACTTCTGACTAACAAACTTTCTGACTAACAGACCCTCTGACTAACAAAACTTCTGACTAACAAACTTTCTGACTAACAAACCCTCTGACTAACAAACTTTCTGACTAACAAACCTTCTGACTAACAAGCCTTTTAACTAACAGGTCTTCTGACCAACAAACCTTCTGACTAACAGGTCTTCTGACTTACAAGTCTTCTGACTAACAAACCTTCTGACTAACAAACCCTCTGACTAACAAACCTTCTGATATTCTGACTAACAGGCTTTTTGGTTCTTTGACTAACAGGCCTTCTGATTTTCTAACTCACAGACCTTCTAACTAACAGCTCTCCTGACTAATGAGCCTTCTGATCATCTGACCAACAGATCTCTTGATTATCAGACTCACAGGCCTTTTGATTTTCTGACTAACAGGCCCTCTGAGAACAGGGTGGAGCTATAGGAGTATTCCTTGGTTTCTAAAGCTTCAGATCGTTTTCCTTTGTGAACTGGGATTTTCTCGTCTTATGAACTTAGTGTTTGTCTCTGATTCCATCCTATGATACAGTCACTCAGTTTGGTAAATGTCTGTGATCGAGGGCGGGAGATTAAAGTCACAGAAGTTATGAGGACGGTGGTAAAGCAGCAGACGTTCGGACTGAGATCTCTGTAGTTCCCCAGTTCTGTCAAATCCATTCGATTCTTCTTTCAACGAACACCTCGAACACTTCAAACCCAGAGATAAGAGCTCACAGTCACACAAAGACACCTCACAGGAAATCAATGCAGGCCCCTCATCCATTCTCTGTCTGTCAGAGTCTGCCAGCAGGAGGACACTTAATCCATGACAGGAAGCTGGAGAGGGGACGAGGACAAACCTTGATACCATAGTCCATCAAACGTCCTGAAAAGTCCTCAAACTACTTTCTGAGATGTTTCCTCTGACATGAACGAGATGGAGTCAGAGAATTTAAACTTTAACGCTTTAAAACCATCAGAGCGTTTTACAAGTCCTCTTTAAATTACCGTAACTCCTCAAAGATATGAGCAAGTGAAAAAATTCTCTTTCGGCGGACTCGGCCTAATCTGGACTATGAAGCCGTGTTAATCTGGTTTACTGAGGGAATCCAGCTCTTTGAACAGTGTGAACGCTTTAATCAAAGCACATCAGCAGAAATGTGGATCCAGCTCCACGGATTAACAGGCCTGAGAGACTGTGTGTGTGTGTGTGTGTGTGTGTGTGTGTGTGTGTGTGTGTGTGTGTGTGTGTGTGTGACAGAGAGAAAGGGACTATTGTGCTGCTCAGTGTGTGAGAGAAAGAGGTTTTTATGGGTCTTCATGAGCACGAATGTGTGTTACGAGCACACACACACACTAGGAATGAGCAGTGTGAGCTCAGAGTACAGTGTGTGTCCATGTGTGTGTGTGTGGCAGAGCACTGAGGAGTGTGTGTGTGTCATCCGGTTCCCCAAAGTGAAGTAGGGGCGACCCCTACCCGGGCCTGGATGTGAATACCAAACATGTTCTCCATCCCACACCCCTCATTCCTTCCCATAATGCACTTCCTGACATCCATCTATCCTCTACACACACACACACACACACACACAATAATCCAGTAATAGCTCTGGCAGTGTCAGTGTGTCTGCTGGTCTCTGGTGACTCTCAGGTTCAGTCTCAGCGCTCGGTCTGATCTGGTCTAAACTGAAGGATGGACTTAGACGTCCTGTGGTTGGACTCACAAACATGGTGCTCTCTTTATTCTGATTCTGACTGATTGACGGCTCACCTGGCCAGGTGTTAGAAAGGTGAGAGTCAGTTTACCTGGGGATTGAGGGAAGAAGGATCCAATCAGCTTGGAGCGTTTCTTCTCATAGCCCTTCTGTGTGATGTCACCTGGAAAGGCAGAAAGAGAAGACGTTAACTCTGCGAAGTCGTCTACACGCAGTCAGTTTGAAGGTCTGAATCAGAGGAAATTAGTCTGTTTAAACTTTATCAACATTAAAGAAAAACATCTCAAACTGTCACATCGTCTCATCAAACATTCGGCCTGTTTCAGAGACAACGGCCCAAAACGGCAAAACAAAACGCTGACGTAGAGGAAGCCGCTGTCTCATTATGTTAACTCATTCTGTTCATTCAACCAAGACCAGATGGTGTGTGTGTGTGTGTGTGTGTGTGTGTGTGTGTGTGTGTGTGTGTGTGTGTGTGTGTGTGTGTGTGTGTGTGTGTGTGTGTGTGTGTGTGTGTTTGTGCATACATTTGGGATTTCGAGCACTGCTGATGCTCTTGATTCACCTTTCACGGTGCGACGAACTGCTTTAAAACACGCTGACTGAAAAATGAAGCCCACACCTGACACACCATCAGCAGATTTACACACACACACACACACACACACACACACACACACACACACACACACACACACACGTGAACTTCTTCCAGTCAATTTTTACCCTGGGGGGGGGGTCAAGGCGTTGGGAGTTCACATTCACAGTCACTTTTAAAAAGAAGTTGATCACAGGAGAACATGACAAACCTGAGATTTAATGACGTGTATCCTGATTAAAAAATAAACTCTTCACCGTCTAACACATGAAACAACTAAAAAGACTCACAACCTCAAACTCTTCGTGTTCTGTCCACAACATCCACGGATTAAACCCACACACTGTAAAAAAGCGTCGGTGAATTTATTTCTAGTCAGAGAATCAAACACAACATTCTGTGTTTCATGAATCAAAACTGTTTAAGTCACTTTGGTCCATCTCACCCCAGAACTCTACCTCACTTTATTCTGAGTAGATACTGGAACACATACTAGTACATTTATATGATTCTGGTCAGTATTCTAGAATTCTTAAAACATTCTAGAATCCTGCGAAATTCAAAAATTCTAGAGTTTTGATGGAATTCTTGAAATCTGGTACTATCCCAGAACTCTGGTGACATTCAAGAGCTATATTTAAGTTCCAGGAATCTGGAAAATTTGCATATTTTGAAAAAAAAAAAAACATTTCAAAATTTTTGTAACATTCTAGAACTTTGTTTATGTTCCAGAATTCTGATAACATTCTCGAAATCTGACACTATTCCAGAACTCTGGTAACATTCCAAAACTCTCTTGAATTCTTCAACATTTCATATATCTGGTAAAGTTCTGGAATATTTATAACATCACCCAATATCGTAATCATCTAGATTTATGGCAACATTCCAGAACTTTGCCTACGTTCTAGAGATATGGATGCTTTACATCAAATTCTACCAGACAAGAATTCTACTAACATTCCCGAATTCCATCACTATTCCATAATTTTGATGACATTCCAGAGCTTTGCAAAAAAATTCTAACATACAAGAATTCTAGCAACATTCCCAAAT
>NW_027437193.1:1710996-1743496 GCF_033239565.1 Halichoeres trimaculatus | reverse complement strand
AGTAGAGCGGTGGCAGGCTTTATTGACAGATGGGATGAAGATTTAGTTCAACTTAATGTTAACACAGGATTTTATTTAGAGTCTTTAATCATCAATACCCTCTGGAAGAAAAATAATAATTATTTATTTCATTAATATTTTTTAAAGCTACAAGGAGCCACTGCAGAGGAGTCAAAGGGCCTCATGAAGGCCCAGAGCCACAGGTTGAAGACCCTTGGTTTAGAGTGGAAGGAGTGATGTGTTTGGGGTGAGATCAAGGCTGGAGAGGAAGAAGAAAAAAGAAGAAGAAGAAGAAGAAGAAGCAGCTCTCTCCACTTGGATTCTTGGCAGACGTGTGGCGTTGGCTGCAGACAGCTGTTGCACTGGGCAGCTCCCAGATGTGTGTATTTATAGAGTTTGTCTACGCGGCCGAGCGCCGGCACAAACGTTCCTCCTCCCTCATAAATCACGACCATAAAACAGCTTCAAAACTCAGAGCACAGCTCCCACTCCTCTTTACCCAACGTCTCTGTAAAAACACAAACAGGTAGAGGTTTCAATCTGCACACTCCGCATTCATCGCGCTCCTGCCTCCACCACCTCCTCCTTAAGTCAATTACATCCGCCAGCTGCAATCAGGAGAAAAGGAGGAGGAGGAAGGAGAGGAGGAGGAAGGAGAGGAGGAGGAAGTGGTGACCCAGACTTTGGCTCAGCTTGTAGCTGACTGGGATCCCGGGGGGAGCCGAGCGGCTGAGCAGCTGTGTGAGCCAGGAAATGTTCAACAACACGGCGCAGAGGTGCAGAGAGGCGCAGTGCAGCAGGCAGATCCCTCCTCTCAGAGCAAACGCTGCTCAGGTTCAGGTTTTCTTCTGCAGATCACCTCTGACCAGCTCTTTCAGGAAGTATGAAGAAAAATATGGATTATATTTGATATCAAACTTTGCAAACAGAAAATGTTTAATCTGTTTTTATGTTGCAGACTGAAACGGTTTGGGGATCCCTGACTTAGAGTTTGGGGCCAATCAGGGGTAAAGTTCCAGGAACTAATAACTGTATAACTCAGTAAAGTGGTCTGATACGGATCAGTGAAGCCTTTCTTTTCAGTCCTAAATTTGAACTTTTTGAACCTCAAAACGCAAATTCCTTAACTAGCTCTTTGTTTATTGTATACATGTTCCTTTTTGCAGATTGACTACTGGAGAGAAAGAAACTTAATTGTTAACAAAATAAATCAAATTGGAACTTGTACATTTTGTGTTTATGGCTCCAGTGTCTTGATATAGTGGGTCAAAATTAGAGCCCGACCGATGTGGGATTCATAAATTCACTGATATACACAGGATATTTACTGTATATGAACACAAATTATTATAATACTCATATGATTCAAGACAGAGACAAAACACTATTAAATTAAAACAAGGAACTTTAATTATAAAACTGTCAACATAAGAACTGTAGTGTTAACCAATGATAAATAAGAACAATCTGTAAACACAATAACAAATAAAGAAGTCAAACTGTAAACACACAATGAGCAACTTACACGATGTTAAAATGCTGTATTATAGTCTTACATTAGATAATTAATTGATTAATTGATTAATCAGTGACTGGCATAATCGGGACGATTAATCGGGACGATTAATCGGGACGATTAATCGGGACGATTAATCGGGACGATTAATCGGGACGATTAATCGGGACGATTAATCGGGATGATTAATCGGTCGGGCTCTAGTTAAAACTAAAGAAATACTGAAATGAGTGATACCACATACAGCCACCTTAAAACACAAATTATTTCATAAGAAGAGGAAAAATCTAAAGTACTTAAAAACTGTTTAATGAAGACGACTTAAAAAATAATGTTATTGTTTTTTTCTGTTGAAAAAAATGAAAAATGTTTATGTAATTCAAAGTTTAATTCTCTATTTACTGATTTTAACAAATTGGGTCAGAAACAACAAAACAGAGAAAACTGTGAGAGACTGCGTGAGCAAACAGTTCAACAGTTAAAGAGAAAAAATCCTTTAGAGTAAAATGAGAAAGACTGAGAGGATTTCATCGATTACAGGACAAAATGTCATCCAAAGATTCAGAGAATCTGTGATCAGAGACATGACTCTGTAGTGGAAGTCACCGCATGGGCTCAGAAGTCAAACTGTACCCTGCAAAAAGGAAACCAGATAAAGACATGGTCCAGAAACAGGGGACTGATCCCTGGACCTAGACCCTAAGGTGGACTGAGAGGGAGTGAGGTCTGATGAACCCAGATCTGACGTTTCAGCCCGAGTGGTTCATCAACTGTGACTCTGCCTTTCTGCTCTGAACAAACTCAAACTGACAAAACTTCACTTTCATCTGATTCATGAAGTCAGACAGGGCCATGAAAAGTCGATCAGGTCACCGCTCAGCAGTGACTCCCCTCCCGTCCCTCGCCGTCCCTGGGATAGAGACGACAGAGGAGGTCAGTCCACGGTGCTGCGGAGCTGCTTGGCATGAACCTCGTGTTCCCGGCTGCTCCACCCAGCAGCCCGAGCAGCTCGAGGAGCCCGAGGAGCCCGAGCAGCTCGAAGAGCCCGGCTGAGAGGAAATACCAGCGTGTGCTGCTAAAACAATGTGGTTTCCATCTGAGAGGGGAGCGGGACTTTAAATCTGCGGCTCTGCTTCGCTCTGGGTCTCACTGCTCTGGAGGTTCAGTCAGCGGAGGACTGTTCAGTCATACGTCACAGGAGGATCTCCATGCTGATTGGCTATCGGCAGGTTTAGATTTCAAGTGTGAAAAAAAGCAGCGTAAGTACTTCCATCTTTACTTTAATAAACTCAGGTTGATGATTTTCTTTCACATCTGGTGCGACAGCAACAACATCTCCCTCCAACAAGCCATATTTTTCTGACTGGCCTGTTCTCTAGAAGCATCCTCCACTGTTGATATACTGCTACAGCCTGGTTTTAACTCTAGAGCAAGGGTCTTCAACCTGCAGCTCTTTGACTCCTTTGAGGTGGCTCCTTGTTGCTTTAAAAAAATATATAATAGAAATAAAGAATTTTTATTTTTCTTTACATCTTCTTATTGATGGTTAAAACACACTGACACTTTCAAATTTATGATTTTTTTTCCTTCTTCAAAATTTTTCATAATTTTTTCCACATTTGTGAAAGTTTGTTTTTGTATTGGACTTGAGTTTTAAATTTATCATCTTTTTTTAAATTTTTTTTTTTTTTGAATGTTGCAATTTTTTTTGAAATTTTAATTCTTTTTGAATTGTTGCTTATTTTTGCTCGTTTTTTTCATTTTTTTTTTACTTTGTGCAAATTAAATCGAGGAGGGGGACTTTAAATTTTTTTTATGATTTTTCCAAATTTTTGAAAGTTCTTCTTTGTTTTGGATTTTTTTTTTTTTTTATGTATTTTTTTGAATGACGCAAATTTTTGAAATTTCAAAATTATTTGAATTCTTTTGAATTTTTTTTTTATTTAATTATTTTGAAGTTTTGCATTTTTTTTTGTCTGAAATTTTTGCTTATTTTTGCATTTTTCTTTTTGATTGAAAATTCAAAATTTTTCATAGTTTTTCCAAATTTTTGAAAGTTGTCTTTTGTTTAGGATTTTTATTTTAAATTGATTATATTTTTAATTTTTTTTGTTTTTAATTTTTTAAAATTTGAAAATTATTTAAATTCTTTTGAATTTTTTGAAAGTTAATTCTTTTTTATATTTTTGCATTTTTTGTCTTGAATTTTTGCTAATTTTTGCATTTTATTGTGCAAATTTAGTATTAAATATCAACCCAAAAAACAACCTCTATTATACATTACATACTTCTGTTTCAGTGTGTTTCTCTATTTTAAGAGACATATTATAAAACATTGCACGATATTTTGGACCCTGGATGTGACCTGCAACTTTCAGGAATGAAACCAGAAAACCTCGGGCGACAACGTTTCTGTTTGGTATTTACAATCAGTGCGGTCAGATCGAGCTGATCTGGTGTCCCTCTGTCATGACCTCATCATCGTCTGACTCTTTGAACAAGCCCTTTGTCTCTTCCCTCAGGTTTCCCCCAAACCAACTCTTCCCTGACTCCTAGTTTCAGTTTGAGGAGTCAGATCTCAGAGAGCGGCACGCCCGTATCAGAGGAAGGTCAGAGGATTAAAAAACACATATCAGACATCTTTTTCTGTCAGGTATGACTGTGTTGAATAACTGCGGCGACCAAGGCGTAACACTGACCTTCCAGAGACTTCTCTAGAAAACCTTCAGCTGAAAGGTTTTTCCTTTCCTCTCCTCGCCACAGAGTAATGAGTGAGGGCGGCGGCAGAGCTCTCAGTCATTTTACGGCTCAAGGAGAAGCTGTCTGAGTGCTTTCCCTTCCAAAAATTGTCGTTTCTCATAAACAGAAAAGTAAAAGAAACTGGGAAAGCAGAGAAACGTGCCCTCACTCCCACACATTCCTCCTGGAAACTAACTCGACTTCACTCTCAGGCTCTAACCCCGAGGAGAGGGCTCTGTTTCCTGAGATCGGAGGAGATTTAAAGCTGAAATGTGAAATCCAAGGGCGTCAGAGTGACCACAGGAACTGGGTGTGAAACAGAAGCTCTGGTTGTGGACTCTGAAGTGATCCGTACACAGTTCTTGAACAGGAGGATGTGAGGTGTTAATGAGAAAGTTCAGAGACATCCAAGAAGATTTCCCATCAAAGAAGAAAAGAAAAATTTCAGTTATGAAGGTAGAACGAGCTCTGAACCACGGGGCTGTTTATCGACAAGTAATGTAAGAAAAACACCAGATCCATCTCTGTTGCTACATGTAGCCATGTTTGCATTGTTTACACTTGAGATTCCAGCTATTAGCAGCCCGTTGCATGATCATGCTAACCGGTGCTAGACCTGATGTTACCCGCAAGCTCAGTGACATTTTTCCTTTTTTGCTCCTGTGTGATTTGTTTACACTCGAGATTCCAGCTGTTAGCAGCATGTTGCATTTTGATGCTAACCGGTGCTAGACCTGATGTTACCCGCAAGCTAAGTTGTGTTTTTCCTTTTTGCTCCTGTGTGATTTGTTTACACTCAAGATTCCAGTTGTTAGCAGCCTGTTGCATTTTGATGCTAACCGGTGCTGGACCTGATGTAACCCGCAAGCTAAGTTGTGTTATTCCTTTTTTGCTCCTGTGTGATTTTTGTTTACACTCAAGATTCCAGTTGTTAGCAGCCTGTTGCATTTTGATGCTAACCGGTGCTAGACCTGGTGTTACCCGCAAGCTAAGTTGTGTTATTCCTTTTTTGCTCCTGTGTGATTTTTGTTTACACTCAAGATTCCAGCTGTTAGCAGCCTGTTGCATTTTGATGCTACCCAGTGCTAGACCTGATGTTACCCGCAAGCTAAGGAGAAGGAGGTGAGAATGACGTGCTGGTGCTACGATGTGAGCTAAGAAGAGACGACATGGACCTGTCCTTCCATCCATCCATCGTTATGGGGAACATAAGATCTGTCTCCAATAAGATGGACAAGCTAGCTATGCTAACATAGAGGGCAGAGTAGCATCATGCTATTCACAGACATGGCTAACAGAGCTAACAGAGCTTAAAGTTGATACTTATAATATTCTACTTATACATTCTTGTGTTGCTGCTGTGACTGTGAATTTCCCTTTGGGGATGAATAAAGTATATTCTATTCTATTCTATTCTATTCTGTTAAAAACATCAAACACTCAACGGCACAACAAACAGCCACCATGACGGCTTCATTCCATCTTCTGTCTCTTCTTCCCTCCTAATCTGATTGGCCAGCTCTCTAGAAGCCCCCTCCACTGTTGCAGTGAAAGCACACACGAAGCCTAAAGAGGGACAAACCTCAGAAGCGAAGGACCAACTTACAACAACAGCTCTTAGACCGGTCGGCTCCACAGGCTCCGTGACGCGGTGTACTGAACACCAGCTCTCAGAGAGCGTTTAAAGTTCAGCTGTTTTATAGACGCTGATAAAAACTTGAATCTCTGCACCACTCCAGGCCCTGTTCATGTGTTTCTTCACTCTCTTTAATCTGACGACGGTAATTTAGCTTCGTTTCGTTTCCGTGCCACAGAAACCATCTGGAAGAAATGAGGAGACAAACTTTGAGTCGTTAAACATAATTTGGATGTTTGAGGAGTTACGGCATCCAGAGGAGAGCAGCATGTGCGCCGACTCTCCCTCTAATTTAACGAAACAATGACTGAAGCTCAACGCCATGATACACACACACACACACACACACACACACACACACTCACTCACACACACACTCAAACAGCTGGTGCTTTACCACCTCTGCTGACCCCGATCGTTCAGACTGCACAGATTGAGTTTCTGCAGCATCTGCGTCGGCCACATGTGTCTGTTTGTGTGTGTGTCTAACATGGCTAATATGTCTGATCCCCAAGCCCACACACACACACACACACACACACACACACACACACACACACACACACACACACACACACACACACACACACCATGGGAGGCTGTATCTGCAGCGGTGGGTGGATGTCAACAAACCAAATCTGTGTTTGACCTGCAAACAGAGCAGCTGCTCGCTCCGCTCTGACATAATCCTTTAACGAACGCGTGTTAAACTCGTCAGTCTCTGCAAAACTACAAACAAACTACAAACATGTGAGCAAGTCAAACTCTTTTAGCCAAAATGTTGCTGACTTTCCAAAAACTGAGATTCAAAAAACAAATTCAGAAAATTTGTATAATTGGTGAAATGTGGTTACATTAGAAAAAAAATTAAGGGTAGTTGCAAAACAGCACCACACCAGTAGAGGGCAGTAAGACAACAAGAAAAGCCTTATAACAGAAATGGCACCACAGAAGGAGACAGACAAGCCAATTAGCACTGCAGTTAGCCTGTTAGCCTGTTAGCATGGAGGATCTAGGAGTGGGAGAAATCAAAATCCTTAATTTCAGGTTGTGTTAATTAGCTGTTTCGGGAAAACGTTACCACTTTTCTCCAGCAGGGGGCGAAATGTTTTTCTTGGACTATCTAGTAACGTGATTCCAGATCTCCTGAATAAATCCTGAAACTGACTCATGTGTGACGATGTTTTCCGGGTAAACAAAGCTAATTTTTTAAAGCTAAAAAAACAGCAACCAAAAAAAAAAAAAAAAAAAAAGAAAAACCAGAGAATTGCAATTTAAATCCAATTAAAAAATAAAATAAAATAAATTGATAAAAAATAAAAAATCTAATTGGGAGAAAAGCGTATCCTGAATGTTCAGCTCACAGGCCCCGCCCCCAAAAAATTCCTGGACCTCAAACATCCTTCTTCCCCCAAAGCTAAACTTCTACTGTTGTTCAAACTACTGAGGTAACACCAACAGGTGAGTCACATGACCAGGATGTAAAGAGGCTGAGTCTCTGTAGTGGAAACCATCACATGGGCTCAAAACCACTTCAGAAAACTGTGACCCAGTCAGGTTCAGGCTGTACCATGGTAAAAAGAAACCCGGTATGAACATGATCCACAGTCTGGACCTGAACTCTTTTTGGACACCCTGGACACCATCCTCCAGTCTACAGAGGGCATGAAGCATCCAGCCTCTTTAACCATCTTTGGCCCTGAGACAAACTGATCCGAGGGCACGGTTGGCTGTGGAAACACAAACACTGATCCGACCCGTACCAAACTGGACTGATCCGTACCGGACCACTTGGTGGAAAAAGGACTAACAAGTTTTTCCTAAAAACTCAGGACCAGTCAAACCTCTGTTTTTTCGACGAGCGAAGGGTATTTTCTGACTCCTCTCATCACTTCCTGCTCAGTGTGAGCAGAGCTCTGTAAACCAACACTTTCACCTTTTTCTGAGTATTGTGCTTCCCCAGCAGCTGACGGACAGATAGACACGCCGTCTCCACCTCATTTACATTTAGATGAGCCCATTAAGATCCATAAACTCCCTCATTCCCTCCTTCTCCTCTGAGCAGGATTTCCTCAGCCTCCTCTCAGTTTTTTAAAAACACAGGACGGAGGAAAAGAAAGAACAGGCGTGAATATGATCTGCTGAGAGCATGTGTAGATACTCAGTTCATCTGACCTCCGATGGGAACGACGATCCAAAGAGATCGACTAGACTAATAACAAAAGGAAAACAGTCAAACTTGTTCTCTTGTTATCCTTAGGAAATAATTTAAAGCACAAAATCAATTGTCTGTCCAAACAATCCCCAACTTGAGCTGTGAGACAGAAATCCTGCTCGATATCTGCAGGAATCATCATCACGAGAGATGGAGGAGTGCTGTAAACACGAGTTATAAGAACAGCAGGAAACAAAAGCTGTCTGAGAGGAGGAAGGAAGGAAGGAAGGAAAGGTGTGAAGGGTGAAGGAGACTCCGGACGAAGGCCGAGCACCTGAGGCAGACAGAGGAGGAAGTAGGAACTTCACTACGATCATACTTTAATAAAAACTATCAACTGCTCAGGGAATCAGTGAAGTTCATGTAGAGAAGAAGTTTCTACGCGAAATTTTCACCAGTTTGATTCAACATTTGGGATACGTCCTTAAAACAAGGCACAGACCAGCCACTTCTACCTGAAGCACCTGTTTTGGGATCATGACAATGAAACTTAAAAAAAAAAAATTTTTTTAACTATTTCTCTAAATTCATAAAAAAATTTTGAAGGTTTTAAATTTTGTTGATTCTTGAAAAATCTTGCAACTTTTTGGTTTTTCTTTTCACAATTTTTGAATCTTAATTTTCTTCAATTATGACAATGTTTAATTAAATAAAAATTATTTGAATTTTTCTAAATAAGAAATTTGTATACATTAATAAGTCAATTTCTTTTGGCGACTTTTTGGATTTTTTTAAATAAATTTTGACATTTCAAAGTTTTTTGAAACTTTTACAAATTTGTAAAATACAAATTAAATTTTTAGATATTTTTAAGAATCAATAACCTTTACTTTTTGTAAATTAACTATTTTTTTTATCTTTTAAAAAAATTGAGGGTTTTAAATTGTAGTGATTTTTGTAAAACTTTGCAATTATTTGGATTTTTTTTAGAATTGTAGAATTTTTATTATTTTTAATTATGGCAATATTTAATTTTATAATAATTTGAATTTTTCTGAATTAAAAAAATGTACAAATTTTTAAGTTATTTTTTTGGTGACTTTTTGGATTTTTTTTAATCTAAATTTTAAACTTTTAATTTTTGAGATTTTTTGAAAAAAAAATTGCAACTTTTTCAAATTTTTTACTTTTTTTTTTTTTTTACTGAAAATAAAAAACTATAACATCACATGTTCTATTTTATCAGTTAATACCACTTCTCTTTCAGACAATTAATCACTTGATTTTCCTTTGAGTGTAATTTTTAACACTTTAGTTTCTTTTTGTGTTTCTTGAGAGACTGTATCTGCTAAGCTAAGCTAAGCTAGCTGGGTAGAGATGGACAATGTAAGGTCCAGCTGCTCCCAAGTCATTTCAGTAAAGTAAGCATAAGGAAGGTAGCGGCGATGCTGCGTTTAGGGGCGTTTGTTTACGAAGCAGCATGTGAAATAAAATGCCAAAGAATCGTACGATCGATCTTTTGACGGTTGATGGTGCAGCTCAGACAAAGATCACATGTACACACAGTCAAACACACTCTACAGACGTGATCAGAGGGTCAGAAACGTGTACAGAGCGCTGTTAAAGAAGAAAAATTAACTCTATGACCTGAGATCGGAGCGACTTCCTGTCGAGTGTTTTCTGCGGCTGCGTGTGGAAACCAGGGGAGGAGAGGGGCCAGGGGCTCAGGTTTCATCACATTCTCTACATGAGTAAAATGCCTGAGAGGCTCCTGCCTGCTTCACCCCACGCTCCCTGCTGAGTGTGTGTGTGTGTGTGTGTGTGTGTGTGTGTGTGTGTGTGTGTGTGTGTGTGTGTGTGTGTGTGCTCTTTACATGCATACACTCTGTCACACTGTCTTTCTCTAATCCTCTCTTTCTCTCACACAGAAAAAAAAAAATGCTATCTGTCAGGACCGAGTTTCTGAAATGGATTCATCCCACAGGGTCGCTCGGGGCTGCTCCCATGAGCCTCTGCTGCACCGAGCGACGGAGAGAAAAATAAAAAATAAAAAGAGAATATTTACAGAATTTATTTTCCTGTTTGTTTATTTTTCTGTGATGAACTGCTGCTAAACTCAGGAGCTCCTGCCAGCTCGGCTCATGTAACATTCATACCAATAAACACTAATGAATTCAATTCAGCTGAGAGGGAGGCAGCAAGGGAAAAACACACACACACACACACACACACACACACACACACACACACACACACACACACACACACACACACACACACACCGTGACGCTCCTCGCCGGCTCCTCGCCTCAGCAGCTGGTCCATTTCATGCTCAGACCAGAATCGGAGCCATCGATCGAGACGAGCGGCGCAGGAATAAAGAGCATCAGTCAGGGTTTGTGATGCGTTCAGCGGCAACGTGTTGCTGCCAAATCCAGAGACAGATTGAGTCTCTCTGCTGAGACGCTCTCCTGTTACTTCCTGGTTCACCTGACGTCCAGAAACGTTTCTGCTCCAGGATGAAACCCAGAGGGAACAAAGCAGCGGGTCAGCCTCAGATGAAAGGAGCAGCAGCTGAACTGTAACGGGACACTGCACTGTGTTTACTCAGCCTGCAGGTACAGGTGGGTGTGACTCGCCCTGAACGGCCCACATTCACCTGGAAAACCAGCCTCAGAGATCCTTTCACCTCACCTGTGTCTGTTTCAGCACAAAGATCAGATTAAGACCTCGTTATGGGTTAAAAACCAAGAGAATGTGATTAATATAATCCCTCTTTGTCTTATCTTCATGAACGATGGACAGATGATGTTTGGGCCCCTCTGTTGGATGATGGATGGGACATGATCAGGGGTCTGCAACTTTTAATTTCATAGGAGCTATTCACCCTCAGCTCACCTGGATTCAATCATTCAGGATCCACTTTAAAGACAAAAAATGTATAAAATTCTCTGCATATCTAGTGAAAATTATCAAAACAAAGAGTTATTTCTAAAACTTATAAAATAAATTTTATTGTGAGGTCTTAGTTTGTCATTTTTGTTGATTTTTTTTTTTTTTACAAATTTCAAAAAGCAAAAAAAGTAAAAAATAAAAAATGGAACAATTTGTGAAAATCATGATTTTTTTTTAAATTCCCCAAATTAATTAAATAAAATAAAATTGTAACATTTGCAAATATTTCACAAAAACTTTCAAGAAACTTCAAAAATTAACAGAAATTATTTCACAAAATGCAAAATAAAAAAAGAACTCTAAATTCCCAAAATGAAAAAAAAAATCAAAAAAATGTATTTTTTAACATTTGCAATATTTTCAACAATTTTCTATTTTGCAAAATTTGAAAAAAAAAAATGTATTTGTGTTTTATTTGTGTGTGGATGTGGTTTTTATTGTAAAAATGCAAATATTATACATAAAAAGTGTTAATTTTTTTTGGTTTTGTTTGTTTTTTTTAAAACACGGAAAAAAACTCAGAAAATAAGGTTTTTTTGAAAAGAAAAGAAAAAAAAACTCAGAGAATAAATTGTTTCTTATGCAGCCTTGTAGATTTTTGTTTAAAAGACTTTTTTGGTTTCATAATCCTCAATTTTTAAATATTCTAGGGTGGAAAGAGTTGGGGAATAAAGCCAGCGCAGGAAACTGCAGTTCCTCAATTGTCCACTTGAGTCAATCTCAATCAAGCTCCATGGTTTTTTTTTGTTTGTTTTTTTTTTCTCCCTGTCTGCATTATCTTTTCTGCTGAGCACTGTGTCATAGGGCAGCGTTGAAAAGACCGATGCATTTTTTTTTCTAGAAGTCCGAGAGATGTGAATATGATTAACTGCTATAGTGACCATCACCAGCCCTCCCTGTAGGCTACTCCATCATTCTGAACTTTATTTAACCCCTGATGTGAAATCAAGCTCCATGTTAAACTAAAGAATTACAAAACTGAGGTGAATCAGAGACGGAGCAAAGCGTGTGTGTTTCTTTGGTTGTTAAATTACAGCTGTCAGCTGAAATAAGATCAGTTTCAAGTCAAAGGTGTGTGTTTGTGTGTGTTTGTGTGTGTGTGAGTGTGTGTGTGTGTGTTACATATGTGAAAAAACAGGATGTTGGGGGGAAAAAAAAAGAGGGAGAAGGGAACTGAGAAGCCGACCAAGTCAGGACACAGACATCCTGAGCAGTCAAACACACACACACACATACACACACACACACACACACACACACACACACAAAGAGGGAAATCCAAGCCCTCAGAGTCAGAACAGACTTCATTTCCCATGATCCTCTGGGCTCTCAGAACTCAGCTGCTCTGGTTTCTACAGTTCCTTCATTTCTTTGCTTTGTTTAAAGAATCAAACTGAAAAAATAAACGGCTAGAAGAACCTCAAACCCACCCTCGCCCCAGGGGATTATGGGAGAATACAGCGAAGGTAAATCTGTGTTTAGCTCCGTCAGCAGCTCCTGTTTGTTTGTCACTGGACTCACAGCGAGTGATCTGATCTGTGATCCACAGAGAGGAGGAAACTCTGCGCTTCGTACATCTATAATCCCCGTCTCACATTACATCTATCCATTACAGCTCGCTAATCCCTGCAGTCCCCAAACACAGGAACACAGGAACACAGGAACACAGGAACACCGAAACACAGGAACACAAACACAGAAACACAGGAACACAGGAACACAGGAACACAGAAACACAGGAACACAGGAACACAGGAACACAAACACAGGAACACAGGAACACAGAAACACAGGAACACAGGAACACAGGAACACAGGAACACAGAAACACAGAAACACAGGAACACAGAAACACAGAAACACAGGAACACAGGAACACAGAAACACCGGAACACAGGAACACAGAAACACAGAAACACAGAAACACAGGAACACAGAACCACAGGAACACAGAAACCCAGGAACACAGAAACACAGGAACACAGGAACACAGAAACACAGGAACACAGAAACCCAGGAACACAGAAACACAGGAACACAGGAACACAGGAACACAGAACCACAGGAACACAGAAACACAGGAACACAGAAACACAGGAACACAGAAACACAGGAACACAGAACCACAGGAACACAGAAACCCAGGAACACAGAAACACAGGAACACAGGAACACAGAAACCCAGGAACACAGAAACACAGGAACACAGGAACACAGGAACACAGGAACACAGGAACACAGGAACACAGGAACACAGGAACACAAACACAGGAACACAGGAACACAAACACAGGAACACAGGAACACAGAAACACAGGAACACAGAAACACAGGAACACAGGAACACAAACACAGGAACACAGGAACACAGAAACACAGAAACACAGAAACACAGGAACACAGGAACACAGAACCAGGTGCTGTGGTTCCACCTGGAGACGCCAGAGACTGAACCTCACTGACAGCTGAGTCCACTGTTCATCACCAGGTCAAAGTCTTTGACCTCCAAACTTGGGAAATTATCAATATGCTGAGGTCAAATACAGAATTAAACTTAAGAATTCAGGAAGCAGAGCTCGATTTGAAAGGTCAAAATCACATAAATATGGTCAAAGTCGTTATACCGAGACTGAAATCAAAACATTAAAATCAGATTTAGAAATTCAGAAATCTGAGAAATCAATGGACCGAGAAAACAAAAGACAAAAATCAGATTCATGATAAAAACCAGAGCCAACATTTGGGGATCAAAGTTGAAACATTCAGAAAAAAAAGGTCTGAATTCTAAGGTCAAAGTCTTTCACCTTCAGACTCCTGAGATCAAACTGAGAATAAAATCTTAATCTTTGAATGCAGACTCCTGTTACACTGAGAGTGAAGTCAAAGTTGTTCAATTAAGATGAAAACTGAAAGATCAAAGTCAGGCGTCAAAGGTTAAAATCAAAACACAGGGTCAAAGTCAAAGTCTGAATTCTAAGATCCCAAATTTCTGAGATCAAGCTCATAATGCTGTAAGTAAAATCAAGACAGTTAATTCATTTTTGAAGCGTTTACAGTTTTCACTCCTTCACCACCAGAAAACCAAAGACTGGTTGAGGAGAACGCTGAGTGTGAAACTGAAGGAGTAAAACAAACAGACTCCCCTGGTGTCCTCATCTGGCCTTAGCTCCTGTAACAGCCTGGTTACTCCTCTGCTCCTCCTCCTCTGCTCCTCCTCAGTCACTCTCCATCACTGAGCTCGGTCAAACACAGACTCACACTGAACGCAGGACGATCAGTTCACCGCGTTCGTCCTCATTTCACTTTTCTCTCACGTCACGAAGGTTTAATCTAACTCAGCAAACAGAGGAAGGAGGAACAGACAGCTCAGGAAGGAGAGTTTTCATCCACCACATGTGACTGAGCTGAGACTGTTCTTTACAGACCCTTACTTCACGTGTTTTCAGCGTTTCCTGACGTTTTTATGAGCAATAATTCAGATTTTAACTGAAGAGTCAGAGTGAAGAGTCTTATTAGGCTGACAGTGAGTTACATTTAGGGCTGATGGTTTTTTTATTGCTCTTAGACTTTTATTAAAGGTAAAAGTAAAACTCTTACCTTACAGACATCTTTCAGGAGCAGGATTTTTTAATGGGTCCAGAGTTTATTGAGAATTCTAGATACATTTTCTGACTTAATCCAACAATTCCAACTTTGATCTCAAGCTTCTGACTTTGATCTCAGTAATCCAACATTAACCTCCCGAGTCTGATCTCTGAGATCTGATTATGACCTCAGATTTCTCTTTTTCACCTAAAACTACTGACTTTGACCTCCAACTCTGATCTCAGGAGTCCCGAACTCAGAGTCTTCTGACTCTCATCATTAAATTCTGACCTTAAACTCAGAAACCTCTAACACTGATCCTGGAATTCTGGCCTTGATCCTAGAATTGCCACTTTGCTCTCAGAATTCTGACCTTGGTCTTTAAACTTTGACTTTGATCTCAGGATTTTGACTTTAAATTAAAATTCTGACTTTGACCTTAAAAATCAGACTTTATCTCAAGAACCTGACCTTAATCTTATGATCCTTACATGATCTCAAAATTCTGACCTTTACTGCGGATTCTAAATAGTTCGAGATTCAGCCCTTGGTGTAAGGATTCTGATGCAGTCTTAGGATTCTGATCTTGATCATGGGATTCTTATGTGGTCTCAAGAATTTGACCTTTATCAAGGATCCTGAAGTGGTCTCAAGAACCAGACCTCCCCTTAGGATTCTAAAGTAGTCTCAAGACTCTGACCTTGATCTTAGGATTCTAATGGGGTCTTTGGATTTTGACCTTTATTTGGGACCTTAAGTGGTCTTAAGATTCTTACCTTGATCTGAGGATCCTGAAGTGGTCACAATATTCTGACCTTTATTTAGGATCCTCATGAGGTCCTTAAGACTCTGACCTTGATCATAGGATTTTAATGTGGTCTCAAGATTCTGACCTTTATCTAAGGATCATCACATAATCTCAAAATTCTGACCTTTATCTTAGGATCCTAAAGTGGTCTATAGATTTGGACCTTGATGTAAGGATTCTAATGTGGTCTTGGAATTCTGACCTTTATCTTAGGATTCTCACATGACCTTAAGATTCTGACCTCTACTTGAGGTCCTTATGTGATCTCAAAATTCAGACCATGATCTAAGGATGCTAATGGGGTCTTAGGATTCTGACCTGGATCATGGGATTTATATGTGGTTTAAAGACTCTGACCTTTACTCAGGATCCTAAGAGGGTCTCAAGATTCTGACCTTGATCCTAGGATTCTTTTGTTGTCTCAAGAAATTTGACCTTTTTTAGGTTTCTAAAGTGGTCTCAAGATTCTGACCTTTATCTCAAGATCCTTATATGACCTCAAGACTTTTACCTGTTTTTAAGGTCCTTATGTGGTCTCAACGTTCTGACCTTGATCCTAGGATTCTTTTGTTGTCTCAAGAAATTTGACCTTTTTTTAGGATTCTAATGTGGTCTCATTTTTCAGACCCTTATTAAGGATCTCTAAGACTCTGACCTTGAGCTTAGGATCCTAATGTGCTTTTGGGATTCTGACCTTTTTTTAGGTTTCTAAAGTGATCTCAAGATTCTGACCTTATCTCAGGATCCTTATATGATCTCAAGACTTTGACCTGTTTGTAAAGTCCTTATGTGGTCTCAATGTTTTGACCTTGATCCCAGAATTCTGAGATTTTAAGAGGAATGAAAAGGAAATGGTCAGCAACCTTCTTCATCAGTATTTGGTGCTGACATTCAACACTTCATTTATATTTCTGTTCTTTTTTTAAATAAATATTAAAGATTTGTCATAATACCTCTTTAAATTAAGTTGTGTCCCACACACACACATAAACACACGCTCACTCACTCACACACCTCCCTTTGATATGACTTGCAGTAAGAGAGTAATGTTACTTAAAAAACTTTTTTATTTTATGTCCTGGGAGTGCAGTTTAATGTGTTTTTGTTTGTTCAGTTTATAAAATTAAACCATTAATCTTCTGTGTTTATGTTTATCAGTGTGATACAGCTGACAGCAGCAGAGCAACACGGCAGCTTTACTCTGATGAAAAGTTGTGGCTGGAGGCAGAGGTTAGCCTTGCTAGCTGCCGTTAGCATCTAAATCTGTCCGTCCAAAGCCCCCGACACGGTGAGGGATAAAGCTGAGCAGGAAATCAATTTACAGCCGCTCGGCAAGGTCGCCTGCCGGCAGCAGCACAGAGAAACCACCTGAAGGTTGAAGACCACGCAGCGCCGGCCTTGTTAACGTGAGTGATTGTTTGATTTTAAATGAGCTTTGATTTTTTTTTTAATTCAAAGGGAAGCTCAGTGACGATGATGACGATGATGACAGCTGCTTCATTCGGCTGAACGATAAGACGCCTCAGCCGTCTGCGGAGGAGCAGGCCAGAGGTGGAGGTGTTAACGGACGAGAGGGACGCCTCCTTCAAACGGGAGCCGTCCCTCTTCTCCTGGCTGCTGCTGCTGCTCCGTCACACCAGACGAGATTAGCAAACACTGCAGCGATGAAGCCGATAGAGATAAGAGACGAGGGGTCAGAGGGAGGACGGGACATCAGGGGAGCTGTGGAGGATTTCCTGGTCCAGCTTCAGGATCTCACACAAACATCCAAACTGAGGAGGGGAGGCTCAGCCTGGGTCTCTGCGCTCGTTGTCATGTGAGCGTAATGTTGATAAAAACAGCAACACCCCCACGAGCCGCGGCGCTCACAGATAGGCGGACGAGGCCTTAGATGGATCAGTCAGTTGTTTCCCTCAGCAGGTGGTCCCCTGGAGGGAATGTGATGACAGACGGACAGAGGAGCGCCCGGCACGCTGATAACGCTGCTCTCTGCTCGCTACTGGGAAACACAGGAACCGTCGTCGGGCTCAGACCCAGAGAGAGACACAGCTGAGTCTACAAACTGTCGCTCTGTGGAAGCATCTGGAAGCTCGTTTCCTGTCTGTCCTGCCTGTCAACACACTGATCCTTTTAGTTCCTGTTAAAAAGTTCCCCTGAACTAAAAAGATCCTGTTCCCTTCTGCGTTTCAATCACAGGGCCGAAGACCCAGGTAGATTCTGAAAACAGCACCAGACCAGTAGAGGGCAGCGCCACCTTCTGGCCCCGAGTCTCACTCACACTGTGGTGAAGATGTGACTCTGAACAAGGCGCGTGTTTGTTTTGGAAATGAATGGAAATCAGATCAAGTCAACTTTTTCCCAGATCCAGCTTGTTTTAGCATGTTTTAGCTTTTAGTCTGTGCTTTAGCCTTTAGCTTGTTGTTAGCTTTAAGTTTGTGTTTTAGCCTTTAGCTCAAGATTTAGTCTTCAGCTCATGTTCAAGCCCCAAGTGCATGTTTTAGCCTTTAGCTTGTCTTTTATCCCCTAGACCGTGTCTAAATTTGTTTTAGCTGTTTACTTTGTGTTTTAGTCTTTAGCTCCTGTTTTAGCTAGTGTTTAAGATTTTAGCATGCGTTTTAGCCTTGAGCTCATGTTTAAGCCTTCAGCTTGTGTTTTAGCTGTTAGCTCTTTGTAAGCTTTAAGCTCGTGTTCAAACCTCAAGTTTGTGTTAAGCCTTTAGCTTGTGTCGTAGCAATAAGCTTATGTTTTAACCTTTTAGCTTAAGTTTTACTCTTTAGCTTGTCTTTCATCCATTTGACTGTGTCTTGAATGGTTTAAGCTGTTAGCTTGTGTTTTAGCCTTTAGCAGGTGTTTTAGCCTTAAGCTTGTGTTTAAGCCACAGTTGTTACTCTGTGTTTTAGTGTTTAGCTCTTTGTTAGCTTTAAGCTTGGGTTTGAGCCTTTAGCTTGTGTTTTAGCTAGTTTTCAAATTTTTGCTTGTGTTTGAGCCTGAAGTTTGTGTTTTAGCCTTTAGCTTAAGATTTAGTCCTTAGCTTATGTTTAAGCCCTAAGTGCATGTTTAAGCCTTTAGCTCGTCTTTTATCCCCTAATCAGTGTCTTAATTTGTTTTAGCTGCTATCCTGTGTTGTAGCTTTTAGCTTGTGTTTTAGCCTTAAGCTTGTGTTTTAGCCATTACTTTGTGTTTAAGTCTTTAGCTCTTTGTTAGCTTTAAGCTTGGGTTTGAGCCTTTAGCTCCTGTTTAAGCTAGTGTTCAAGATTGTTGCTTGTGTTTTAGCTGTTAGCTCTTCGTAAGCTTAAAGCTTGTGTTTGAGCCTGAAGTTTGTATTTTAGCCTTTAGCTTTTATTTTAGCCTTTAAGCTTAAGTTTTACTCTTTAGCTTGTCTTTCATCCCTTTGCCTGCGTCTTAATTTGTTGTAGCTGTTAGCTTGTGTTTTAGCATTTGGCAGGTGTTTTAGCCTTAAGCTTATGTTTAAGATTTTACCTTGTGTTTTAGCTTTTAGCTTGTGTTTTAACTTGTGTGTTAGCTTGTGTTTAAGCCACAGCTGTTACTCTGTGTTTTAGTGTTTAGCTCTTTGTTAGCTTTAAGCTTGTATTTGAGCCTCAAGTTTGTGTTTTAGCTAGTGTTTAAGCTTGTAGCTTGTGCTAAAGCCCTTAGTTTATGTTTTAGCCTTGAGCTTGAGTTTAAGTCTTTAGCTCATGATGAAGCCTTAAGCTGGTGTTTTGGCCTTAAGCTTCTGTTTTATCCCTTAGCCTGTGTCTTAATTTGTTTTAGCTGTTAGCCTGGGTTTTAGCCTTTAGCTCCTGTGTTAGCTTTTAGCTGGTGCTCTATCTGTCTCCTGTTTCTCTTTCTTCTGCTCTTCTGTCCTTTTTCTGTCTGACAGTTAGGCTCCAGTGTCCACCATCACTACAAAATTAATCACAGAAATCGTTTTCAGCAGAGAAAAACACAGATCTCTCTTCTCTCTGATAAACTTCATCAGCCGGCGTGGTGTTGTCATGGAGACCCTCTCCTTGCTGGAGGCTGTGAGTCTGTCAGTCTGAGGACGAGGACCAGTGAAGCTCCTCCCACCTCAGTCTCCATCAGGGCGTCAGACGGCCGCTCAGCCTTTTCATCGCCATGAATCTTTCATGTCGTCTAAAGCTGCTCGAACAGACACTGGAACAATCCTGCAGACGGCACTTCCTCCTCCTCCTGTGGGGTTCAGCAGAGACCTCTGAGCACTCTCCCTCTGACAGCCCGACCCGCCGTGATTTTCCTCTCCACCCTCTGAGCCTCTACCTTCACGCTGCCGTCTCTTTCATCCTTTATTTGATCTCCAGAGGATTTTTTCCTCCCTGCTTCTGTCTGACCTCGATAAGTGACAGACAACATCCACACCCATCCAGCCCCGAGGCAGGATGGACTGCAGGGCAGAAACACATCCAGGACTCAACGTGGACCCAGGGCCTGTGGGTTCTTTAAGACCTCTACATGTTTTAAACAGGAAGTCATGTCTGGTTTTATCAATGCTGTGATCTCCACTACAGAGTCATGTCTGTTTTTCAGCTGGTGACCTCCACTGCAAATTATTGTGAATACAAAATTATTTTAAATTTTTACCAATTTTTGAAATTTCACAATTTTTTAAAATTTGTAAGTTTTTTTTAAAAAAATTATTTGGAACCTTTTCAATGTCAAAAATGTTTTGCATTTTTCTAAAATGTTTTAATTCTTTGCAATTATTATTATTATTTTTTTTCATTTTTAAAAATTCCTTTATATTTGCTAAATTTGGGATTTTTTAAATTTTATTTATTATTGTTTTAATTACCTTTTGCATATTTTGAAAATTTCTTAATTTTTGTAAATAGTTTGATTTTTTGGTTTTTATCTTCTTTATCATTGTTTTTTATTTTTTGCAGATTTTTAAAAATTCTTAACTTTTGCAAATCGTTGGATTTTTTTTTATTATTTATCAGTTTCCATTTTTATGCATTTTTTAAAAAATGTCTTAATTTTTGCAAATTGTTGGATTTTTTTATTTTTTTTTTACTTATATATATCTTTTTTAATTTTAAAAAATTTTTGCAAATTAATTTAAATAAAAAACCAGGACATTAATTAACACTTTCATCAATTCAAAAATAAATTCTCGTTTCAGTATTTTTCACTAGATTTTAATTATGTATAGAACTTTATAAACTCTTTAGTTTTATTGTGAACATATAGTAGATTTTGTGTCTCCTGAATGACTTTATTCCAGCTGAGCTGAGGCTAAACGGCTCCTATCAAAGTAAAGGTTGCAGACCCTGGTTTACTTATTTTTTCAGAAGCTCTGAATCATTTGATCTTTTGTCCTGTAGACGATGAAATCCACTAATTTAGAGAAAAGTAGTCTGAAGCTGTTGAACTGTTTGCTCACACAGTGTCTCACAGAGTCGGCTCTCGGCCTCTTTTCACAACATTTTCAGCATTTTGTCGTCTCTGTCCTGAAGTTTTGGAAATATGACTTACAACAAGCGCTCATTTTTAGTGCATCACGAGGCTAACTCTCCTTTTTGGCACTACTTTCAGTCACAGCACATACGTGTTACTCTTAACATGACTTAAAAAAAAAAACAGAAATAAACCGAGGAAGTGATGCTTCTGAAATCAGGTGTCAGCTGAAAGAAGTCTGGACTAAAGAAGAAGAGTTTTTATCAGAGTCTGTCAGCGTGTGGATGTGTGAGCAGAGGCTGGAGGTGCAGTGTGTGAACGTGTCACAGGTAAAGCTCAATCAAACATGTGAAGCTGGTCACAAACAGGCTGAACGTAGAGGTCTGACTCTCTGCGGCACGTGCAGCTCAGAGCTTTGGCAAAGATCAGAGTCTGAGCCATGATTCCTGAAGGCGATACGCTTCAGTACGACCCTCTCTAAAGAAATGAAGCAGCAGCAGAAAAACTCACCTCAGAGAAAAAGCCGTCCCTGTTTCCTGTTTCCCTCTGCAGAGCGCTGCTCGCTGTCACAGCTCCCTCTGTCAGCTCCTCTCTCTGACTGACCTCCAGACTGACTGAAGGGCTGCTGTCTGTCTCTGCCCGCTGTCTGGCCTGCAGCCCTCACACACACACACGCACACACACACTGCATGTGTGTGTGTCGCAGGGAAAACGTTCCCTGGAAACACGGTGGCTCTGCCTCCATAATTCAGGTGTGTGAATTAGATCTGCTGCATTATTTAAGCGTGGCACAGTTTGCGCTGACCGCCGGCCTCCCCTGCTGATCCAAATCTGTCACTTCACCTCGCACTCCACTCCAGGTGACAGGGCCCTTCTGGCTGGACACACACACACACGCAAAACACACACACTCATACTGGCCGACATATGCAGATCAACACCTCGTGCAAAAAATATCCTCCAGCAGAAAGCTGCACGCTGCAACACTTCCACCTGCTAGCAGCTCAAACCAACACGGCTAATGGTCCAAACCAGGCGTCTGCAAACTTTACTGTGATCAGTGACGTTAACCCTCAGCTCAGCTGGAGCCACAGAGTCTGCTTTATCTACTCGATAAGAAACGGTAAGCCGTTTAAAAAACTATATATGGTAAAAATCTCATGAATAATTATCAAAAACAGGAAGTTACTTCAGAGTTTATGAAATCATTAATGTTGTGCCTTTTTTTTTTAAATAAATCTTTAAAAAAAAATTGAAAAAAAATAAATAAATACATATTTCAAATTTGGAAATAAAAAAAATGTAAAAATTTACAAAAAATTCAGAAATTTGAAAAAAAATTTGAATATTTCAAAACACATTTTTTTTGACAGGTCAAAAATTTGCAAAATCTTCACAAAATACAAATGTAAATAACCTGCAAATTTTTTAATACCATTAAATACTTTCTTTTTTGCTGTAAACATTTGGAAAAAATGTCCCAAAACCCTGAAATTTTAAACATTTGCCAAATTTATGAAAATTTGCCAAAATTTACAAGAATTCAAACAATTTTTGTATTTTCAAAAATTTGCAAAAATTTTACTTTTTGATACAATTTCTTGGAAATTTAAAAAAAAATGCAAAATTGTCACAAAACCCTGAGATTTAAAATTGCCGAAAAAATTAAATTGCGAAAATTTCCAAAATTCAGAAAAAAATTGAGTTTTGAAAATTCAAACAATATATACAAATTTGACATTTTAAAAATTTGCAAAAGCGCCCCAAAACCCTGCAAAATTTGAATTTTCAAAAATCTTTAAATTTCAAAACTTGACAATTCAAAATTCAAAATATTTAAAAAAATTGCAAAAATTAAACAAAATATAAATTTGCAAACTTATAATAAAATTTTTTAAAGCAACAAGGAGCCACTGCAAAGGAATCAAACAGCCACAGGTTGAAGACCCTTGGTCTTAAAGCTGCACTCAGACTTGAATATTTAACGCTCAGCCGACCTGAGATCATCACCTCAGTGAAAAGATCAAACACAGGCACAAAACGTTTTCATCTGGAAGTGTTTCCAGTGATCGGACTCTTCAAAGACCAAGTTTTTACAGACGTGGTGCAGACATTGTGCACCTGTGAGAGGACTTTTAGGGTCATTACTCCCTCGAATCTGCAGCCATCTTATGCACGGTGAAAATGTGGACTGCAGAGGGCGCTCTGCTGAAACCTGGGTGTAGAGTTACGGACTTTAACGGGAAGATTTTCCGTTCAATCAGGGGGAATTTGACACACCAGCCCTGACCTCTGACCTGAGCTCACAGGAGGAAAACCTGCGCCCAGTTCACCTGAGGATCCAGCCTTGAAGTCTGCGCCAGGAGTCAGGAGTGTGTTTCTGTTAAAAGAAGTTTCTGTGCAGCTCTCTGCAGCTTCCTGTGTTTGTGTTGGCCACGGATCCTTCTCCCCCTCGCGCTCTCACTCTCTTCTTCTCCTCTTTTCTATCCCTCTGCATTCCTTCCCCTCCTATTTTTGTCTTTTTCTTCCTCCCTGCATTTCTGCAGCTTTCCTCTCCCTCCTGTTTCTCTCCGCTCTTTATACACACCTCCATCTGTTTTCCTGCCTCTCGCCTCAGTGTGTGTCCATTTATGGGCAGCGCAGCTCAGAGCTGAACCGCTCCAGGCTCCAGGCGAGCCGACAGAGTCCGTGTTCCTGAGGGTCTGAGGAGGAACGAGGAGCAGACGACCAAGCTGTCCACTCAAAGTTAACACTGGGTGGACTGGAGTTCAATCTGCACAGCAGTTTAAAACCTTTTATAAGTGTTCATAGAGCATCAGTGAGTCCGAATCAGCAAAGACCAACTACAGATCTTCAGATACAAGTTCCTGCACCCATCCATCCATCATCCTGCTAAAATCTGACTTTAACAGAGAAAAGCAGAGTTAGAACACAGGATTCTGACCACAGGTGTCACTTTAACCAACATCAGACAAAGATCCCTCACAGAGAAGCCGAGTTAAAGTTCACAGGAAAAATCAACAACAGGCTGAAAACTTTACAAAAACTTGTCCAAAAAGTGTTTTTCAGAATTTATCGACGTGAAATTTGAGCTCATGAGGCGTCCTCCTCCTCTTCCACCTCCTCCTCCACCTCCTGGTCTCCATGACACGAAGGGAACATAACGTTTGGGTTTCAGAGACAGTAAACCAAGGTTGTTCAACCTGCGGCTCTTTGACCCTTTGCAGTGGCTCCTTATAGCATTAAAAATATTATTGTAATAAAGAATTTTAACTTTTCATACAGAGGGTATTGGTTAACAAAGACATTGACTCTAAGTAAAATCAGGCATTAACATTTTTTGACATAGTTATCAGATTCAAGTATTCTTAAAAAAAAAAAAAAACTAACTTTTTGCAATTTGTTAAAATTTATTTTAAATTTTTCTAAATTTCAAAATGTTTTTTTTAACAAATTTTTAAGATTTAAATGTTTTTCAATTTTTGCAAATTTTTTAATTAAAAAAGATTTTGTACAATTTGGATTTTTTTTGCAAATGTACTTCATTTAAATAACTTTTTTTTTTCAAATAAAAAAAAAAATTCCCATGTCTTTTAATATTTTTCAAATACTTTTTAAATTTCAACATTTTCTGTTTTTTAGGGAATTATTTGAAAATTTTAAAAAAAACAGAGACGTCATATTCACATTTTTTAAATTTTAATTTGTTGGTTTTTTTAATTTCACAATTGTTAGATATTGTTTACAATCTTTTAAGATTTAAAATTTTGTTTTTTCATTTTTTACCAATCTTCGAAGTTTCAATTTTTTCTAAGTTTTGAATTAAACAAATGTACAAGTTTTTGATTTTTTTTTTGCAAATTTACTTTATTTAAAATATGTTTTTAAACTTTTAAAAAATTTTGAAAATACCATTTTTTATTTTTGTAAAAATTTTGCAACTTTTTTATTTAAATTTTTTTTTTTTTTTAATTTCTACTTTTTCTAATGTTTTTAAGTAATTGAAAATTTTTAAAAAAACTAAGATATTACAGGTATATTCTGATGAATTTGAAGAACTTTTCTACTTTTTGATAATTTTTCACAAGATTTTTATTTATGTAAAGGATTTTAACCTTTTTAAAGTTTTTGTGGTGAAGAAAACATAGATTTTGTGGCTCCTTAAAGACTTAAATCCTGCTGTGCTGTGGCTAAATGGCTCCTATGAAAGTGAACGGTTGCAGACCTGGGGTGTAGGGGAATAGATGTCAGAAAAACTCTCAGATCTGAATGTGATCTGAAAAGTCAGCACAGAGAGCAGAACTCAGAGGATCCCTCCCTTCAGGCCGTAGGAACTCTGACGCCACCAGCGCGGCTCCCAGACGGTCTGAGTCCTGGCTCAGCAGTCTTAATTAAGTCCAGCGTCGGGGCTCCTCTGGCCTGCTCCCGCGCTGCTGACACTCACCGAGGGCTGACCAATACTTCATTACAGCTTAAGTGAAAAAGGATCGATAGCTGCTAGCGGAGCGATCTGGTCCGTCTGGCCTCTCTGTCAGTCATCAATCACAGGAGGACGTGGAGAGAGCTGAACGGTGAGGAGCTGCAGCAGACTGCTGATGGCGGCCGGCGGCGGCTGACAGCTGGCAGCTTTAGTGATGACACCAAGAAAAGAGGAGTGGACATAACCAGCATGTGAGAAACGTGATGCTGAGCACTTAAACGCCATAAATCTCCTCCAAACACCGAGACGTCAGCAGGTCTGAGGTTTGGAGACAACTTCTGCACAATGAGACGGAAAACGCTGCTGCTGCTGTGAGCCGGATTTACTGTCAGTAACAGGCTTTCCCACGCACAGACCATATAACTCAACACTTTAACTCTTATATTCCTCTCCGGACAAACCAGTCAGGTTATTCAGTGATGACTTTGGGGAAAAAAAAAATTCTGACTCCCTCAAAGCAGAAATTTAAAGGCTCTGTCTGTGTGGAGTTGACTGCAGTGACACCAGTGGCCAGAGTTGGTAGTGTTTTTTACAGGGCTCCAAAGACTGTGACGTGAAGAGGTAATGTGTTCATTTATTCACTTTGAGGTGAGCAGACTGTTTAGTGTTTCCAAGCTAAGGTTGGGTATACAGAACTGGTTCCACTTATCGGTTCCTGACTGTGATGCCAGTTTTTCAGGATCTCCTACAACATCAACAGCCCACCAACTTTCCATGCACCTGTGGCTAACCTCAAGTTTTACAGCCCTGGGAAGATAACTACATCTACAAAAAGACTAATCTGGAAGAAAATACTGATTTTAACTCTGTGTGGATGGATTCATTTCACTGAGAACGTGCTGGATTATTACACAGGATTGATATGTGGGGAGACATATCAGTCATGAAAATAAAGAGCTAAGTAGTATCATCAATGTGTTATCAAACGCAAGTATTCTTTAAATTCAAAAAACTTTTGAAATTTTTGCAAATTTTTGCAAATTTGAAAAATTTCCAAATTTTTGAAATGCCATAATTTTTTTTTTTTTTTTTTTTTGCATTTTTGTAAATTTTTCTTTCTTTTTTTTTGGGGGGGGGGGTTAATTTTAGATTTCCCTTCATTTTGAATTTTTTTTTTGTTGTTGTTGTTGTCGCTGTTGTTTTAGGATGTTTTTGCAAATTTATTAAAAATAATCAACCAGGACATCTCATGAACAATTTTTTAAACTTCGAAATAACAAAAATACAGATTTTAGTTCTGTGTGGATGGATTAATTTTACTGATAACTTGCCAGCTTAGTATATTAAAACAAGACATGTTATTAAATTCAAGTGATCTTTCAAAAATCTTGCAAATTTCTTGATTTTTGTAACTTTTGCAAATTTTTAAAAAAGCAAAATTGTTTAAATTTTTACAATATTTTTTATTTAAAAAATGTAACCTTTTTTTATATTACATTTTTTATTTATTTTTTAATGTTTGAAAAGTCGTAAAAATTTTGCATTTGTTAATTTTTTGTAAAAAAAAATCTTTATTTAATTTTTTTATTTTTTTTCTTTTTTTTTTCTTTTTTTTTTTACATTTTTCCTTTTTTTGTCCTTTTTTTATTTAAATACATAACCAGACCATCAAATGTACAATTTAATAAACTCCAAAATAACTTCCCGTTTTGATAATTATCTTCTAGATTTTAACCATGTATAGATTAGAAGATAGAAGATCAAGTAGATTTTGTGTCTCCTGAATGACTTTATTCCAGGTGAGCTGGGGGAAACTGGCTCCTGCTGACTCCTGCTCTCAGACAAAGAAAATTAGTGTAAAAAAAAAGGTCCAAATGCTGACGTGAGTCACATTTTTGTGAAAAAGGGTGAAGGTGCTCATGGAAAACCAAAAATCCTTGCTTCCTCATCCTCATCCAGACTTGTCAAGAAAAAAAATATATATTTGCATGGTATAAGTTATATTAGTTGTTCTGGGTCTAACCTCCACACTCAACTACAGACAGAAATAAGAGATTAGATGATCTAGAAAAGACTTTCCCTGTGTGTAAATGTCTTAAAGTCTTCACAGAAGAAGCTAAATTACAGAGCGCACAAACCAAACGTCAACATGTCGGTATCACTGCTGAAAGATAAAGAACAGGGGCTCAGGAAATCCACCAAACTAAAGGTAATCTGCTGTTTGTTCATTATATTTGTCCTCCCTCTCATTTACGGGCCAAGACAAACATTCCCTCTTTGATTCAAGCCCAACGAGCGGCGAAGAGACCGACAGCTCTGAGTCAACAAACCGTCTGAGGCGCTTCAAAGAGCAGGAGGCAAACAGCCGCCGAGCACCTGGCTCTGCTTTGTGCTGGGAGCGACCTGCTCAGCTGGTCGTTTCCCGCTCCGACACAGAGCTGGAGGAGCTGGAGGAGCTTCAGAAACACCCTGAATATGAGGGGTGATATTCTAAACATTAAGGTAAAATCAATCCCCACAGACCGCCTGGACAGGAAGAGGAAGTGCCCGTGGACTCAGCCCAGGCAGCGAATGAAGATTTCAGTGAAAGTGTTTCTGGCAGAGATGATTCGTGAATGAACTCTCCCTGGGTCTCTGAGTTCAGGAGAAACCTCAGAGTCAGATCACTGAGCGATTAAAACTGCATCACTCCCAGTTTTGTTCTGGCTTCAAACTGACTCTTCAACACTTTGTTTCACTACACTCTGAAAAAAAAAAAACCCTCAGGAACAAACAGTCCTCTTAAAGTCAAAGAATTCACCCTGACCCTAACGAGACGAGGTTTCTCTGGAAGTCAGACTCTAACCATCCAGTCCAAATATCAAATTCCTCCTTTCCAGCCCAGCGAGCCGCTCCCAGAGGCTGCAGACTCACTCAGTCACCACGGGAAGCAGCACCATCGAAGCTTTCAGCCTGAATTACCTGAGCCCACGCTGAGACCTCAGAGGAGGACGTGTAATCCAGATTAACGCCTGGTCAGGGTTTCTCCCTGCAGCAGAGGAAATCCTATTAATACAATATCTGTCCTCACACTCACTCTGTCACAGGAGGGAAAACTTTCTTTAGTTAAGACGTTCATTACTCTGTGAGGGACTGCGAGAGCAAAAAGTTCAACAGTTTACAAATAATGTTCCTCAGAGGAAAGTGAGAAAGAATCTGTGGATTTTTATCGTCTACAGAGCAAATAATCAACAACCAGGGGTCAGCAACAGAGACGTTTTCCCTCAGCTCATCTGGATTAAAGTCATTCAGGAGCCACAAAATCTACTTTATCTTCACAATAAAAACTATGAAGTGTATAAAATTGTACACATGGTTACAATCTAGTGAATAATTATCAGAAGAATACTAGAAGTTATTTTTTATTTATGAAATTGTTAATGTAATTTCATGGTTTTCTATTTATATATATATATATATTCTAATTAAAGCAATTTCAAAAAAAAAATCTAAAATAAAAAAATATTAAAAATTAAAATTTGTGAAAACTATTGCAAAAGTTTGCAGAAATAATTGCGAAAAATTGCAAAAACTTCAAAAATGCAAATTTTTCGCAAAAACCTTGAGATTTTAAAACTGCAAAAAAAAAAAAGAAATTTCTAAAATTTCTCAAAATGTAAAACCATAAAGTGGAAACAACTCTACACATGGTTAAAATCTAGAGAATAATTATTAAAACGAGAAGGTATTTTGGAGTTTACTAAATTGTACATGTGATGTCCTGGTTGTTTATTTTGAAGAAATTTGCAAAATAAACTTCCAAAACGACAACAACCGCAATATTAAAAAATAAATAAAATAAAATAAATAAATAATAATAATAATAATAATAATAATAATAATAAATGAACACATTTACAAAACAAATTTAAAAAAATGTAAAAAAAAAATTAGCTTTTGAAAATTTTCCAAAAGTTTTACAAAAACCTGGAAATTTACCTTGAAAGTTTTTTGAAATTTCAAAAATTTATAGAATTTTCCTGGTTGTTTATTTTGAAGAAATTTGAAAAAAAAAAAAAAAGTAAAATATAAAAATATAAAGAAAATTTCAAAAATTAAACATTTTTTATGACATTTCAAAAATTTGCAAAAATTTTGCAAAATCTTGAAATTTCAAAAAATTGCAAATATTTTTGAAATTCCAGAAATTTTTAGGAAGTGAATTTAAAGAGATTAAAGGTTTGCTTAATGTGCAAAATTTTTGAAAGAATACTTGAATTTGACAACATATATTGATAATATTGCTCAACTTAACATTTTTGTTGTTTGCTAATGTCTCCCCACATATCAATCAAAGAGCTCCTTTGAATTGGGGTTGGTTATTAAACTGGGGATCTGTTTTTTTGTTTTCCTTTCAGTCGTTCAAACACCAAACTACAGAAACAAAGGGAAGATTAAACACCAGCGTTCCTCTCCGGGCCAGTTTCGTGCAGCTTCAGGAAAAAGAGAGACTCTGGAGACAGGCTGTAAACCGGCTGACCCAAGTCCAAAAATGGCTCTCCAGTGATGGAGGAAAGAAGCATTCCTCACATACTGAAGTACACTTGGCACAATAATGCATCTGTCCAAAGATAGCCCTGCAGCGCTGCCTTCAAATGCACGTGGATTTGTTGAGAAAGAGCAGAAACGAACCAGGTTGTTTGCGCTGATGGGGTCAAACAAAAACAAAAACACGAGGCCTGGTCTCTGCGACATGTCCGACACCCAGGAACTGTTCCTCCCCACGCAGTTAGAGCTCCGTACGAGCCGTTACACATCAATCACAGCAGCATTAATTAAAAACATGAATGTGAAATGAATCATCGGCGCTTTGGGTCAGACTCTAACCGTACAGCACACAGAGGCCACCAGAGAGGGGATCAGCGCTCAGCTAATTATGATTCAGTGATATGAGTGTTTCCTCCACCAGCTTTATCTGAAACGATCGTCCACGCTCTGGTGTCAAACACAAGCACTGAGCTCCACGCTTTACGTCCTGATGATGCGTCGGTTTAACCCTTAACTCAGCAGGAAGGGGAACGTGTCGTTGAGTCAACAAAGCAGGAAGAACGGGGGGTTTCCAGGAAGAAGCAGATCTCATTTACAGCTCCACATGGGACTGATTATAAAAGCCCTGATGTACGATCATGGTTACAGAAACCATTTCTGTGTTTACTGGGGAAAACCCTGAGCAGAGAGGACAAACTTCATTAATGGATCATGGTCTCACTGAGAGCAGCTCTCAGCTGAACGGCTCTCTACAAACCCTGTGTTGTTTTCTAGCTGCTAACTGAACGTCTTCCAAAAAGTCTGTTCACGCCTGGGGTGTGTATCACTGACTGAGCAGAGTCAGCAGGAAACACAACAAACCCTCAGTGAACTGGATCAGAACTTAAAGACCAGATCCACAGACCCTGGGCTTGAATCATATCATGATCAGAGGCTTTTCTGATTTCCCCTGTTTAACCATGAGCCAACAGTACGAACAACAGGAGTTCAGACTGAGCATGTGCAAGTTTTCAAACCTCTACATGTTCATATGTTAAAAGAAACTTCTTCCTTTAGAAAGCCACCTTCACCCATAACCAACTCTTTTTCAACGAGAAGCCAACTCATCTTCCTCTAGAAAGCTAACTCATCTTCCTCTAGAAAGCTAACTCATTTTCCTCTAGAAAGCTAACTCATCTTCCTCTAGAAAGCTAACTCATCTTCCTCTAGAAAGCTAACTCATCTTCCTCTAGAAAGCTAACTCATTTTCCTCTAGAAAGCTAACTCATCTTCCTCTAGACAGTTAACTCTTCTTCATCTAGAAAGCTAAATCATCTTCCTCTAGAAGCCACCTCATCTTCCAGAAAGCTAACTCATCTTCCTCTAAAAAGCAAACTCGTCTTCTTCTAGAAAGCCAACCCACCTTCTTCTGGAAAGCAAACTCATCTTTCTCTAGGAGCCAACTCATCTCCCTCCAGAAAGCCAACTTATCTTCCTCTAGAAGGCCTACTTCCACCCAAAGGCCAACTCTTTTTCAAAGAGAAGACAACTCATCTTCTTCTAGAAAGCCAACTCATTTCCCTCCAGAAAGCCAAACCTTACTTCTCTAGAAAGCCAACTCTTCTTCATTACGAAGCCAACCTATCTTCCTCTAGAAAGCCAACTTTTCTTCTTCTAAAAGCAGACCTTTCTTCCATGAAAAGCAAACTCTTCTCTCTCCAGAAAGCCAAGTCTGCAATCACCAAAAGCCAAAACTTTCATCCTCTAGAAGGCTTACTTTTCTTCTACCAGAAGCCAAACCTTTTTTTACTCTAGAAATCCAAACCCTTCGCCCCCTAAAAAGCCAACTCTTATTCCGCCAGAACCAAAACTTTTTTTACTCTAGAAAGCCAATTAATCTTCCTTTAGAAAGCCAACTCTTTTTCAACAAGAAGCCAACTCATCTTCCTCTAGAAACCCAACTCATCTTCCTCTAGAAAGCCAACTCATCTTCCTCTAGAAAGCTAACTTTTTCCTTTAAAAAAAGTCGACTCTTCTTCCACCAAAACCAAAACCTTTTTTTACTCTAGAAATCCAAATGTTTCTAGAAAGCCGACTCTTCTTCCTCTGGAAACTGGCTCTTCCTACACAAGATGTTGACCTCGGCTCCTCATTTATGAGTGACTTCCTCTTCTGCCACTTTGAGCTCAGCCTCTAACGCCAACATCTGCCTCCTGTCCAGAGAGCCGGCCAATCAGAGCGAAGGGGGAGCCTTAAAGAGGCGGCAACTGAAACAAAAATGGTCAGACTGAGACTAAAATAAAGGTTTCCTTAAACCACAGAGACAGAAAAAAGAGACTGTTAGAGTTTTTTAGTCATCTAAAGATACTAGGGGGCGCCAGAGGGACAGAATGATGCCTGAGATTTCCTTTAAAATTTAAAAAGGGCTAAATTAAAGACTTTGCTGTTAAAAACAAAATCATCTGATATCAGGAAGAAGCCTGTCTGTGTCTGAGAGGAGGACATCTTTGGTGCCGATTTAACATCTTTCATTTTTTCACCCTGGGTAGAGAGAAGAGGTCTCTGTTACCCCGGGACTCGTGGAAACTCAGCCAAACACACACACACACACACACACACACACACACTGACACGGGCTCGCCATGCCAACAGACAACTGGCGCTCTCTGCAGTGCACACATGGTCTGGTGCAGAGAGACGAGCGTGTCAGCAGAAGGCGTGAACTGAGTCATGTCTTGTTTGGACGACGGGCGTCAAACACAGAC
>NW_027437193.1:1695996-1708496 GCF_033239565.1 Halichoeres trimaculatus | reverse complement strand
GGATGCAGGTTCAGTTTCAGCTCCAGCTAATGTGTCCCTAACCTTTGCACCTGCCCTTGAGCAAGGCATCAGGAAACACTCTTTAAAGTAATCCAAGTGAAGGAAACGAGGAAAGATGGAAGGATGAGTTGATAAAGGAAGGAAGAAGAAATCCTCAAAACAATTCAAGCACCCGACACGCCGTTCTACGCCACGCCACGCTGCCTCCTCGACTGACTGCTCTCAGAAAACGAGAGCAGAGGTTGAGGGCTGACTTCCAGCCCAGTGAGAGGGATTTACATCCCAAACGTCTTAATGACGGCGTCTGTCAGAGCGGATCCTCTCAGCCCTGAAGCTACATATTCAGTTAGAGGAAAACACACACACACACACACACACACACGGTTCCAGTCGCCTGGAGCGGCGTGGAGTCTCTCTGTGTCACCTTGTTAGTGAGCAGCGCAGAGGGCGTCAGGTTTTTAACAACAGCTGCTGCTTGAATATGAAAATCTGGAGGATGGAGGAAGAAAAAGGAGGAAAACCTGAAACTGACAGGAAGTGAAAATCTCTGGGTGTCAAAGTGACGCCGATGTTTCCCGTTTTTTAACCTGCTCACGACGACAGCAGATAAATCGATGAATCCTGGATAAATGTGACGTTTCCTCCAGCGACATGTCTCAGAAAGGCTGTAACCAGCTAGAGCGACAAATACAGACATGACTCTGCAGTGGAAGTCACCGCATAGGCTTCCAAAACTAGATACAAACAGACTTCTCTGGACCAGAGGCCGTTGGAGTTGGACTGAGGGGAAGTGGAAGACTGTCCTGTGGCCCTGTTTCCACCAAACGGTCCGGTACGGATTGGTACAGCTTGGTCCTGTTTGTTTATACCGCTGTAACACAGGAAGTGACGATTCTTTCCACCAATGAACGGACTGCAGTGTTTCTAGCTCCACCTACTGGGGTCGGATCGGTTTAGTCTGGCGCCCCAACAGAAGGGGACCAAAAAGTGGGACGGTACGAGTCGGTGATTCTGTTTCTGTAGTGCTCTGTCTCGTCTCATGGTCTCTTCTCGTGTGTTTTCCCTTCACAGTTATTAGAGTTTGGAGCTTTTGATTAAGCATTTCGATTTTTATTTTATTTTATTTTTTAGTTTTACTTTTTTTCTGAATGTTGTTTCTGAAATATTCCTGAAAATCTGTACCTGGGTCCACCAGCTTCCGTGCTTCCCATTGTGTAACTGACAAATCCAGCATCCCTGATGGTCTGAGGATCAGAGAAGTCCAAGGGTGCGTCTTAAAGCTTCAAAGTTCCATCCTTCCTTCCTCCACTTGCGTCCTTCACTTGCGTCTTAGTCCCTCCCACCAGAGATGATGGAGAGATGAGGAAATGAAGAGAGGAGAGAGGATGGAGGAGATTTGTTTTTAGAGCAATGGGACATCCTCTCCTTCGAAGCGTCACATGAAGCGACGTGTTTCAGTATCGACGGCATCAGCTGATCACCTCTGGATCATCTGTCAGTCAGCCCTAACAGCTGTTTGTGCGTCTGCACATGTGCGCTGTAATAACTCTGATCAAACAGAAACAGTAACAGAGATTTGTCTGTTGTGTTTGTGAAGTTTCATGTAGAGAAGTCTGAGCCGCTGCAGCGTCCAATCAGAGAGTGATATTCCATACGGGGGTGTGTCTGTCAGTGAAAAGCCGGCTCTCGTGTTTCCTTGATCATAGCTCCTCTGATCAGTCTCCTCCATCCTCTCTCCTCTGAGCGCAATTATCGCTTTGGGACAGTCCTCAAAATGGCGACTAAGAGCGTATTCAGACCTGGACTGTTTGGTCCACTTTAAACGGACCAGGGTTCGTTTCCCACGCTGGTGTGGACCAAACAACCGGACCCAGACCCACTTTTTGAGGTGGTCTCGGTCCGCTTCCAAACGAACTCTGGTGCGGTTCGTGGTTCTCCGGTGCAGGTCTGAATACAAGCCAAGGTCCATCTGAACTAACTACAGGATACATGCTCCTTTTGGGCCTATAGAGCCACCGTAACCTAACCGTCTTTGGTTCATACCTGATCCTCCGTCTTCTGTTTAGCCACGCTGTAGCTAGCATGTTGTGGGTCAGGACACGCAGAGCATAGCGCCTCCTTGCTGCGATCATTGGTCTTCCTGTTCCTAAATTGTAAACGGTGTTGTTAAGCTGCTTTGAAGGAGCTGCTCTTGAAACTGAAAATGATTTAGCAGCTCTAATAAGAGCACAAACACACATGTTTACCTCCATTTCCAGGTCTGTACTCTGTGTGCCGCCCTTTGTCAGTGCTGTCCAATGAGAGCACTGATCCTCACACACCTGGATGTGTTTACAGAATATAGTCCACTTGATAAAAGTACAATCTGAATACGCAGATTCTTTCATTTTTTTCTTATACCAAAAAAAAATGTTGTTGTAAATCCGGTGGCCACCAGGGGGAGACTCTCCCGGTTTCAAAAAGAAGTCTACAGATGTCTTTGAAGAAATGAGTCTTTATGTCTTATTTCTTTATACCCTCAGTGATCTCTGTCCTGATGTGTTCACGGTCTCAGCTACACTCTGAAACAGTGTCAGCGTCAGCGTGGACCCCCCACACTCTGACATCTAACCAGCCACTGATCCACATTTGGTCTAATTGCCCAGATTAACCGGGTCAACGATGCTGTTGACCTATCAGGGAGAGCGAAGCTACTGACCCACTTGACCTGACAACAATTCAGCTAATCCTCTTAGAAAATGTGTGTGTGTGTGTGTGTGTGTGTGTGTGTGTGTGTGTGTGTGTGTGTGTGTGTGTGTGTGTGTGTGTGTGTGTGTGTGTTAACCACTTTAAATCTGCCGTCTTTGTTTCAGGATTCTGCCCGTCGCTCTGAGGAGCAGAGTTTATCTTTAGCTCTGATAGAAACTTCCTTCAGATCTCACTCTTCATGATCCTCCAGCCTCTTCCCCCGAACACACAAACCGTTTCCCCTCAGGAGCCGAGCTACACCGAGCCGAGCCCACAGAGATGAGTCCAGTTTCAGGAACAGAGGGAAATGAAGACAAACGACCCGACGGACCAACAGTTCTGGTAAATACCCGGGACAGGAGCTGGCGCTGATCCAGCCTCAGGGACGGGCGCCGACGGAAAGTGGCTCCTGATTGTCAAATTGAATAACGAGCTAACAAACTGAATTAGGAGGTTAAAGAGCTGGACAGCTCCAGATTAAGTCGTTGAGACGATGTGAGTGTTTGGTTTGACAGACAGAGCTGCTGGATGTTTGAAAACTCGTCATTTCACCTTTAAATCTTCACTCTGGAGCAGGAAACCACTGAACAATCCACTTCCTGTCCCCAGTTTCCAGATCACTAACATTTAATCATGGCGCTGAAATGATACTTCCTTATTCTCTACTTTTTGTCAATTCTTTATTTCTTCCTTCCTTCCTCTGTTCCTTCCTTTCTCTTTCTTTTCCTCCTTCCTTTTGTCCTTCTATCCTACCTCCTTCTTCCAACCATCCTTCTTTCCTTCCCTCATCCTTTTTCCCTTTCTTTTGTCATCCTTCCTATTTTTCATCCATCCTTCCTCTCACTTTCTTCCGTCCTTCTTCTTTCTTCTATTCCTCCCTCCCTTCCTTCTCCTCCCTTTTCTCCTTTTTTGTTCTTCCTTCTTACCTTCTATCATTCCTTCTTCCACTTCCTTCCTGCCTTTCCTCCTTCCAACCTTTCCTTTAATTCTTAATACTCCTCCTTCAACGTCCTTCCTACTTCCCTTCTTTCTTGATCATTCCTTCCTTTTATTCTTCTTTCCTTCCTACCATTCTTCCTTCCCTCCTACCCTCCTCTTTTTTCCCCTTTGTTCTTCCCTCCCACTTTTCTTCCTTCCTTTCTTCCTACCCTCCCTTTCTTTAATGTCCTACTTACCTTCCTCTCTTCTTTCTTGCTTTCTTTACTTCCTACTTTACTTCCTTCCTTCCTTTTATTCTTCTTCCTTTCTTCCTAATTTTCTTACCACCACCCTTCCTTTCTCAAACTTCCTTCCAACTTCCCTTCCTTCTTTTCTTACTACCTTCTAACCTTACCGTTTTCCCTCCTTCTTTCCTTATTTACTGTCTCCCTCCCTTCCTTCCTTCATTAATTTTTCCTCCCTTCCTTCCTAGTTTACTTCCTTCCTTCTCTCTGCTTTGTTTGCCGCTCAGAAAAGTCAGGATGTGAAAAATGCTCCAGGTAAAATCCAGGTGGAGCGTTCAGACGTCTCAGTCACAGTTGGTGAATCTGTCAGTGGGAGCTGCTGGTTCCTGCTGGTTTTCCTGGATCGAACGTGGTTGACCCTCTTTAGGAAAGGTCTGGACGCCTCTGATGGAAACAAACTGACTTGATTCTTAAACACCTGCCTCTCTCTGAGCCCTGACGGTTTGTTCAGGTTGAAGTCACAGAGACTGAATTCAGATAAAGTCAGAGTCTCTGGTTTAACTCCAGCGTCCGTCTCTCTGAGAGTCGCTCTGCGTGGAAACATCTCTGAGCTTAAAATATGGATGAAGAATGAGCAGAGAACACGTCAACGTCTGATCCAACCTGTGTTTGACGGCGTCCTCTCTAAATTATACAACTCAAACATATGTACAATACAACGTCTAACATCACAGCATCAGACACGGTTAGAGACGAACAAACAGGAAGTGGATAAAACCAACGGTCCTTCAGTTCCTGCTCCAGCTCATTGGCTTTGACTTCAGGAGTGCTTTCTCCAGATTTTCCTTTCTGGATTATTATCCCCATGAGAGGTGGACTCAGGTCTTTGAAACGGCTCCTGAGGTCAGCAGGAGCCGTGGTCCATGTTGACCCGCCTGAAAAAGATGAAGAGCTTAACTCTGTAACAGCAGGAGGTGAGGCTGGGTTAAACACACACACACACACACACACACACACACACACACAGATCCAGGGAAACACAGCAGAGCTCCCTGACGTGACAGTCAGCTCAGTGTCATGACTGAACATTTCATTGATTTCCAGCAGAGAGTGAAAAGCATGCTGGGACGGGCTGAGTGACAGCGCTGATGTTTGTTTTGTTAGACGACACCGGTCTTTAAACCTCGTTTAACACCCGAGGTGCTCCGGGGTCGTCTATAAGAGGCGTGTGGAGGTCGTGAGAAGCAGCCGAGTGTCAGTTAAATAAACCCGACAGCTGATCCAAACATCTCTCCGTTAGCTCCAGAAATGACGCTCATGTTTCAAACCATCCCAGACGGAGAAAACACTCTGAAAGAAAACCTTCACCAGCTTCATCCACTCAGGAAACAACCAAATTTACCCACTCTTTAGACAAAGATTCTTAAAGAGGAGGTGTAATCCATACATTCATAGTTAACTGCTTAGAAAATCACTAATCATCTCAGTTTGGTGTCTACAAGATAAAGTATTCCCTCGCTTTTCCAAAGCATTTCATTTCTGCTACTGTCTCTTTAAGGGCATAAAGAATTCCTGAGCCCTACATTCAGGAACCCGGATTTCTAGAGTCCTACATATCAGAGCCCTACATTCTATAACCTTACATCCTGGAACACTAAATTCTAGAATCGTACATTACAGGGCACAATATTCTTAAACCCTACCTTCTAGAATGTCACATATCAGAGCCCTACATTCTAGATGCCTACATTTTGGAATCCTACATTACCAAGCCCTACATTCAAATAGAAATAGAATAGAAAAAAAATCATTCTGGAACCCTACATTAAGGAGCCCAATATTCTGGTACCTTGCATTCCAGAATCCATGTTACAGAGCCCTATATTCGGAACCCCAACATTCTAGAACCCTAAATTCTGGAATCCTACATTAAGATGCCCGACATTCTGGAACCTTACATTCTGGAACCCCACATTCTGGAACCTGACATTCTGGAACCCCACATTCTAGAACCCTACATTCTAGAACCCTACATTCTAGAATATTACTTAACAAAACCCTACATTCTAGAACTCTTCATTCTGGAACCCTACATTACGAAGCCCTACATTTTGGAACTCTACACTACACTGCAAAAACTGAACTCTTATTTTGTGTTTTTGTCTTCTTTTTAGGTAAAAGTTGTCTTTTTTTACTTGATTTGAGCCACATTTACCTGACCAGTCCAAAAATGTCTTTTTTTAAAGTTATTCAAAGACAAAAATTAGGTCTGAAAAGCTGAATTGCTTGTTACTAGTAAAAAACAAGTCTGCCAATTAAACAAGCAAAATTTGCTCAAAAATAGAATAAAATTGTAAAACAAGTAACTTTTCTCTTGTTCCTTTGGCAGAGTTTTTTTTCTTGTAACAAACAATTCAGACCTGATTTTTTCTTTAACAACTTGAAACAAGACATTTTTTGGGCTGGTCAGGGAACATAGCTCAAATCAAGCCTAAAAAGACATTTCCTACTGAAAGTACGACAAAAACCCTTGATACGAGTTTATTTTTTTCCAGTGAACATTCTGGAACCCTTCATTCTGGAACCTTACATCACAGAGCCCAAAATCACAGGACCCAACTTTCCACAACCTGACACTCTGGAACCAAAGACTGTAGGGCCCAACATTCCAGTATCCTCCTCTACTGTTGCCATGGTTTAAAGTTTTTTTTTCTCTTGCTAAAAGTGTGTGTGTGTGTGTTATGAAACACACACTCTAGCTACATAACCCAACAGCCAGATGCCCCTGAACAAACACATTAAATATGAATCAATATGCAGATGAATATGAGCACAGAGAGGTGTGTGTTACAGTGTGTGTGTGTGTGTGTGTTCACGGTGACCTTCAGGCACAGCTGAGGGTCTGACTGCCAGCCCTGCTGTTCCTATGACTGGAATGCATGACTGAAGACCATCTGTGTGTGTGTGTGTGTGTGTGTGTGTGTGTGTGTGTGTGTGTGTGTGTGTGTGTGTGTGTGTGTGTAGAGGTGAGGTGTCTCTTTAGCAGAATTAGCCGTCAAACTGTCATTCAGTGTCCGAACAGAAGACGCCTGTTTGCATGTTCCTCCAGACGTGAAGTTCAAAGACTGTGTGTGTGTGTGTGTGTGTGTGTGTGTGTGTGTGTGTGTGTGGGCAGTGTGTTCTATATGCCATCAGATAGATAATGCTCCTTGTGTGTGTGTCCATCTGTAGTTTGGTGTGTTGATGAGGTAGTCATAGATACACACTCTCAGTCCATACGGAGTACAAAGACTGGCTGTATTCATCACACACACACACACACACACACACACACACACACACACACACACACACACACACACACACACACACATACACACACACACTTCACAACTGCTGCTGGCCTTGTGATCTCATCTCATACTCCATAATTCAGCTCTGACTCCAACAAACAAAGCGTCCAAAGTTTGAGGCAGACGGTCTGTGGACGTGGACGACGCGTCCGTCGCCTCCAGCCGCCGTCGTTTGGGTGGAATAAGGAGCTGACAGAAACGTTCACCTGTGATTTATGACACGTGCGTATCTGTGCCAATCAAAGATCACTGCAGGTCACTCCACATTTCGGTATTTCTGATCCAATCAGATCACGTTCATGTGTCAACGCTCTATCTGACACAACTGAGGAGGTAATTCAGTGTCCTCCACACGTCTGTGGTCAATAATTTACTTCAAAACGGCGCTCTGACATCATCAGATATCGTGTTGACGTAAGGATAAACAGGAGAAAAAACTACGTTAGCAGAAATATCACACACACGCACGCACACACACCAAGACTGGAGCCTTTTTGTAGCGACTGGTGGCACGCACATTCCTGCACACACACACACACACACACACACACACACACACACACACACATACACACAGACACACACACACACACACACACACACACACACACACACACACACAGATGTTGGAGCAGCCTGGAGCAGGGCATCTGTCACCGGTCATCAGAGGAAGACGGAGCATTCCTGTAGCACACACAAACACACACGTACACACACTTACACACACACACACACACATTCTTAAGCTGTTGCATATCCACTCACAGGCATGCTCCATGACACTGCATCACACACACGGCGCCTTTACATCAAGCTAACGACTACATGCATACAGTTCCTGCAATAGGAAACTGCTGCCAACACACACACACACACACACACACACACACACACACACACACAGGCAGCAGATAGAAAATTGAAAACAGCTTCGATGCCAAGCGCTCTCCTGCTCTCTGAGTTTCTGCAGACTTCTCTGTGAGTGAACACAACAACACGAGAGCGCGGCGTCGACTCCAAACCTGAGCGCCTGAGCGGAGCCAGGTGACTTCACACCTACAGGAAGTATCAGAGCACAGAGCGTGAGACTTAAAGTGATAAACACACTCAGTGACAGGGATCAGGTCAGGTGTTTACTCCTCTTTAAGATGAAAACACTGGAGCAGTGTGGAGCGTTTCTCTGACTCTGGGAATCATTTCTCTCTTTCTTCGTCCTTCATGAAGAAAAGCTGCTCTGCACGTCTCCGTTGGAGCGCTCACGCTTTCTTTTATAGAGATGAGATTCAGGACGCGCTGGGCTGAAGCCGACTCGGAGCACAGTCCTGAGGATTAACGCCGTCACGTTTTCACTCCCTGGTTTTGTCTTTAGAAAAGAAGAACAAGAGGATTTCAAAGAAGGGCATATGAGCTGGACTACAGCACCCAGAATGCACTGCAAAGTGTCTTCCTGACACAAATTCATAACAGTGCAACAAAAAATCTCAACTAAACCAAGTTTACAGCGTATTAAATTCACAAACAGACAGGCTTATGGATTCTGCCCCCCAGATATGAATCATGGGAACTGGAGTTTTAAAGAAGAAGCTGTTGAAGTCTTGAAAGAGGAGGAGGATGTGGCAGCTCGCAGACGGAGCGTGACAGTCATAAGACGTGTGTTTATGTGAGTTCAGGGAGAACAAAGTGTGACTCCATATCACAGAGAGGCTGTTTGTTTGTGTTAGTTTTTATCATCACACACACACACACACACACACACACACACACACACACACACACACACACACACACACACACACACACACACACACACACACACAGACACACAGGAACAGTTCTGGTCAGCATCCAACCAAAGTGTCTGCAACCTGATAAATGGTGACAAATGAGCAAACGACCAACAATGATGGGTTGAGCGTAATTATCAAAATGTGATCAAATTAAAGTATTCTTCAAAAATTTTGGAAATTTTACAAATTCTTTTTTTTTCAATTTTTGCAAAGTTTTAAAAAAACCAAAGTTGTTTAAACTTTTTTTTTTTTTTTTTACAAAACAAAAGTATTTAATATTTTACAAAATTTTCAAATTTCAGCAAACAAGAAATTTCAAAACTTTTGGCAGATTAATTTTTATTTCAGTTTTCATGAAATTTTTGCTAATGTAATTAATGCATTTTAATTTATTTTTATTTTTGTTTTTTGAAGATTTGGATTTTTTTCATTTTTTGCAATTTTTTAAAAGATATTTAAGTATTTTTGAATAATTTTGGAAATAATTCAAATTCATATTTCTTTATTTTTGCAAAGTTCTAATTTTTTTTTAACTTTAAAATAAATATTTTTTTAAATAAATAATAATTTTTCAACAAAATTTTGAAATTTCAAAAAACAAGAAATTTCAAAACCTTTTGCAATTGAGCTAATCTAATTAAATGAATTTTTTTTTTAAATTCAAATTTAGAATTTTGTTTGAAGTATTGCATTTTTTTAAATTTCATAATCTTTTAATTTTTTTATTTCAAAGATTTGTGAACTTTTTCAAATATCCCAAAATATATATTTTTTATATCATTAAAACAAAATTGCATTCTATTTTTTTAATTCAAAATTTTATAAATTGTTGAAAATAATGATAATTATGATTATTTGCAGTATTTTTCTTTCTTTTTTTTCTCTCTTTGTTTATTTGGGGGGGTGCAATTTTATTGAAAATGAAAAGAAAAACAAGTTATCTCATGTACAATTTCATAAATTCCAAAATAGCTTTCCATTTAGATAGTTCACTGGATTTTAACTGTGCATAGAATTTAATACACTTTTTAGTTTTTATTGTGAAGATAAAATAGATTTTGTGGCTCCTGAATGACTTTAATCCAGGGGATCTGAGGTAATATGGCTCCTATGAAAGTAAAGGTTGCAGACCCCTGGTCTAAAACCAGCTGCAGATGAAACCAGGATCAGAGAGCGATGTAACCCCTGACTTATGTGCTTTCACCTGGCCTCACCTCCTCAGAGAGCTTACCAATGAGACGACTTATCCCTGAACATTTTAAGTGTTGAATAAACGCCACCTCACCCATGACGGCTGAGCCGCATCATCCAATCAGAGGAAGCTGCTGGTTGTGTAACGGAGGTTTAATCTGGAGCCTTTCTTGGAGATCAGCTGGTCTCTGGACCACGTCCAATAAGAAGTGCTAACTGGGTTTCTGGACCAGGACTTAGGCGACCAGCTGAGAGCCAATCCCTCAGCCCGCAGGGCGCTGAGTAATCGCTCCGTTATGCAATCCTGTTTCATTCAAGAGACTCCTCTTCACGCTTCTTCTCTCTGCATCTACCTCTGCCAGGAGTTTCAACTCTTTGGAGATGGAAAAAGACACAAAGAGTCGTCTCAAAAGAAGTTCTTCTGCTCCCAAACACACGCTCAGCTCGGTCACGCCTTTCGACCGTCAACACCAAGGTAGAGATTTCTCACTCCGGTCTTTCAGCTCTAATTCCACCCTTAAACATGCTCAAAAACTCACCAAAATTGGCACACACCTCACATGTGTCAACATATTTAATCTGAAACCAAACTTGACCCCCTAACATCCCATAATTTTCTCTCTAGCGCCATCTAAGCACTCAGTAAAACACCAAAAGGGCTATAATGGGGGGTAGGAATGTTATACAGAGATCAAACCAACGTCAAAATGTTCGTCTCATTGAGATGGACAAATTACCAAAGGGACCTGAAAGCCCTATCTCGAAAAGGAAGCCGGTAATTTGCCTTTCACAATAAAATTTTGCCACTTTTTTATGATACATTTTTAATGTATCGGCTTGAAATTCACTCACATGACAGACCAGACCCTGCTTTAAAAAAGTTCTCATGAAAGTTGTTATTTCAGACTCATTTTTTGGAATGACAAGCCATCGAAAGGCCCTCTCACCTTCCTCCATTAGAAAACATGGGATTACAGATTCCAGCCCACGCTGGCTGCATTTGGGCCTTTAGACAAGAAAGTAAAAGTCATACAGCTTAAATAATGACATGGATGGATTCCTGACAAAATTTCCTACAAAATTATGTCATTTTTACAGAGATTTGGTCACAACTGTAGCATCTATTTGGAGTTGTTTGGAAAACTTCTGTTAATTTCACTCTGCACTCAGAGCAGCAGTTGGTGATGATGTCACAATGATTGAGAGTTCCGTGCAGCTGGTCATGTGACTCACTGAAGGTGGGAAAATGTTCTTTTTTTTTCTCTCACACACGTTATAAAGGGATGAAACCTTATCTGTGGAAATTAAAGAGGTATGCTGCAGCTTTAACTACCATTATTTTTTCTCAGTGCCTTTTTCCTGTTTTGCAGAATCCACCTCGTGGTGAAAACACAGATAAATGGGCCACAGGATCCATTGAATTCTGGGAAATGCTTTACCAGGAACTAAAGGTTCATTCCGTGCCTTCAGGGATGTTCATGCTGAATAAAATTGAGGGAAAATGTAATTTAAAGCTTTTCTAGTGGAGTGATTAAGAGATTTTAGGCTGCCCCCCCCCTCGCTTTGTGCAGCACGCCGTGGAGGATGTTTAAGGCTCAAATATAGGTCAGCGCGGTGTGGGCTGTGGTGTGCTGCAGGTTTTTACAAACCTCCCACCACAGCCCCTGGAGGCTTCAGGCTTCTCATGCCATGTTTGCATTATTCCATCTCTGCCCCGTCTCTCCCCGGTCTCCCCCCCTCTGTTTGCTCTGGGTCCAAAAACCCAGGGATGAAACAGACGGGCAGAGCATACGGACTCTGTGAGCCTGCAGCGCAGTGGAGGGGGGGTTACGGGAGATGCTTGTAGACAAATCAGGAGGAGTTTTCCTCTCCTGGATCACGGTGAATCCACTGAGACGAAGGATTTGGAAAGTGAAGACACCAGGAGCGGTGACGCCAGGAGAGACGAGAGAAATCATGATCTGAAATAATGATCTCCAGGTAGAAACCGGCCACAGACGGACCCAGTCGCCCCTCAGGTGGCGTGTGTGTCGGCGGCCTGGTGATGACCTAATTCACAAGCCAACCTCCGAGCCTAAAGGGCCACGCCACAGTTTAGAGAATAATAAGACACACACAGGCTGGAGTAACCTCTACAGATGAAGATCCTGCAGTTTGTCCTCGCTCAGAGAAACCACAGGAAGTTACAGACTGAGCTTAACAAACTGTCAGATTAACAAACTGAGCTTAACCCACTGAATTAATGAAGCTCAAATCACAGATTAAATGAAGGGATGAAT
>NW_027437193.1:1413496-1693496 GCF_033239565.1 Halichoeres trimaculatus | reverse complement strand
TTAATTACTCCCCAAGCTATGTTTTGCAGACCCCACTTTGACAAGCGCTGCAGTTAGCCTGTTAGCATGGAGGATCTTTAGCCTGTGCTGGTTCTGATGGAGCTTTATCTCACTGCAGAAGGAGAAGAGCTCTTCAGTCACAGCGCTCTAAAGCCGGTCCGAGCCATGCCAGTAAAAGTTCAGCTAGCAGTCCCCACCTCTGAAATTTCTTGGACTTTTAAAGCCGATCCAGGTTGGGCCGTTTATCCCCCAGAACTAAATTTCTACCCTAGTTTGGACGGTTTGAAAAGTACCTCTGGTTGAAATGCAGCAAAAATGCTTGCAAATGTTTTTTTTTTAAATTAAATTTGGAGACATTTTTGAACTTTTTGTAACTACTTTTTCTATATTTTTCAATTTTTTCCTTTTTTAAAATTTCTGTCAATTTTTGCAGTTTCAAAATTTTTAAGAATTCTTGCAATTTTTTAAAATTATAAATTTGTACAAATTTTTGAAATTTGATAATTGTTAAAAAAAATTGCAATTTATTTCATTATTTTTTTTATTTTTTTGCTAATTTGTTATATTTTAAAATTTTGCAACATTGTCAAACTTTTTGCAATTTTTTTCAAGCAAAATTTATTAAAAATAAAACACAAAAAAAGCAAAAATAAAATAATTAAACAACTTATTTGTAAGACATTTAATCACTAGATTTTCCTATATTAATAATTTTAAAAAAATGTAATTTTTTTTATTTCAAAAATTCTTGCAATTTTTTTAAATTAAAAAAATTAAATTTGTAGAATTTTTTTAAATTTAACAATTTAAAAAAATTACAATTTGCTTTAATAATAATTTATATGTATGTATTCATTTTTTAATATTTCAATTTTTGTGATTTTTGTTTAATTTTGCAAGATTTTGAAACTTCTTGCATTTTTTTTTAGCAAAAGTTTATAAAAAAATAAAACACAAAAAAGTAAAATAAATTTGAACTTATCTTTAAGACAATTAATCACTAGATTTTGCTATATAAAGAATTTATTAAAAAATGTATTTTTTTTTCAAAAATACTTGCAAATTTTTTAAATTAAAAAAAAAATTGTAGAAATGTTTGAAATTTAATGATTTTTCAAATTTTTTTGCAATTTACTTTTTATATTTTTTTATTGTTTGGTATTTTTTTATATTTCAATTAATTGTAATTTGGGAAAATTTTGCCACAATTCTTGACGTTTTTGCAAAGTTTTATTTTTAGCAAAATGTATTCAAAATAAAACACTAAAATAATAAACTGAATTTGAACAACTTCTCTTTAAAACAATTTATCACTAGATTTTCCTATATACAGAATTGTATACATATACATTTTTTAGCGTGTATTGTGAAGATAACGAACAACAGTTAGTCGCTGTTGTCAGGGGGCTTTGACCAATCAGGATCCAGCATTTACAGATGGAGAATGAAGAAATAAAAGCACCCTTTGTGATTTTTTCCTGAAGAAAGGCTGTTTCTGTTGCAGGCTGTAAATATTTCCAGCTCTTTGTGAATCAGACTCAGTCTCATGTTTTCAAACAGCGTTTCTGCCTGAAGCTCCTGCAGCTGACGAGTTTTCTTTCCCAGGTTTTCCTTCATTCAGAGCAGCTAAAAAAGGAAGGAGGAAAGAGGAGAAGGAGTGGAGTGTTAGATCTGTGCATGAGGGATGATGCTGCACCACAGGCCGATCAGCTGGATCACCACAAAGCCTTCTTAGCGTGACATAATACTTCACAGTTCACGGCTCGCATCATATCTGAAGTGGGTCAGTGTTGTGTAACTCTAAAAACACGCCTGTTAGAGCCACTGTCACACAGCGAGGTGAGGCTTTATCCAACATCTGGAGGAGCGTTTTAGCCAAACATCCCAGCGTTTTTCTCTGAGTGCTGGATAAAACGGCGGGAGCGTCCAGCGCCCTCACTCTCTGACTCCCGCCTCACACAGTTGCCTGGTTCTGCAGGAAAACAAAGCAGAAAGCGTCTGGTGTAACATAAGACACCCTTCACTCGCTTCCCAAAGTGCACAATGGCTCATTTGAAGCAGCACAGAGGAGTCACATTGTTGAGGGTTTGAGGAGGAGGAGGAGGAGGAGAAAGACATTTGATGCTCCTGATGAGCTAAGGAGAACAGTAAGAGAGGTTTTTTTCTGCTTTATAAAATCCCCATCAGTCCGTCCTTCACAGGAAGAAATCAGCTGAGCTCTGAGGAGGTGCGGGTTCATCTGCATCCTCCATCTCTACCATGACCCAGTAAGCTGGACTTCATCACCCCAACACCCCCCTCTTCTCCTCCCTTCACACAGACTCCTTCTCCTCGGTGCATTCAGACAGGCTGCGTGCACATTAACGGATGGCGTGGGAGGAAAAGGCTCCTGCCCCTTTAGTTAAGGGTCAGGAGCTGCGGCGCTCGGAGCAGAAAGGCCGTCACTGAGCCAGTCTGAGTCTTCTGTTGGCTCTTTGACTCCTCTGCAGTGGCTCCTGTAGCTTTAACAAATATTACTGAAAAAAAGACTTTTATTTTTCTTCCAGAGGGTATTGATGATCAAAGACACTGACACTAAATAAAATCCTGTGTTAACATTTAGTTGAACTAAATCTTCATCCCATCTGTCAATAAAGCCTGCCACCGCTCTACTTCACCTCCTACAACATCAACAGCCCACCAACTTTCCATGCACCTGTGGCTAACCTCAAGTTTTACAGCCCTGGGAAGATAACTACATCTACAAAAAGACTCATCTGGAAGAAAATATAAATTTTAATTCATTTAACTGACAACGTGATGGATCAATATACATGATTGATATGTGGCAAAACATTAGCAAACAACAAAAATGATGCATTAGGTGATGTAAGCAATACTTGTTATCAAATTAAAGTATTCTTTCAAAAAGTTTGCAGTTTAAATTTTTGCCAATTTTTGACATAAAAAAAAATTGCAAATTTTTAATAATATATTAAAATGTTTTTTTTTCTTATTTTTTAATTCTATTTTTTTTTTTTAATTTTTGACATTCCAATTTTTTGGCATTTTTTAAAATGTAAAAAACATTTTCTGTGTTTTGTTTACATTTTCATAATTTTCACATTTTTCTTGGATTTTTTTGAAAGTCTGAGCATTTTTTAATTAAAAATATATTTTTTAAATTTTTATAATAATAATATAGCAAACAACAAAAAATGATGAGTTAAGCAAAAATAATTAAATGTTTCTAGATTCAACTATTGCTTCAAATAATAAAAAAAAGCGAATTATTTTATTTCCTTAAATTTTTGAAATTTCTTTTTTTTTGTCATTTTTGAAATTTTAAAAATTCATAAAAAGCTTGCAAAATTATCAAATTAAAAGAATTTAATTTTTCAAATTTAATTTTAATATTTTTTATTGCTTTGCAATTAACTTATTTTTTTTATTTTGGAAAAAAAAATCATTTTGGGGATTTTTGTGATATTTTGCAACATTTTGGAAGTTGTGCATTTTTTTTTGCAAATTTTATTAAAAATAAAAAACACTAATAAAAGTAAAATACATTTTCACAACTTCTTTTTTTTAGTCAATTAATCACTAAGTTTTTCTATGTAAAGAATTTTAAACACTTTTTGTCTTTGTTGTGAAAATAAAGTAGATTTTGTGGCTCCTGAAAGACTTTAATCCAGCTGAGCTGAGGATAAACGGCTCCTATGAGAGTGAAGGTTGCAGACCCAGAGGTGAAGTGATAAGAGTCAAGTTTTGAACGCAGGATTTTATTTAGTGTCAGTGTCTTCAATCATCAATACCCTCTGTAAGAAAAATACAAATTCTTTATTTCAATTATATCTTTTAAAGCTAAAGGAGCCACAGCAGAGGTTGAAGACCCTTGTTCTCCCTGAACCAGGAACTGAAGCTCTGGCCTTATCAGCGTTAGGGCCGTTGAGCAACTCTTCAGACAGAGACGGTTGTGTAATCACACCTGGCCGCCTCCTGAGAAGGAAGTCACCAAACAAAGTGCAGAGTGAGGGCTTGTTTCTGGCGAGGGCTGAGGTTGTTTTATTTACATGTGTAAAAGACACCATCTGGAGGACTGTAAACCTCCAACGCCCCGCCAAGCCGCTCTTGGCTGGGCTCCAGACTCCCAACAGTCAGGTCCGGGTCGGGGCCTATCAGTCAGGGAGGGAGCGACATGGTTTGTAAACAGAAAGGGAGGCGGAGGTCAAAGTTCTCCAGCGGTTACTCCTCCGTCAGTTTGGGGAGAGGCTGCCAAGGACTACGAGCCGAGGCCAAGTGTCTGAGCTGGACTTCTCCCTGCAGATGTGGGGACGCAAGCATGAGCCAGAGTAGGGACTGGATCAGGGATTAGGGGTTTTAGGTTTTACAGATTCATGAAGCAGATTTTTAAAAAAACTACACTCAATACGACATGTGCTTCTGATTTTCAGGTTGCAGAGAAGCTGAACCAGGTCCCTGATGGGGGCAGGTTTTGATCCCCTCCTGACTTTTGGAGTCCAGGACTCTGAGTTCAAGGAGGGGGCGGTGAGAGTCTCGTGTTTGGTTTTCTTCCAACGCGGTGGCGTGCGCGTCGCTACGACTCTCAGATTTTCCACGACAGTTGCCGTGGAGATGGCTCCAGCTGTTTCAAACCTCCCGGGGAAACAACTGGGGTTGATCAGAGCATTTCTTAAGGTTTTCATCCACGACACAGAGAGGTCTTAATTTGGAAGCTGCGAGGTAAGAAAGTCGGCCACACCGTGCTGAAACGAATCTGCTCTGTGACTTTTCTTGGCAGGCGTTTTGGGTCTGAGCTCCTCGCCACTTTATCGCCCTGACACACAGAGACAAACAAGCAGCCAAACCTCCAACTGCCCAAGCCCCAAACAATGCTCCTCTTATCCTCCTCTCCCTTTCTCCTCCTCTCTCCTCTAAAAGTCAACGACGTCCTGATCTCCAGAGTGGTTTGAACCAGTTTGGACAATAACTGCAAAGATGGGAGAAGACGAGGAGGTTTTTTTCTTTAATGGCACAGATGGATTTCATCAGCTGTACTTTTTCTGTCCTCCTCCTGGGACCCACACAGACGGGAGCCAGAGACCACCTCTCTGACAACCTGAGGGTGACGTCTGCAAGGTGGCACGTCAACCAAAGACAATGGGACAAAGATTATGTCATACCTTTGAGAAAATCTTCAAAAATAGGTCAACAGTTGAGAAAAATGAAAAAATTTCCTCAGAGTAAAATGAGAAAAAAAACTGTGAATTATTTGATGCGGCTCCGAAGTAGGGAAATGAGGATGAAGTTTGGCTCGACTTTCACTCACTTTCAGGAACTTGGAGAGCAGCGAGTTAGCTAACCAGCTAACCAGGTATGTGTCAAATATCCGTGATTAGCTTGAGTGTGTTCACGCATTCACGATCGGAAGATGTGGGTGTGCTGCAGCTGGCACTGAGCCAAGGAGGAGGAGCCCAGTTTGAAGTAACGAACAACCACAAATGACATTAGTGGAAACTGTTTCCTGATTGCAAAAGTGAATTATTTGATACGGCTCCGAAACTGGTATGGGTACCAAAATCTGGTTCCTATTAAGAATCACTAATAAATGGTTCAATTCATTGACACCATTAGCCTTTATGCTAAATGAGATGCTGACACAAAAAAAAAAAACATTGATCTCTGACACCAGATTCCAATTCAACACATTCAACATGTTAGATATCTCCTTATGGACTAAAAACCATACAGAAAAAATACCACTAGCTTGATGCTGATGTATACAGGAAACTGCATTGTTATGCTAGCTGTTAGCATATTTTTATAACTTTGGTTTTAAAACAGAATTTCTATTTTCATCACACAAACATATCACAGTTACTCTTTGTAAACAAAACTGGAAAAAAGGTAGGTAACAACCCAAAGCATTGCTATAACCACTCCGAGACACTAGATGGCCTACTTCAGTCAATAACATACACTGTAGACCTTGCTAGTACCGGGTTGGACCCCCTTTCTCCTTCAGAACTACCTTAATCCTTGGTGGCATAGATCCAACAAGGTCCTGGAAACCTTCCTCAGAGAGTTTGGTCCATATTGACATGATAGCATCACACAGTTGCTGCAGATTTGTGGTCTGAACATCCATGATGAGAATCTCCCGTTCCACCACATCCCAAAGGTGCTCTATTGGATTGAGATCTGGGGACTGTGGAGGACATTTGAGTCCAGGGAACTCATTGTCATGTTGAAGAAAGCAGTCTGAGATGATTCCAGCTTTATGACATGGAGCGTTATCCTGCTGGAAGTAGCCATCAGAAGATGATACACTGTGCTCATAAAGGGATGGACATGGTCAGCAACAATACTCAGGTAGGCTGTGGACTTTTTTTTCTCTCTTTTTCTAATTTTTTCTTTTTTTCCTTTTTTCCCCCTTTTTCTCTTGATTTTTCTTTTTTCTGTTTTTTTTCTTTTTTCTTTTTTCCCCATTTTCCTTTCTTTTTTCTTTTCCCCTTTCTTTTCCTTCTTTATTTCTTTTTTCTTTTGTCCCCCCTTGTTTTTCTTTTTTCTTTTTTTTCTCTTTTGTTTTCTTTTTCTTGTTTTTTCCCTTTTTTTCTTTCTTTTTTCTTTTTTCTTTTTTCCTTTCTTTTTTTCTTCCCCCCTTCTTTCTTTTTTCTTTCTTTTTTCTTTTGTCCCCCCTTGTTTTTCTTTTTTCTCTTTTTTTTTGTTTTTTGTTTTTTCCTTTTTTCTCTTTTTTTCTTTTTTCTTCTTTTTCCCTTTTTTCTTTCTTTTTTCTTTTTTTTTCTTTTTTTTCTTTTGTCCCCCCTTGTTTTTCTTTTTTTCTATTTTTTTCCTTTTTTTTTCTTTTTTTTCTGTGGACTTTAAACCATGCTCACTTGGTACTAAGGGGCCCAAAGTGAGCCAAGAAAATCTCCCCCACACCATTACACCAGCAGCAGCAGCCTGAACCGTTGATACAAGGCAGGATGGATCCATGCTTTCATGTTGTTGAGGCCAAATTCTGACCCTACCATCTGAATGTGGAGCAGAAATCGAGAAGTCTCTGAGTTACTGTTTCCTTTCTATCAGCTCCAACCAGTCTGTCCATTCTCCTCTGACCTCTGGCATCAACAAGGCATTTTGTCCCACAGAACTGCTGCTCACTGGATATTTTCTCTTTTTGGGACCATTCTCTGTAAACCCTAGAGATGGTTGTGGGTTAAAATCCCAGTAGATCAGCAGTTTCTGAAATACTCAGACCAACAACCATGCCACGTTCAAAGTCCCTTAAATCACCTTTCTTCTCTATTCTGATGCTTGTGCCTAAATCCACTGAGATGCTGCCATGTGATTGGCTGATTAGAACGAGCAGTTGGACAGGTGTGCCTGATAAAGTGGCCGGTGAGTGTTTATAAAAATAGTGTTGTTATAATAAAATTCAGTTGACCCAGAAAACCTGTAAAGCTACTTTTGGTACAGAGAAAACTCACAGGAGGAACTGATGAGGGAATCCATAAAGAATCAGATCAATAAAGACACTGGTATCAATACAATCTTATCAATACACATCCCAACTCTGAAGTGGAAGTCGCTGCATGTCTGTGAACACAGTTCATCATTGTATCCTCAAAGTCAGGTCTATTCAGCACCTGAGCCTGTTCAAGATGGACTGAGGGGAAGTGGTCCAATGAATCCAGACCTGACATTCTTTTTGGAAACCATGGACGCCGTGTCCTCGGCTTGTTCTCAGTTCAGAGTTCAAACCCAGCATCCCTGATGGTCTGGGGATCAGTAATCCACATTGTGTCATGATTACAACAGCATGTAGTAGAAGAGTCCAGGGGCTGAAATGAAAATATTTGGAGCACCATGAAACAAAACAAAGATAGAAACACGAAATATGATTCCTGCAGCTTCTCGGCCAACGTCATACGAATAAATCACATTCTTCTGCAGAGCATCAAACAACGCCTTTCTTTAAAACAGATTAAAAGCACCATTGTCCAACTGAGGCTGACTCGTGTCTGCTGTGAGCTCCCAAAGCCAAACTTACTGTGCGTTCACACCAAAAGAGGCAAAAGCAGCACGCCAGAAGTTAATTCATTTTCAATGAAAGCCCGGCGTACTGAGCGGCTAACGCGGCTAAAGCAGCTAAAGCATCACCAGATGAGAAGTTGAGCCTCGGTCAACTTTATGGTAATTAGCTGTGACGCAGTTCAGCGGCAAACGGTGGCAACCAATCAGAGTAGAGATGTCCTTCGACCGTGTGGGCCCTAAAGAGCAACACATGTAACTTTGGTTCCTAGTTCAGTCTTGGAAACAGAAAAGCTCATAAACTGTGTTCAGGCTCACCTGTTCTTTTTAATATCCACCTTTTTAGCTACAGACACCAGCAACAACAACATTTGTGCTGTGGAGGTGGTAGGTTGTTCTGGTGAGTTAAAAAAATGTGCAGTAACAGCAGAAAATAGCGAAGTGAAGTGTAGTCTGTGGCAAAGACGTAGCCTAGCCTAGCATGCTAGCATTTCTTGCTTCATCTGAATGAGATGACACCAGGGCTCCAGACGAACTTTGTTCAGCAACGATCTGAGGTTTGCGCCGGGGGGGCAGGTTACTTTATTACCAAACAGTCTCTGCTGGATCCTTCTGGATGGCTTCGTACCGGACTGTGCGCCAGGATCTAGGGCTGCAGCTATCGAATATTTTAGTATTCGAGTATTCTACTGAAAATCCCATCGATTAATCGAGTAATCGGATAAAATACATTTTTGTTTAGTTAAAGAGCAGATATTTTTCAAATGAAAATTTTTCTCTTTAAGAAATAGAATTTTCTGATACAGCATGTCAATAAGAGCACTTGCTTTGGTAGCTCCAAAATTTATAAACACACTCTGACACATTTTTTTGTGTCTTGTACACCTCATCAAATGTTGCGGACCCAAACGGCACCCGTTTCGTAGAACGACCCATTAATCTCCAAACTACAGAAAAGAAGCTAGATTTGTTGCTAGTTGCTATTTTGTATAAGAGTTAGCTTGAGGGGTCTGAAAACTCTCTGAATATGGCCTCAGCTCTATTTGAAATACCACTCTTTGATCTTTTTTAAAAATTAAACGATTCCTCGAGGCAGAGAAAATTACTCGAGTATTTTGGTAATCGAGTGCCTCGAATCATTCGAGGAATTGTTTCAGCTCTACCAGGATCTGAACGGACGTCGGTAACCTGGTGTTCACTTGCCTGGAATTGGGGCGACATCGAAGCTATTTTTTGGTATTTTTTGGCCTGGTCTACCACTGATTTTTGTTTCTCAATCGAGTATTTTTGTTTTGGGCGACCTTTTTTCTTCCTTGAGGATTTATCTTTTGTTTCTTGTGGATTAACGTTGTTAAAAACAGGATTAAAGGAGCGTTTAAAATAGTGTGAAGAAGGACAGCTTGTACTTTTTCATGATTTTGGGTTTATGAACATTGAGATTATTGTTTTATTTTGGTTGTGATGTGGTGGATAAATCAATATTATCTCCTTTGTAAATTGCCTTTTTTACATTATGTTCATGCTTTAAACTGAAGTTGAACAACAGGAAGCAGCTGCTGCTGCAGAGAAGTCACTGTGCAGCTCCTTTAAATGACAAGCGCCATTTCACTCTGACGTCACACACATATACGCTTGCCGCTTTTGCCTCTTTTGGTGTGAACGCACAGCTCGGCCGAGTTGAGCAGCAAGCCCTCTTCTCTCATCAGGAGCAGAAACTGTGTCGGCCTCTGAATCATTAAACCTGAGGACTGTTCGGCCGTATGTTAGTGTGAAAGTTATCAAAGCTCAGAGTTCACCAGCTGAAACCCAAACGGCTCAAACGAGCAAAGTTTTCAGCCTGACAGAAGTTTGAGGGCTAAAAACAGGCGAGAGCTGCTGCTAATTATCCACCGTCAGGGAAAATATTCATCACAGCAGCAGGACAGAGGCCGAGGAGGTCGGAGAGCAGAGGAAACACATCACCCAACGCAAATGTTTGTGTTTGAGAAGAAAGACAAAAATGAGGTGTCGCTTTCTGAATGAGCCCCCCACACACACACACGCTCACACACACACACACACTCCCTCCTCGCAGCACGCCAGCTTCAACAACAGGCGGGAAGTGGCAGGGAGGGAAGAAAACAGGCGAGAGAGGGCTGAAAGTGCCTGTCTGAGCGGCTTAATGATGCAATCTGCCAGAAACACCCCCCCCCGACCTCCCCCTGAAATCCTCCTCCCGCGCCCGCTCCAGCGATGACATCACCTCTCTGAGAGGCAGCGCGGCAGTCACTGACATATTTTCCGGCAGGGTAACGTTTCAAGCTGTCACAGCAGCAACAGGAGGAACTGTTGCCAATATCACTGACTTCAAGTTGAAATTACCTCATTTTTGGTGAAAGTGTCGGCGAAACAACCCGACCAGAGCTGGATGTGAGGGAGCGAGCAGAGATGGCGATGTTTGCTTTCATTAAACAACCAGTGGCGACGTGTGAAAGTGTTTGGGTGAAGCTAGCTACCATGGACGACGTCTGATAAAAGATGGAGTTTCCTGTCAGAGCATACTTTAAAGACAAAGACTCTTAACTTTCACTTCCGGGAAATTTAAAGGAAGAGTCAGCAGGATTTTCCTGAAAAAATAAAATATCAACGTCTCCTCTGGGCCTTTCTACATGTGTGTCAGTGTCTGTGTCTGCCTCAAACCCCCTCCTCTGCCTGGATGTTGATGTTTTGGTTGTTTCAGGATGTTTCTGGGAGGAGAGTAAGCACGTTTACATCAGCCAATCACAGCACACCCAGTGGGCAAGTGGCTTTGCGTGTAGATTACCGAGTGGAAGAAGCTAATCAGAGCAGCTAGGAGTGAAATGAAACTACAAACAGATAAGGCGCTTTCCCAAATGAGTGTGTAGCTTGGCTCGCTTTCACACGGTTTCAGGTTAGCTTTCTGCTAACCAGGTACGTGTCAAGTACCAGTGATTAGCTTGCGCTAACATGCTAAGTCAGGTGCACGGCTCTCGTGTCTCTTCCATACAGAAACGTGATGCTACATGTGGTTGCTGAGCTAGTGTGCGTGTTCCCGCAGTCACAGTAAGAGGCTGTGGGTGTGTGCTGCCGCTGGCACTGAGCCAAGGAGGAGGAGCCCAGTTTGAATGTTGTGTTCATGAACAAGTAACGAAAATTCCTGCAGACTCTACCTTTAATCCCTATTTAGTCTAAAAAATGAAGACTTTTTTGATTGTAAAACTGTCTTTTTTTGCAAAGTTCCAATTTCGTTTCTTTGTTCCTCAGTCCTCCAAAATAAAAAACTCTTATTCTGTGACGATGTCTTTAAACTACAACCCTTTTCTTTTAAGCTTACAACTATTTCTTGTGAAGTAACCATTTCATTCTAAAAAAGATGCTACAGTAGCACAAATAAAACTTGAATTTTCTAAAAGTGAAAGTCTGAATGTCTTCCGAAGCAGTAATGTACCAGTTACCTAAGAGGCAGTTTTGCATTGTTGATGCATGATGGCGTGCCCAAGATGAATGCGATCCACTCTTCCTAGGTAGTTTTGATGTTTACATAGTCAGAGAAAACAAGATCATTTGGGTCTGGAAAGATCACCCAAGATGGCGGCAGCTAATGAGGTAATATCAGCCGATACTGATATTGATACTGATATAACGTGCATCCCTAGTCATGACATATTTCTGTAAACTCTCAAGAAGTTGTGTGTGATACAACCAGCGTTTGGGTGCTTTATCGCCATCTACTGTTCTGGAGTGTAAATAAAGCTCCTGCAAGCGCAATGCACGGCAGAGAAAACAACTTTCCAAATTTTTTCTCAGATGCACAACCCACTGGAAAAAGCACCGTGGTCCCAGCTGAGAACAGGTGAGGACATTCCTGTTTTTCTCTTTTCAGCTCCAACACCGTCACAGCCTGCGAAATGTAAACTCAGCTCATTAACCGTTGATTCTGCAGGAAAACAGTGTTTTTTTCCGATCAGCGCGGCTCGCTGGAGCCAATTAAGGCGATTGAGAGGCTTTTGCATCAGAGGCTGTAAAACCCAGCTCTGATATCTGACATTGATCGGACTGACACGCCAGGCTGGGCCCATAAAAATGCTGATTGGGGGGTCTTCTGATCGCTCTAAGAGCAGATTGGAGCAGACGTAGCTCAGCGTCCAAAGGGTTTTCTCCAGACTGCCTGAGCAAGCAAAAGGAGGAGGAGGAGGAGGAGGTGGATCATGGCTTATCCCACACTTGTTGAGATCTGGAGGGTTAAGTGCTTTTCACATGTTGGGGTAAAGAGGAAGCATCCAGTTTGATACTGAGCCTTCTGATTGGCTGATACCAAAGCCCAGTCATCAGTTTTGGTATCAGGTCTTTAAAAACTCGGATCAGTTCATCCACAGAGTCAGATTAAGACCACTGCAGGCCAAGCACAGGTTTGGGGATTATTCTGATGTCTTATAATACGGAGTTTTAATCTCCTGCCTGTCGATATCACTCAACCTGAACAACAACCCGTCTGACCCGCTGACATTTCCCGCCCTTAGATTTGTTGTGCTGCGAGGCTGACAGCGAGGGCTGATGCATATTTATGCCGCCGCTTCCTGTGAAAAGCCGCCGCGCCCTGAGAGAGGGAGACAGGTGACGGCGAACACGTGGATTGACGGGATAACGGAGCTTCGCTTTGTTTCCCAACGCTCATATCTCTGCTTCACCGGAAAATTTAAAAATACACAAAATGAATCTGAGTGAAAAGCCTGGACTTAACTAGGAGTTTAAATTAGGTTTACAACAACCACATAGAACAGGAAGATGTAGATAGGATCAACTCATCTGATAGTAACAGGATGAGTGAGTAGGGTCGGTACCTTTCACATTAAAGTAATACGGTATGTATGCTGGTACCTGAAATAACACACAACGTAACAAGCAGTAGTAAACATTCACAGAGAAATTTAAACTTATTAATATAATTTGAACTAAAGTATGTAATGTATCCAAGTGGTTCCACAAGTTTGAGGTGCTCATCTTTTTTGTGCCTGATCAAAAATTGCGGCATTTTATACAACGGATCAAAAATCGGCTTTTTAGAAGAAAATACAGCCGATGGCCGATAGAGACAAATGTCCAAATATCTGCCTGATATATCGGCCGATGTATCAGTCTACCTCTAGTTTTTAATGCCATAAAAGTCTGTTTACATGGTTTCCGGTCTTCCTGTAGCCAGCCTCATGCGGGTCTTGATAAACAGCAACTTTTAGCACTTCAGCAAAGCTTTCATTTTTTAAACCGGATGTTTCCCCTTGGACCAACAAAGCTTAAAAAACTTCCTGCGCTGTTTGGTTCGACTGCATGTTTACAACAACACCTCCCTGTTCTCCATCAGTACGCTGCAGCCTGAGAAGAACCACCTGATGAAGACGACGGGAATTTGCACAGTGTTCGTCTTTGGTGCTTAACGATGCTGACTGATTAACATCATCGCCCCCTACTGGTCTGGCATGCTCATGGTACACCCTGGTGGCGTTACTCAGGGGTTTCCTGTACAATGGGAGGGTTTGTTTCCCAAGTCAGCGTGCCTGAAGGCCTGAGGGCCTGATGGTGCTTCCACCTCCACACAAAAACAAACCCTCAAAGTCAGGTGAGCTGTGGGAGTGATGGAAGGGTTCGCTGCCTTGCTGAGGGGCTGCAGTGACACCTGACTGCTGATAATGTCATTTCCAGCCGCCGCTGGGGGGGAAGGGGGACGTGGCGACGACGGGCTCTGGAGGAGGAAGGGATGATGCGTGGAAATCGAAAAATTAGGTCAAAGTCTGCGGGATGTTGAAGCTTTGCATTCGCTGCCGCCGTGCATTTACAGCGTCAGCTGAGCACGTAAATAATGCAGCGGGGCATCTGACCCCATTTCCCCCAGACGCGCTTGTTTACATACGAGCAGATCCCAGCTCCTCATGATCGGAGAGAATAAAGGAATGTGTGTCACTTTCTGCGCCTCCTCTTTCTCCTCCCTGCTCGGGTGCAGATCCTCTAAAACCTCCAGCAGTGGAAACATGAAAATACAGTGTGTGTGTGTGTGTGTGTGTGTGTGTGTATGTGTGTGTGTGTCAGCTGTTCAAACTGCTTCTCTCTGCCTGAATGTCTGAGAAAGAGGGAAAACAGCGCTCAGAAGGCAGCTGAAATATGACACTATGATACACTCCAGGCTGAGCAAGAGTGCAGCAATGTGACATATCAATCTGAGAGAGGAGGAGGAGGAGGAGGAGGAGGAAGAGGAGGAGGAAGAGGGGGGGGGCTAATGAGAAAATCAATACCAAACGACGTCTCAGTATCAGTGGAAAGAAGCAGATATACGTCGCAGAAAACCGTCCGTCTCAGAGCCTCATGTGAACGCGTCGTCTGCAAACAGCTGCACGCTCTGTGTGCAGAGTCTGAGCGGCGTGCACGGCTCTGCTGAACGGGATTTTCCAAAATAACAATGAGGGGGAAAAGAAAAAAGAAAAAAGCTCCTTAATGAAAACCTACAGATGAATGTCTGTGCAGCTTTCCTCTGATATTCCCACCGGAGGCTTTAATGCCTCTGTGGAGATCAATGGAGACTTTCAGATCTACTTTATGCTGGTGTTTATCTGCAGTGATGGAAAGAGCAGTCAGCTGATCAATACAGACTGTTACTTTAACAAACAATTAGCTATTAAAAAAAGCTCAGTATCCTCCAGATTGGGCTGGTTTTGTTGAAATAGAGAGGTCAGGTTCACCTCTCTGGGGTCAAACAGTGAATATTTTCACTTCAGTTTAACTCCAAAAGACAAAATCTCACATTTCTGATGTTTTTGATCAGTTTGCTCCTTTTAAGTGTTTTGTTTTATTTGACTTATAAAGATGCAGCAGACTCAGAGTCACAGCGTGTGTCTAATGCTGCATTTTAGTCATAATTCAGTAAAAACCTTACATTTATTTATTTATTTTATTTTATTTTTTCAGGTTAATTCCACAGAAATGTGATTTGAAGTTTTGTTTTTACTGTAACTCGGCTCAAATGTGTCCTGATGCCTTCACACAAGTTCCTCATCTCCTGCATCCAAATCAAAGCCAGATCATCGAGGCAGCGTGTGTGTGTGTGTGTGTGTGTGTGTGTGTGTGTGTGTGTGTGTGTGTGTGTGTAATGGAGACATGCACATGAACTTTTCCCTCCTCGCAGCTCAAACTCGGAGCCGGTCCGCCCTCTCTTCAGAGACCGACCAGCAGCGACACAAACACCCGCAGAGCAGCAGCGAGGAGCCGGGAACAGCCGCCGAGCTCCAGTACTCACCCTCGGATAACTCCAGCTCCAGCTCGGCCAGTTTGGCCCGCACCTCCGCAGGAAGCGGTACCGGGTCCCGGTCCGCCATTCCGCCGTCAGAAACCGACTTAGATCTCCGTTTTCCGTCCGTCCCCCCTCTTTTCTCTCTGCAGGCTTCCTCTCGGACCCCAAAATATCCAAAGTCACTCACACAGTATCCGTGTGTGTGCGTGTGAGTGTGTGTGTGTCGCACTGTGTGCGGCAGCAGCGCTGGAAGCTCACCAGCGTCAACCAGCGAAGAGGAGCAGCTTCAACTTCCGGTGTTGTGGTTTATAAAATAAAAGCACACGACAGCTTCATGGAGAGGGATGGGAATTGATTAGATTCTGTCAATATCGATTCCCTTATCACTTCCTGTTGTGAATTTTCTTGGTACAAAAAGTATCTTTACAGGTTTTCTGTGTCAACAACATTTAATTGAGTTTATACTGTAAGTGAATAAAATGTAATTGGTCCCTGAGTCTGGATATTTCTGAGCATAATTAAACAGAAACAGGTCAAAATTTCACACAATGTGATGTTGATGTTCTGTGTTGTAATATATTAATAATTCAAGTAGGCCATCTAGTGTCTCAAAGTGGTTACAGCAATAGTTTAAGTCGTTAGGAACCTTTCCGTTAGCCATGAGCCTTTCATTAGCCTGTTAGCTTTTGACGTTTGAAATTCTCAGTATTTTTTACAAAGAGTTGATGTGATATGTTTCTGTGAGGAAAGTTGAAATTCTTTTCTGAAGCTGAAGTTATACTGATGTATGCTAACTGCTAGCATTTCAATGTAGTTTCCCGTATACGTTAGCATCAAGCTTGCGCTATTTTGTTATTTTGGTAAATAAGGCGATTTATACCATGTTGAATGTACTGAATATGAATCTCCTGAGAGAGAGTGATGTAGAGAGTGATCTTCAGGAAAACTTCAAGCTGAAAATCCTGAATCAGAGTTTTCTTGGGAAACGTTAGCTAACTGCTAAGCTAAGCTAGCTGCAGCAGACTAGTCGACGTAAGGCCCAGTGGCTCCAGCACAATGTAAAGAATCGATAAGAGAATCGTTAAGCAGAAAGGCTAACGATATCTATGGATTGAAACATTTCTCATAGATTCTCAACAGGAACCGGTTTTTTGATTCCCATCCCTATTCATGGGCTGCTGTACTGTTAACCTTGGAGGTCATTTCAGTGACGTCACCAATTTGTTTCAGAAGAAGAGATGTTAACACTAATAAACGACCAACCCCAACAGACTTCTTCACTGACTGTGAAACATTCAGAAGTTAACTTGTATCTTTAAAGCAGAAACCCTCCCCAACCAAAGACCAGCTGAGTCTGAGACCTGGGTCATGGGAAAGGATCCTGAAAACTGAGTCCAGACAGAGAACTGCTCCAAATCTACCAGAATGTTCATGATTAAGTATTTTTGGGTTGGTGATTATCATAGTTAATGGTTTGATAAAATACTTTAGTTTTACTGTGAACATGAATGTGTCGAACTGATTGACAGTTTCAGCTAAAGGTCTGTAGTTAAAACAGTCTCTGTTTACCCCAAACCACCGGGTGCTCTGCAACGGTCAGAACCTTCTGGTGTCGTGTCATTTGTGACAAGCCACCACGGAACAAGCAGACATTTTTATGATGCTTACTGTTTTAAATTTGCAATTAATGAATGCTAACTTGTCTAGATGAATGGCACTTAATACCATATGTTGATAAAAAAGGCGTGTGCAACTTCATGATGGCGAAGGTGGTAAAGGGTCTATCAGGGGAATTGTGACTGCAATCATTTGATCTTAGCATAAATGTCTTTAAAACAAGAAAATCTCTGAATATTGCTGTAAAAACAGACATTTCAACATGGATGTTGAGGATGGAAGGGTGTATCCAAGCCTTTTTGAGCAAACCTCCAGTGGAAACTTGAGGTACTGCAGCTTTTGTTTGTTTGTTTGTTTTGTTTTTAAATACAATTTCACTTCATTTTTTCTTTTTCTGTGCTTCTGTGCTGGAGGATGCAGCTTGGACAGCTTCCCAAATGCCATAACAATTGACACTCCCTCTACAGGCTGGGGGCGGTATAGGTTATATGCTTGCTTTCCTCTTTACAAAGAAGAATGACAGGTCCGTCTATCAAATCAAGGAGCACATTAAAAACATAGCATAATTAAAAAGGCTTTGGACAAATATCTTTTTGAAAACTCAAAGTAATAAGCTTAGACTTGTGTCACCACTTGTGTCGAATTGACTGAAATAAAAGATATTGTGATTGAAACAATTACAAAGAACGAACCACCAAAGTAATAGCCTGAGAAAAAGACAGTGTAAAGAAAGTCATACTAATGAACAAAAAGCACAATAAAATACCCAATTTAATTACAGCTTAGACTCAGTGTTTGTTTTGATATCTCAGTCTCCTTAAAGTACTGAGATGGGTTGTGCTTTTATTTTGAAGGTAATGTCCCTGACCTTCCGTGGTGATGCATTTCCAACAAGTCTAACTTTACACAATGATCAGGTGAAATCAGAGCAGAAGACTTTAAACAGATGGAATATCCTGCACTGCCCATGAATAATTTAACGACACATTTCAAACTGTTTTTAATCGATTTATTTATTTATTTATTTGTCTCTGTTTTTGTTGGACTTTAACTGCAGCTGAATTCGATCAAACTTCTTATTTTTCACCAATAGAGGGCGCCAGATTTCCATCTACACTGACCCATGCATCGAGTCCTTTTTAACTTAGCAGATGAATAATACTTGTGATTATATATTTTTTCAATTTGGAGTCAAACATTTTGAAAAATCCAAACCCTGTCTAATCCAAAGTCAGGACAGGCCTGCGATACACTTTGAAGCCACTTGGGGGCAGCAGAAGTCAGATGATAAACAACACTCACAGCTGTTCTGACAACCTGATGAGCTCAAGCTTAAGCACGACTCCACCTGAATAGCACTGCTTTTTTTTTTTTTTTGGTAACTTTATTGGTTGTTTCAATATTGTCGAGATCTAGTTGGTTTAAGTTCACCTTTTATTCCCTTTTTGCTCTGTTTGGTCTCCACCAACTGCTGACGAAAAACAGTCAGACGGCTCAGGTGTGGGTTTAAAATCAGACATTAGTTTGTTTGGTTTTTGTTTTTTTATTTACTATTATTATTTTACTATTATTATTATTATCTATACAGAAAAGTGCAGAAAAAAGTCCGGTGTTAAAAGTACAAGCTTTCTAAAATAATTCAACTTTTTTAATTTGACATTTTCGTACTTTTTGACCCTCAAAAGTTTCGGACAGCTCTCAGTCTTTATAAGGGGTCATGTATGATGAACAGGTTGTTATAAAATCAGAGTCCAGACAGGGTGAGCAGAACCTGGACATGAAGGGGAGGAGCCTGCTCACCCTGAACAGATTCAAGTTTGTATAATGACAAGTCCACGAAGACGGTAATTAACGCAAAATATTGATTCAGCAATGATTTTATTGATTTGAAGATGCTTTATTTTCCACAATTTCTCAGACTGGGATCAATAAAGTAATTGTATTCTATTCTATTTTAATATATTATATTATATTATATTATATTATATTATATTATATTATATTATATTATATCATATTAATGTGAACACCTTCCAAAAATAGTCCTTCTGATCCATGCTAAAGGAATTCTCCTCAGCTTCCCTGATAAACTTAATTTCAGCTATGAACACGCTGCCATCTAGTGGATCTTCACTTCCATCAGGACCAGGTGAGAATAAATGAAAGCCTTTATCAGGATCAAACTGGACCTTAAAGAATCTTTCTGCACAAAGGAAATCTTCAAACCATCTGTTTTAAGAGGAGTTTATCTGCCAAAATCTGAAATGAGATGTGTTTTGAATTAAGCTGTGGGACCTATTTGAAACAAAGAATCAGAGTCTTAATGTAAACATAAGCTGTAACATTTACAGAGAGTTATGTGAAAAACAGTTTGACAGGTTTAAAGAAATCAGTATCTGAATTGTTTAGTGAGTGTGGAAACATCACTGGGACTGTATATTGTATTTTTAGATTGCAGTTTAATCATGGTGAAGTAGGACACCTCACATAAGAAAAAAAGAGATTAAGGTCATAAAAACAACATAAATATACAACAAATAAAGTCACATATTTGTTGTAATAAAGTCACAAATGAGGGAGTTATAAAAATCTTTATTTTCAGCTATAGTTATGTGATATTTGTATAGTAGCCTCTGTAATATTAGTTAGTGGAGGCAGCATTGTTCCCTATTGGCTCTGTAATCCGTCACTCACAGCGCTGCCCTCAGTTTGTGTTGTCATTGGCTGTGAGAGGTTAAGTCCCGCCCCCTCACTGAGGCGAGCTCGAGCGACCAACGGGTCGGCAGAGACGGAGTACGGCTCCGGTGGAGGGAAACTCCCGTGTAACTGTTTTAAAACCCGGTGAATCCACCCAGCAGATGGTCGAACAACACTTTGGAGAGGCTGGAGAGATTTCTTCAGGACCTGTTTGACAGAAGTTAAGAGGTTTTGGCGGCGTTTCGGTGAGTTTTGCTGCGGTAAGCTAGCGTAGCTAGTCATATTAGCCTGCGTCACTAGCGACAAGCGGCGCGAAAGGGAGCAACGGTTTTCATCTTTGATTGTGATGTTCTTTTTTTCTATGCAGTGACAAGTGTTAAAATCTGTAGTGGAGCTTATTTCTCCACCAGGGAGGCTGTAAAAATAAAAGTCTGAGTGAAATTCTTTGTTTTTGTTTTTAATTTATAGTTATTCAGAGGATAACTTGTGCTATCACCTTAGTTTTCCACAGCACTTTTTAAAACTGGATAATTAAGAGAATTTGACTCGACTTAAAGAGTAATAGCTCTGTTTCTATACTTGTCAGGTTTGTGGGATGTCCTTCTAACCCTTTAAGTTGGACCTGGAGTCGCCTTGATGATGGAGATGGCGAGTCAACCCTGAATTCCGTCACTGCTACACCCAAAGGAGCTGGACTGAAGAGATTTCACCTTTGAGGAGGAAGTAAGTGACCCTGTGTGGTAGGACTGTTACAGCCTGACCTAACACCAACTGACTTCTGCAGTCTCTGACCTGGGGGAAATTAAACAGTATTGACGTTAAAGGAAGAGTCTGCAGAATTTTACATAAAAATATAGACTTTAACAAAAGTAGTTTTGCTCAAGCATCATGGATGTACACCTATACATGAGTGGTAGTGACTGTTTCTGCAGCGACCTCATCCTCTGTCCGTATTTTGATGCTGACCCCAGCCAGTGACCGTGCTCACCACGTGTAAATGACTCAGAGTTGATAAAAACCAGAAGACGCCATCCAGACCTGTTGGTTTGCAGCTAAATAAAAAAAGCTGCACCAAGTGAATGAAGCTCGCTTGTTGTCATTTGAGGAGCAGTGTTTTCCTGTTTCCTGTTAAACAGGTGAGTACCAAACACTACAGCAGTTAGCTCATGCCAACATGTTAATCAACTTTTATTTGAACAAATGTGGTATTTTCATATAGATTTTGATGTAGGTACAAGTAATTTACATAGATGTTAAATCCTGCTATCAGGTCATGCAAAAAGCTTGACGTTTTAAATCGTGAAGGTGGAGCCTTGAATTACTTTTAGTTTATCATTCCCAAGATGATATTGTACGCTGATTGTTGGAGACTCTGTTTGGGCTTTAGTTCTGTGAATTTGAGCATTAACGTCTGTAACTGTAAATCCAGAGCTGCAGCATGTAAACATCCTCTAAAGCTGTTTGATTTTTGTTTGCTAATATGCGTTTTGTATGTTTGTCTGTGGAGTCTCAGCCCTTGAAGTTATTGTTAGGAAGATGTCGCTAATGACAGCTTACATTATTTCTGACTCTGTATTTTACTTAAAATGTTAAACTAAGACTTCTTTCTGACACTAACTTTGGGCCCAGATGTTTTTCTCTCCTTCCAAGAGGCGTCCACAAACTCAGCACCCCAAAAGATGTGTTGATCTGATGGAGCCCCCCTCACTGTGGATGAGGGCCCAGTTGTTGAGGTTTTTTCCAGAGCCTGACCGAAATGGGATTTTTGGGGCCGATGCCGATGCTGATGTCGATACCGATACCGATACCGGTACCGGTACCGATACCGATACTGGGGGCAAAAAAAAGCCGATATCAGATATATCGGCGAATATCCGATATATCGAGCAATATCCGATATATCGGCTGATATAAATAATAAATTCATTGATATACTCAGGATATATACTGTATATAAACACAAATTATAATACCCATATGATCCAAGACAGAGACAGAACACTATTAAATTAAAACAAGGAACTTAAATTATAAAACTGTCAATATAAGAACTGTAGTATTAACCAATGATAAATAAGAACAAGCTGTAAACACAATAATAAATAAAAAAGTCAGACTGTAAACACAATAATAAATAAAAAAGTCAAACTTTAAACACAATGATAAATAATAAAAAAAGTCAAACTTTAAACATACAATGATAAATAAGGCAAATTTGTGCAAACGAACTAGTGCAAACTGTATTTTAAGAATACAATTAAAATAAATATTCACACAAAAAGTTTTCAAACTGTAAACATGTTAACAGTTGCATACTGCATTTATCGTTTCACAAAGATGCAACTTACATGATGTTAAAATGCTGTATTATACTCTTACATTAGATAATGGTGGACGTGGGAATTAACAGTAGCATTTATCTCTGTTCATCTCACAAAAAAACAACTAACTTGACGTTAAAACGCTGTATTATACTCTCACATTAGATTATGGTGGACGTGTGAATTTACTGTAACACACATCTTTTTTTTTTTTTTACAAAGATGCAACTTACACGACGTTAAACATTGTTACACACTCTTTAAAACTTTCGTGAAAAAAACTTGAATGCTCTTCCCGGCATGTCTTAACAGTGTGTTTTTGTCATGGTGCACTAAAGTGTAGAGTTACATTGTTTTGCAAAGTCACAGCTTACCACGGAGTAATTGAAATAGGCTATGTGCACAAGTCCTGTGAGGTACTTCCGGTTTTCGGCAGCGATCGGCAAATCAGTTTCCGGTTGCCCATGTACACCGGTACTGAAATGAATTTCTCACGCTGTTTACAAAACTTGCCGAAAATATCGATAAACGACGTACATTGTATCGTGGATGCCCACTCACCTGCCCTGTCTGTATATATCCAGCTACCTGCACCAGTACGAGGGTAAGTAGATAATGTGGTGACATTAGCCAGTGGCCAGCTAATGTTAGTTCCGTGTTTGTTTTGTTTTTCTGAACTGTTAACGTCAGTTGTCGTGCTAACTGTATTTACTTTATGTCCCTAGCAGTGTCAGATAAAGATGAGGGCAAAGGTGAAGTTGTTGTCAGGGCGTTGTGTTACAGATCTATGAAGAAAGTGGAGAAGCCTCACAGTTTGAGTGTATGGTGAAGCTAGGATCAATAAGATAACAGTCATAAGACCGTTCCTGTTACAACCCAGTGTTTCTGATGTTCCTGGGGACCTAGCTAAGATTTTTAGATGTTAAATGTCACTCCTTAATCTCAACATAATGAAAACAGCAGTTAAAATGACAGGTATGTTTATCTTGCTGGTCCTCACTGGGTTACTGCATACGTTCTTCATGTTATCATGTTGTTACCAGCACTTTGTTATAACCCAGTGTTTCTGATGTTCCTGGGGATTTCCATACATTGTCATTCATTTAAGGTGCAAGGTAGTGTTGCTGTTACTCTGTAACTTCTAGATAAAGAAATTATTTATACCCAGATGGTGTCTTAAAAGGATGACTAAACAATGAAACAAGCCACGGTTAGTAAGTATTAACTATAACACGTTACTTTGCAGGTGGTACTGAAAGATTCAAGTCCTGTGGAGCTGATACACCACAACTGCACATGTGGCTGGAGCAGCTTTCTGTAACCACTGTGTTGCTTTGCTGTTCCAGTCAGCACATTATCCTCAGCTGAAGGTGTCAGTGGTCCCCCCTGTCTTAAGCTGTACCGAGGGAGAACAACAATGGCACAAACCTGGAACTTTGGTAAGTCATGAAAATGTCATATGAACCTGATGAAATTGTTATACATGGGTTGATGATATTTTACAAAATATATCCTGCCTAACTTGATAGGGTGTAAAGCCAGGCCCTGTGGATAAGATGGCTGTGCTGTCTGCCAAACCAAAGTGTGGAGCAACAGCAGAGGGTGCAAGGTAAAAGATTAGATTTATATTCATTTCCACTGACCGTACATTACAGAGCGACAACAACAATGACAACATTGCACCTCAACAGACAACAACAGCAGCAAAGGACATCATACAATTGCCATAACAGTGCAGAACAAGGAAAATACAATAGAATACAATACAAACAGAAAACAGAACCACCCTGTCGGCCTCTTTACATTAGATGCAGAGAGAGCTTTTGATGAAGTGCTTTGGCCTTACTTGTTTGAAACTCTTCACAACTTTGGTTTTTGCTCTACATGTATTAACTGGATGAAAGCTATGTACAAACAACCAAATGCCAGAGTTAGAGTTAATAGTTTAATGTCTAGTACTTTCAGGATTTTGAAAGGTACCAGACAGGGAGATCCACTGTCCCCAATAATTTTCATCCTTTGCATTGAACCTCTTGCAGAATACATAAGGGCTAAAAAAAAATAGAAGGTTTATATTTAGCAGGGAAAATTTATAAATTAGCAATGAATGCAGACAATATTTTAATTTATTTGCAGAAACCTGAAAAATCAATTGAAGTATTAATGAAAGTAATTGAAGATTTTGGTTTAATTTCAGTTTATACATTAAATGTAAATAAGTCAGAGGTCATGTTAATGGGCTGTAAAGTTAGTCAGGATATTAAAAAAAAGTATTCATTTCATTGAGATGTAGAAAAGATTAGATACTTGGGGATTAATATCACAAAGAACTTGGATGACCTTTATTCAAAAAATTTCTCTCTATGGGAAAGAATTAGAATAATTCAGATGAATATTCTGCCAAGATTTCTCTTCTTTTTTAACACTCTACCAATTTACATTCCTTCTAAGCTGTTCAAAAAATGGGACTCCATCCTTAATAAGTTTATATGGAGTGGAAGGAAACCAAGATAAAAAATGAAATTCCTCAAATTATCAAAAGAGATGGGTGGGCTTGACTTACCAGATCTACATACTTACTATCAAGCTGCACAAAATGAGAAACATCTTAGTGTGGATGCAAAAGAGCCCTCATATTAAATGGAGAGAGTTAGAATTAAACTGTGGAAATATACCGCTAACGGTTTTGCCTTTCATTAAATACAAAAGCTCACTCGTTAAAAATGTAAACAATAGATGGGTACTTGCCACTCTCAAGGTCTGGAGGGAAGTCTGTCAGAAACACAAGATAAAGGATGATATAATCCTCTTAAAAGAAATAAGTAATGATCCAGACTTCTCTCCAGACAAAGTGGATAAGACATTTGCAAACTGGGCTTCTAATTGTTTGTTTGTTTATTTATGGACAACTGTTTGGAGACAATGTGATGAAATCATTTGAACGACTGTTGACCCAACTCGCATATATTTAGATATTTTCAAGTGAGAAGTTTGTTTGATTTGTTAAAAAGGAAATCCACTGAAGGAGTAAATCCCCTAATCAAGTATATGCTTAAGATATATGACAGTGGACTTGTGAAAAAAGTTCTAACTAATGTGGTTAAAATATTTAAATTCAATAATAGTCAAGATCAGCAAATATGTGTCAAAATTAAGAATAAATGGGAAAATGAACTTTCGTGCACTATATTCCCAATGAACTGGGGGGAAATGTGTAAAAACATTCATTATACAACCAACTCAATGTACTGGAGAGGGTATGTGTGGAAAGTCTTGATGAGATATTTTAAGACGCACCAAATTCAAAGCAAGTACAAAGACAATACCACACCAATCTGTTGGAGAGAATATGGGGAGACAATTGCTAATCACAGTCATGTATTCTGGTCATGTAAAGCTATTAGGGAATTTTGGGAAAATTCCCTTCAAGAAATCTCAAACATTTGGTGGACATCATTGGATTTTTGCCCACATTCCTGACTTCTAGGGAAAGTACCAGAAGAGGTTCATGAGACGGACTCCCATTTATTTTTAATTCTAAGAGCAGCAATAATGAAGCAGATTACAAGACACTGGTTGAAAAATGACAGTTAAGTAAAAGCAAAATGGTACGATCTTGTAAATGAAATCTATGAAATGGAAAGAATGACAATGAAAATCAGAAATCAACTCCATGTTTTTGAAAAAAGGTGGAAAAATGGGAGAGATTCAAAATACACAGCACGTCAAATGATACACTGTAATGGACAAAGATGTTTCTGCTTTCTAAATGGCAGGGCTGGGCCTGGTTGGAATGGGTCTGTCAGGCATTTTGGTCTGTTCTTTTATTTATTTATTTTTTTGTTGATGAGAGTGTCAGCTGACTGAATATGGGTTTTTATTCATGTGCGCTTGTGCTTGTTTGATTGTTGTCTTGCTTCCGTCAGGGGAAGATGGGGGTGTGTGGATGAAGGCTGTAATTAGGATAGTTAGTCAACAAAATTATCATTGCTCAAAGCTATGCTGGCCTCAGTGTTCATACCTATTTTGTGAGGCAACAAAGGACCATGTTATCTTATAGGAGGTCACACTGATTAAATATGGCTTGCTATTCGTTCTACCTATGACTCCATCTGCTGGAGTTCTTCTATATTTGTGAAAAACAACATAAACGACTCTAATTTGCAACTACGTAGAGGCCCCAGGTGATTATAGATGCTGCTTCATGTTTGCAGCCCTCATCCAAGAGTTAGTATACTTTCAAAATGAACCTGTTTCATATTGATCATCAAATGATTACAAGTATACCACTGGCCTGTTGTGGGTGTTACTCTATTGTATCATTATTTATAGATATTGATATATATTTATTTTTGTCCTATTTTTTATTTTATTATAATTTTCATTGTTTATTTTTATTTTATTCTAATTTTTCCTTTTTTCTCCTTGTTGTTTCATATATTCTGTAAAACTAATATGGATATACTATTTGTAAGATTTTTGTTTGAAAAATGAAAATGAAAAATAACAACAACAAAAAAGAAAAAAGAAAATGGCTCTTTTTGGCTTGGTGCGTTTGTGACTTCAGCTACTATCGAAGCCAGCCTCAAGCTGACACTCCAGAAACAGCAGATTTTAGCACTTCCGCATTGTCTCATATTCTGAGACCGGAGGTTGCTGCTTGATTTATATCTGTGTCTGTCTTGAGAGAGTAGTTGTTGTTGGTGCTTTCCTCACTTTTCTTTTATTTCTGTCGGTCTTGTGTTTTAAAAGAAGTTGTCGGAGATATGAGCTCTATATGAAACAAACTCTCAAAGAACTCCTCCTGAATCAGAGCTTGATAACTCCTCCCTCTTCTTGTCCCTATCAAAAACAGCCAGCTGCACTCTCACCGTCATTCCCTTGTTCCTCTCCTTCAGATCAACAGTTTGAAGATGGGTGTAACCATTGAGAGCTGACAGTCAGAGCACAAACACATGACTTGTAGATCAGAGACCAGACCAGTTTCATTTATCAGGAAGTAAAACCCAGGCATTTTTGAGAGGAGAGATGGCGCAGAGAGGAGTACAGCTGGACAAGGACAGGATTTCTTGTGTAATCTGCACGGATACTCTGAAGGATCCTGTGACTGTTCCCTGTGGACACAGCTACTGCAAGAGCTGCATCGAAACCCACTGGGATGGAGAGGGTAGGAGGAGAGTCTACAGCTGTCCTCAGTGTGGGAAGACGTTCAGACCAAGACCTGTGCTGGAGAAAAACACCATGTTAGCAGCTTTAGTGGAGGAACTAATGAAGACTGGACTCCAAGCTGCTCCTGCTGATCCCTGCTATGCTGGACCTGAAGATGTGGCCTGTGATCTCTGCACTGGGAGGAAACGTAAAGCCAGTAACTCCTGTTTACAGTGTTTGGCTTCTTACTGTGAGGAACACCTTCAGCCTCATTATGAAGTCACTCCGTTAAAGAAACACGCGCTGGTGGAGCCGTCCAAGACGCTCCAGGAGAACCTCTGCTCTCGTCATGATGAGGTGATGAAGATGTTCTGTCGTAGCGATCAGCAGTCTATCTGTTATCTCTGCTCTGTGGACCAACACAAAGGCCACGACACAGTCTCAGCTGCAGCAGAAAGGACTGAGAGGCAGAGAGAGCTGGAGGGGAGTCGAGCAAACATCCAGCAGAGAATCCAGGACAGAGAGAAAGATGTGGAGCTGCTTCAACAGGAGCTGGAGGCTATCAATGGCTCTGCTGATAAAGCCGTGGAGCACAGTGAGAAGATGTTCACTGAGCTGATCCGTCTCGTGGAGAAAAGACGCTCTGATGTGAAGCAGCAGCTCAGATCCCAGCAGCAAACTGAAGTGAGTGGAGTCAAAGAGCTTCAGGAGAAGCTGGAGCAGGAGATCACTGAGCTGAAGAGGAAAGACGCTGAGCTGCACAAGCTGTCACACACACAGGATCACGTACACTTTCTCCACCACTACCCCTCACTGTCAGCACTCAGTCCATCTACACACTCATCCAGCATCAAGACCCGTCCTCTCACATACTTTGAGGATGTGACCAAAGCTGTGTCACAAGTCAGAGAGAAACTACAGGACGCTCTGAGAGAGGGATGGACAAACATCTCACACACACTGACTGAAGGGGACGTTTTACTGCCACAACCAGAACCAGAACCAGAACCAGGACCAGAGCCCAAGACCAGAGCTGAGTTCTTAGAGTATTCATGTGACATCACTCTGGATCCAAACACAGCAAACACACAGCTGTTATTATCTGAGGGGAACAGAAAAGCAACATTAATGGATAAACATCAGCCTTACCCTGATCACCCAGACAGATTTGAAATACATTGTCAGGTCTTGAGTAGAGAGAGTCTGACTGGGCGTTGTTACTGGGAGGTGGAGTGGACAGGAAAGGATGTTATGGTCGCAGTTTCATACAAGAATATCAGCAGAGCAGGGAGGTCATACAATTGTGCATTTGGACGCAGTGACAAATCTTGGGGGTTGTATTGTTTCGGGAACATTTATAACTTTTGGTACAACAAAGACAGCACTCCCGTCTCAGGTCCTCAGTCCTCCAGAGTAGGAGTGTACCTGGATCACGGAGCAGGTGTTCTGTCCTTCTACAGCGTCTCTGAAACCATGACTCTCCTCCACAGAGTCCAGACCACATTCACTCAGCCTCTACATGCTGGGCTTAGGATATACAGGCCTTATGGATCCACAGCTGAGTTTGTCAAACTGAAATAGTCTGAAGTGGTTTTCAGGGACAGTGGGTTAACGTCTGTGTTTGAATTCTTCAACTTTGATTCTTATTGGGGTGGGGCTTTGCCATCTTCTTCCTATCCATAACAGTAATAAAATTGAAGTCCACCTCGTCGAGTCCAAATTAACTTTGGCAAAGTCCCCCAACTTTTGAATAACCATTGACAACTCTATAGTCCCTCCTTCCCCCACAGTGAAGAGCCTGGGTGTCATCTTTGACAGCACTCTACCCTTCGGCGCTGCAATTAAGTAACATCACTCTGTCAGCATATTTCCACCTTCGTGGCATCAACCGTCTCCACTCGTCTCTCTTTGCTCCGATGGACCAATCAGGTCAGACTTGCTCCCGATTGGTCAAAAAAGAAAATCTCTGACGTCGGCAAATCCCCAAAATCCAAACACCTCGTTTTAGGTCAGAATTTTTAATTCACAAGCTCTAAGTACAGGTTTGTCATTAAATATCACATTTTGTGGGCTGGGAGGAAAGACAAAGACCCACACATTTCACTAAAAGACTTAGTAAGTGATTTTAGCATAAAATGGGACCTTTAAATGAAAGCCTTTATAAGGATCTTCTTCCTCCATGCTCCCGCTTTTCTTCGATGGGGTCCTGAGCTTTCAGCAGTGCTGCCCCTCCTCTCTGGAACTCCCTCCCTCAAACTATCCAGGACATTACCTGTCTCTTCACCTGTACATCACACCTTTGTTTGACCACACCATACTTCCTTCTGCTGTTTGTTGTTTTTATGTAGTTGATTGTGTTCTTGTTTATGTACTTTGCTGTGTAAAGTGAGTATTGTGAAAGTTGCCCACAAATTTAATGTATAATCATTATTATCATTATTTGTTGTATAAGTGTTTTGAAGTAACTCTCCTTCCTGTGTCTGTTTCAGCTTCATTTCCATCAACTCTGTTAGACACTTCAAAGTGTTTTCAGTTAGTTTGATGAGTGGAGGAAGAATGTCAAGTGTTCACTTATCTAATACTGGTATTAACTGGAATTTTAGACATTTTTATATAGTTTTTCTCTGTTTCTAAATTTCTTCCTGTTCTATTTGATATTAAGCATGTAAACCCAGATACCATATATAAATACCATGTTGTTGTATATAGTGTGTCTTGTATCTGATCATAAAAGAACAGTCTAGTTTTTTAATTTGTTGTAAGGGTTTTGACAAACTGATAATGAGGATGAAAAGTAATGGCTTGTACATTATAAAAATGATTCAGAGTTGCAGTTAAGGTCCAAACTCTGAGGCCGTTTGGACATTTTTTAATGTTCTCACCTCTTTGTACTTTTGTAAACATCCATACATTTCTATGAATTAGTTTGCAGATCATATTTGGTGTGATGCTTGAAGGAAAAAGTCTAATTTGTTTGACAGCCTCTTATTTTTTGTCCTTCACATGTGTCCTGAAAGCAGCCTCACAATAGCTGACGTGGGAATAGTGCGGATGTGATGACGTTATAAAGGTGGAGGAAGTTTAATCGCTGCTTGAATTCTCAGATCAAAGACAGATCTATCAAATGTATGATCACATTTTTAGTATTTTGTACTTGATGTTAAAATGTTTGAACGGTCTACTTTTGATCTTTCCACTGTGCCCTGAATGCATCATGTATTGTGCATGAAAGTGTACAGGTTTTATACTGACGATTGGAACAGACTTTGGTTCAGTTTGGTGTGTTGGAAAAAATAAAAGTAATCATCAAACTCTTATTTTTGAGTGTTTTTATGAACCAAACAGTGATGCAAATATCTTAATTCTGTAACATCAAAAACTCAATGAAACATCAGCAGAGTTTGTCCCCTAACTCAGGAATGAACAACAGCAACCGTCACATGTTTTCCTGTTTCCTGTTTCTTTGTTTGCCCCTGGAGGTAGATTTGTTTGCCGGCGAGCTGATGGCACTCAATAACTTAACAACCACAGCCTGAATCAACACCTAAGAGTCGGGATAAAAACTGTATCAACGTCTGAAAACATGATCACACCAATCAGGAGGAGCTAAATCTGAGATCCTCTTCTTTAGACCCTGAACACGATCTCAGATCAAGGCGCTAATCTCGGTGACCTCTCTTTGAAAGCCAAGTTTTTGTCCTGAAATGCAGATGTGGTTTTTGATTTGTTGAAGATATTTGAAGCATGAAACCAGCTCAACAAGTTTATTGTTTTTGTGGATGGAGATGTGGTGGGGCTGTGAGTTCTTGAAGAGTCCCTCCTCTTTTCTCTCTGCAGGCTTCCTCTCCTACCCCAAAATATCCCAAGTCACTCAGACAGTATCCGTGTGTGTGTGTGTGTGTGTGTGTGTGTGTGTGTGTGTGTGTGTGTGACTGTGTGTCGCACTGTGTGCGGCAGCAGCGCTGGAAGCTCACCAGCGTCAACCAGCGAAGAGGAGCAGCTTCAACTTCTGGTGTTTTGGTTTATAAAATAAAAGCAGACGAGATGGACTGCTGTAAACCTCAGAGGTCATCTCAGTGAAGTCACCAATTTGTTTCAGAAGAAGAGATTTTAGCTCTAATAAAAGACCAACCCCAACAGACTTCTTCACTGACTGAAACATTGAGAAGTTAACTTGAGCATGAATTAACCTGAATAACACTGCTCTTTTAAAAAATATATCAGGCATTAATCATTATTATTATTATTATTATTATTATTTTATTTTTTTTACACAAAAATGCAGAAAAATAGGTCCGGGTGTTGAAAATGTAAGCTTTCTGAAATAATTAAACTTATTATTATTTTGACATTTTTGAGCTTTTTGACCCTCAAAAGTTTTGAACAGGTCTCAGTCTTTTATAAGTGGTCATGTATGATGAACAGGTTGTTATAAAATCAGAGTCCAGACAGGGTGAGCTGAGGCCTATATCACGAAGCAGGATTAGTGTCTTAGAGAGATAACTTCAGGGTTAACTCTTGATTACCCATAGCACGAAGCCAGTTCCTTTTTTATCAGAGTAGATCACCATGGTGACCTACTCTGAATGGCTTTCCTGCTCTGGAGCAGGATAAGTTGAAGGTTGAATTTGATCCTATAAAAAGCCCCTCCCACTGGCCAATCGGCTTCTCAGAAACAGTGGCCTGCCCTTTTCTCCCAAACCTGGTGGACAGAGGCACACAAGTTGTAAGAAGAGCTTTACGAAGAGAAAGGGTGTTTAAAGGTCGATCAGATCCACTCGATCAAAGCGACAATTCCCTGTATGAGAGTTGTAGGTTGTGACGGCTCGGACTACTCTACCTCTGTGAAATATTAGAGCCGTGCATTGCCCGTGCAACCCACAGGAGTGGTGCACTGACTGTCCCACAGTCATTGTGCATCGCCCTGCGATTCTTCGCCACAGGCAGCTACATGTACTCTGTCGAGGATGAGGAGCGGCTGAGCAAGTTTACGGCATCCCGTGTTGGCTGCTGCCCTCACATAACTTAGGGATGAATTCATAGCGTTCCCAGGATGAATGAGAAGGAGGTGGAGCCAGTTACCTGTGATAGGAGCTGATTCTGAACAAAAGATGAAGGAATTCTAGCTCAGATTTTGTCAATGAAATGTACACACAGCAGAACATATCACCACTTTTTTTGGGAACATTTTAGGGGAAGCTGAGCTTCACTTGTAGTCTTAGAGCAATCACCACTGCTTGAAACAGACTTATCAGACGTGATGATGTTCTTGTTTTTTATCTGCTCCATGTTCTTCTGACTCCAGAAGGATTACATCTGGGAGAATGACATGATAATTGGAAAACACGCAAGTCATTTGCACAGTAGCATTTATTATTTTATGAGATGTAGAAGTGTGATCACTATCATACTGAGCCACTGATGAGTACCTTAGGCTTTTACACAGTCCGCTATGCGTTGCCATGCATTTTGCCTGCGGTTAGCCTCTGCTACCGTGTTCCCCCTTACCCAGTTATTGCTTCTCTCCTCCTTGTATTGCTGCATCATCAGCCGCTGCTCTTCAGCGGTGACATACGGAGCTTTCTTAGTCGCTCATGGTTATGATTGGTCAGCTGCCTCTGAGCCCTCCTCTTTTTTGTGCACGTTCACGGATCTTGATGAGTCAATCCTGGGTTGAGTTACCGTGTTGATAACTTGCGTCGTGCTATCAATTATCCTGATTGCCATTGTTATGGTTACTCAATCCTGGATAGATGTGAGTTACCGCGGATAAGTTGACCGCGCTTCGTGATATAGGCCTCAGAGCCTGGACATGAAGGGGAGGAGCCTGCTCACCCTGAACAGATTCCAGTTTGCATAACGACAAGTCCACGAAGACAGTAATTAACACAAAATATTGATTCAGAGATGATTTTATCGATTGGAAGATGCTTTATTTTCTGCAGTTTCTCAGACTGGAATCAATAAAGTTATTATATTATATTATATTATATTATATTATATTATATTAATGTGAACACCTTCCAAAAATAGTCCTTCTGATCCATGCCAAAGGAATTTTTCTCAGCTTCCCTGATAAACTTTATTTCAGCTTTGAACACGCTGCCATCTAGTGGATCTTCACATCCATCAGGACCAAGTGAGATTAAATGAAAGCCTTTATCAGGATCAAACTGGACCTTAAAGAATCTTTCTGCACAAAGGAAATCTTCAAACCATCTATTTTTTTTAGATTTTTTTTACTGTGTTTTAGTGTTTTCAGATGAAGCGTTGTGTAAATGGAGCCTTGTTAAACTATCAGCCTTTAATTTGATCAAATGTACCGTATCAGGGCATGTGAAAAGCTTGATGTTTTAAACAGTACAGGTTGAGCCTTGAATTATTTTTAGTATATCATTAGGAGGACTATTCTGATCATAAAGATAACACTGGGGAACACAATTTTTGTTGAGTAAGGTCTGTTTTTAGCTGTTTTTAACTAGTTTTTGGGTGTGGAATCCAAAACTGATCTCAGTTTGTCTCTGTCATGTCAAGTTTTTGAACTATAGGATCCCTGTTTTCTTAAAAAAATGTAAGATATACTTGACTTAGCAGATAGTTGCTTGTTTTACAATAAAATCTTCAAATATTGACATACAATGAAATATGAAAAAACAGGCATGACTGCAATATTTATTTAACACTATTATGTTTTTGAAGGATATAGCTACTGGAGGAGCTACAGGATTGACTGACTGATTGTGCATGTACCCCCAGGAGTGCCCTCATGTACCCCCATTTGAGAGCCACTGATCCCAAACATCCTCACAGGACTTCTCTCAAATCAAGCAGAGCTTGACGTCAGAAATAAAGGTATTTATAAAAGAAAAGAGGTGATAGATTGAAAGACACTGCTGGACAGAAGAGGAGTAGAGATAAAAAGCGGCTCTGACAAGAAAGGGAATCTGCCAACTATCTGCTTGAAGAAAAGTTTATCTCCCAAACCTGAAATGAGACGTGTTTGAAAATAAGGAGAGGGATCTATTATAAACAACAAACTCAGAGCACTCCTCCTCCTGAATCAGAGCTTGATAACTCCTCCCTCTTCTTGTTGCTATCAAACACAGCCAGCTACACTCTGACCAGGTATTTCCTTGTTTCCTCCCCTTCAGATCTACAGTACAAAGATGGGTGTAACCAACAAGAGCTAGGAGTCAGAGCCCAAACGTGACGTGTAGATCAGATCTCAGACCAGATTCATGAATGAGGAAGTAAAACTTAGTCGTTTCTGAGAGAAGAAATGGCGCAGAGAGGAGCTCAGCTGGACAAGGACAAGATTTCTTGTCCAATCTGTCTGGATCTACTGAAGGATCCTGTGACTGTTCCCTGTGGACACAGCTACTGCAAGAGCTGCATCGAAACCCACTGGGATGGAGAGGGTAGGAGGAGAGTCTACAGCTGTCCTCAGTGTAGGAAGACGTTCAAACCAAGACCTGTCCTGGAGAAAAACACCATGTTAGCAGATTTAGTGGAGGAACTGAAGAAGACTGGACTCCAAGCTGCTCCTGCTGATCCCTGCTATGCTGGACCTGAAGATGTGGCCTGTGATCTCTGCACTGGGAGGAAACTGAAAGCCTGTAAGTCCTGTCTGCAGTGTTTGGCTTCTTACTGTGACAAACACCTTCAGCCTCAACATGGTTTTCCGGTCTTCGAGAAACACAACCTGATGGAGCCATCCAAAAAGCTCCAGGAGATCAAGTGGAGTCAAGCTAACATCCAGCAGAGAATCCAGGACAGAGAGAAAGATGTGGAGCTGCTTCAACAGGAGCTGGAGGCTATCAATGGCTCTGCTGATAAAGCCGTGGAGCACAGTGAGAAGATGTTCACTGAGCTGATCCGTCTCGTGGAGAAAAGACGCTCTGATGTGAAGCAGCAGCTCAGATCCCAGCAGCAAACTGAAGTGAGTGGAGTCAAAGAGCTTCAGGAGAAGCTGGAGCAGGAGATCACTGAGCTGAAGAGGAAAGACGCTGAGCTGCACAAGCTGTCACACACACAGGATCACGTACACTTTCTACGGGACTACCCCTCACTGTCAGCACTCAGTCCATCTACACACTCATCCAGCATCAAGACCCGTCCTCTCACATACTTTGAGGATGTGACCAAAGCTGTGTCAGGAACCAGAGACAAACTACAGGACGCTCTGACTGAGGGATGGACAAACATCTCACACACACTGACTGAAGGGGACGTTTTACTGCCACAACCAGAACCAGAACCAGAACCAGGACCAGAGCCCAAGACCAGAGCTGAGTTTTTAAAATATTCTCAAGACATCACTCTGGATCCAAACACAGCAAACACACTGGTGTTATTATCTGAGGAAAACAGAAAAGCAACATTTACAGATAAACATCAGCCTTACCCTGATCACCCAGACAGATTTGAAAAACATTTTCAGGTCTTGAGTAGAGAGAGTCTGACTGGGCGTTGTTACTGGGAGGTGGAGTGGACAGGAAAGGACGTTATGGTAGCAGTTTCATACAAGAATATCAGCAGAGCAGGGAGGTCATACGAATGTGCATTTGGACGCAATAACAAATCTTGGGGGTTTTTTTGTTCCAGGAACAGATATAACTTTTGGTACAACAATGTCAACACTCCTGTTCGAGTTCCTCGGCCCCCCAGAGTAGGAGTGTACCTGGATCACAGAGCAGGTATTCTGTCCTTCTACAGCGTCTCTGAAACCATGACTCTCCTCTACAGAGTCCAGACCACATTCACTCAGCCTCTACATGCTGGGCTTAGGATATACAGGCCTTATGGATCCACAGCTGAGTTTGTCAAACTGAAATAGTCTGAAGTGGTTTTAGGGACAGTGGGTTAACGTCTGTGTTTGAATTCTTCAACTTTTGCCATCGTCAGCTTCATCTTCCTCAACAGTAACCAAACCCAAGTCCTTCTTGTCCAAATTTACTTTGGCAAAGTCCCCTAACTTTCCAATGACCTCTGACAACTCTATAGTCCCTCCTTCCCCCGCAGTAAAGAGCCTGGGCGTCATCCTTGACAGTACTCTACCCTTCGGAGCTGCATCAATAACATCACTTGGTCAGCATATTTCCACCTTTGCAATATCAACCATCTCCATTCATCTCTCACACCCACCAGCACTGCCATCCTCGTCAACACCCTGGTCACCTCCAGTTTAGATTCTACAATTCCCTTCTTTCTGGTCCACCACTCCGGCTTCTCCATTAACTCTATCTGGTCCAGAACTCAGCTGCCTGGATCATCACTAGACCCCTCTCTGCAAATCACATCACTCCTGCTCTTCACCAACTGCCCTGGCTACCAAACAAATACCACCTTGACTATGAGATCCTCCTCCTCACCTTCAAGGACCTAATAACCTAACACCTCCATACCTTTCTGATCTCCTTCACACCTATACACTCTCAGGACTCTCCTGTCACAGGCTGATGGCACTCAATAACTAAACAACCACAGCCTGAATCAACACTGAAGAGTTGGGATAAAAACTGTATCAACGTCTGAAAACATGATCACAGGAACTCTGGGCTCCACCAATCAGGAGGAGCTAAATCTGAGATCCTCTTCTTTGGACCCTGAACACGATCTTGGATCAAGAAGCTAATCTCAGTGACCTCTCTTTGAAAGCCAAGTTTCTGTCCTGAAATGCTGACGTGGTTTTTAATTTGTTGAAGATATTTGAAGCATGAAACCAGCTCAACAAGTTTACTGTTTTTGTGGATGGAGATGTGGGCAGGGTTATGAGTTCTTGAAGAGTTGATGATCCTGTTTGTTTTTTTTAAACGTTGAACTGAGGGTAATTGTCAGTGCATTAAGTGAGAGGTGGAGTCCAGATAGGGCGCGGTCACACTGGCTATCCAAAACGGGCTGTACTCAAAGCACGAGGCGTCTTTTGGGATGCAGCCAAGCTTTGTGGCCCTAGAGTTGCTAAGATATTTGCATATCTGTGTCTGTCTTTGGGAAGTTGTTGTTGGTGCTTTCCTTTCTTTTCTTCTGTTGCTGCTTGTCTTAATTTTCAAAAAGAGTTGTTGGACATATTGACAGTTTCTGACACTTCTGTCAACAGACCATACTCAAACTTCCACCAATGAGGTGTGTGGTGTGATCAGGTCGTCCTCTTCTCTCCAACATAACCTGCTATTGGGTTTGGACCAATGACAATCTAGAATTTAATGCAGCAGGACAGTAAACTGCAGGAACAGCACCAAGTCCTACATGTTGTTTAAATTCATTAAAATGTGTTTCTGTACACGTAGGCAAAGAAAATCTGACTTTTGGGGCTTTTTAGATGTATGAGGTGTAATGTTGAGTCATCTTTTGTTCAATAGTGATATTTTTCACCCCACAGCTATCATTGATAAGTTACTAAATTCAAAGACATGTCAAAGCAGCATCAGTATTGAGGCGATAAAAGGAAGCATCTTCAGCACCTGCTGTGGACACACTGCCATCTAGTGGATCTTGATAAATGAACTCTAGACACTAAGTCTGTCTTCTTCTGAGATGGGAAGCTTGAGCATGGAGCTATGTGGCTGTTTACAGCCAAAAACAGCCACACTCCACTCCCCACTGCCGGAGAGATTTCTCAAGGGGTATCTTCTCCGGTGGACCAATCAGGTCAGACTTGCTCCTGATTGGTCAAAAAAGGGACTCGCTGACGACGGCAAACCCCGGAAAGTCCAAACAGCTGGTTTTAGGTCAGGATTTTACATTAACAAGCTCTACTAAGAACAGGTTTGGTCATTAAATATCACATTTTGTGGGCTGGGAGGAAAGACAAAGACCCACACATTTAACTAAAAGACTTAATAAAGTGATTTTAGCATAATATGGGACCTTTAAATGAAAGCCTTTAAAAGGATCTTCTTCCTCCATGCTCCTGCTTTTCTTCAATGGGGTCCTGAGCTTTCAGCAGTGCTGCCCCTCCTCTCTGGAACTCCCTCCCTCAAACTATCCAGGACATTACCTGTCTCTTCACCTGTACATCACACCTTTGTTTGACCACACCGTACTTACTTCTGCTGTTTGTTGTTTTTATGTAGTTGATTGTGTTCTTGTTTATGTACTTTGCTGTGTAAAGTGAGTATTGTGAAAGTTGCCCACAAATTTAATGTATAATCATTATTATCATTATTTGTTGTATAAGTGTTTTGAAGTAACTCTCCTTCCTGTGTCTGTTTCAGCTTCATTTCCATCAACTCTGTTAGACACTTCAAAGTGTTTTCAGTTAGTTTGATGAGTGGAGGAAGAATGTCAAGTGTTCACTTATCTAATACTGGTATTAACTGGAATTTTAGACATTTTATATAGTTTTTCTCTGTTTCTAAATTTCTTCCTGTTCTATTTGATATTAAGCATGTAAACCCAGATACCATATATAAATACCATGTTGTTGTATATAGTGTGTCTTGTATCTGTTCATAAAAGAACAGTCTAGTTTTTTAATTTGTTGTAAGGGTTTTGACAAACTGATAATGAGGATGAAAAGTAATGGCTTGTACATTATAAAAATGATTCAGAGTTGCAGTTAAGGTCCAAACTCTGAGGCCATTTGGACATTTTTTAATGTTCTCACCTCTTTGTACTTTTGTAAACATCCATACATTTCTATGAATTAGTTTGCAGATCATATTGGTGTGATGCTGAAAAAAAAGAGTCTAATTTGTTTGACACTCTCTCATTTTCTGTATTTCACATGTATCCTGAAAGCAGCCTCACAATAGCTGACGTGGGAATAGTGTGGATGTGATGACGTTATAAAGGTGGAGGAAGTTTTATCACTGCTTGAATTCTCAGATCAAAGACAGAGCCATCAAATGTTTGATCACATATTTAGGGTTTTGTACATGGTGTTCAAATGATTGAACGGTACTTTTGATCTTTCCGCTGTGCCCTGAATGCATCATACATTGTGCATAAAAGTGTACAGGTTTGATACTGACAATTGGAACAGACTTTGGTTCAGTTTGGTGTGTTGGAAAAAATAAAAGTAATCATCAAACTCTTCTTTTTGAGTGTTTTTATGAACCAAACAGTGATGCAAATATCTTAATTCTATAACATTACTAGAAAAGCAATTTCTGAAGAAATTGCGCTGTGAATGCAGAATGCTGAAGCAGCTTGCGCTGAACTGCTAATGCAGAATGCTGAACATGATTGACTGAAGGTATGTCTAAAAATGGCTGAATGAAGTGTTAAAAAGCTTGCACTGAAATGCTAATGCAGAGTACTGAACATGAATGACTGAAGATTTGTCTTTAAATGATTGAATGAAGTCTTTAAAAGCTTGTGCTCAACTGCTAAAGTAGAATGCTGAACATGAATGACTGAGGATATGTCTGAAAATTGTTTAAAGAACTCCTGTAAAAGCTTGCGCTCAACTGCTAATGCAGAATGCTGAATTAGCCTGCTGTGAACTCTTGGATGAAAGGAAATGAATGGATGAATCAATGGAAAATTTGAAGTTGAAATGGTTGTGTCTATTCAAAAATTAAAGAAATTAATTAAATTTTAAAGAACATTGATGGAAATAATGACCTGACTGAGAGAAAATGCAAGTCGGATATCTTAAACCCTGTTAAAATGCAATCCTGTGTGTCCTGTGTGTGAATTTTTAACCATGTAAGCCTGTCAACTGAGGCCCATCTGAAGCCAGATGTTGCCATGGTGATCATTGTTTACCAACTGCCATCAGAGAGCTGGTGGAGTCTGTTGATTCCCAACACATTCCCTTTGAAATCAGGGTATAAAGGTGCTCGCAATTCTGACAAAAAGAATGATCATGAGGCATGAATCAGTGTAATCTAAAATTGGATTTAAAAGTTTGAATGGCTGAATCAATTCAGGAATTAAAGGAAGAAATTTAGATTTAAAGAAAAAAATCTAGGAAAATAAGGAGCTGACTCAGGGAAATGGAAGTCAAATGCTGTTAAAGTGTGATACTTTCTGCCCTCTGTGTGTGTGTGTGTGTGTGTGTGTGTGTGTGTGTGTGTGTGTGTGTCTGTGTGTGTGTGTGTGTGTGTGTGTGTGTGTGTGTGTGTGTGTGTGTGTGTGTTCAATCATGTAAACCTGTCTGCTGAGACTTATCTGAAGCCAGATTTTACATTGGTGATCAATGATAAATTAAGGGACACATGCTTGTCTTTGTTCCTGGATGTTTTGATGAGTTACTATAAACAGCTGCATGAGATCAAAGGTTTCCACGGTGACCAGCTCGTTAAGGGCAGCAGGTGCAGGTGCACAACTTTGCCCTTGTAACTGTAATCTTCTGAAGATTTTGTGGCAAAGCAAGAGTCTGAATCTCCTGTCACCTTGCCAAAACCGTGAGGGCTAGAATAAAAATGAACACACCGTAGGAATCCTGAGACCCAGAGGAAGCTGTCTGTCTAAATTTCATGCATGAAGGTCAAGAAACGAACCCATGAGAGCGATAGATAGATGAGGGAAAATTTACTGATCTCTGAGAAAACCCCTCAGGAATTAACATGGAGGTATATGGGTTTTTTTTTTAACTTCTCATGACAGTTGGCCATTTTGTGAAAAAGTGCTCGATCCTTTTGCTTTAAAAACCACTTTGTCAGAAGCAGGACAAGCCCTCCTCCATTTTGACATATAATATGCCTATGTGGAGTGAAAATTGTGACCAAGAGAGCAGTTTATCCAGAATTTTTTCAGGTCTTGTTTCCCCCTCTCCCTGCTCTGTCGTTTGAATCTCCCACTCTGAGCCAAAACATTCCGTCCAATACACACCAATGTTAAACGTCTCGAAGAGCTGAAATGCATCATGACCTTTGAAGGGTCATTGTGAAGAAACTATGAATGCTAGGAAACATTTGAAACCCACTGAATGAAGCCAAAGGATAGCTGAGTATTTTGAAGTTTGAATGGAGTTTGTAGCTGAATGTATGACTGAATGAGGAGGGTTTGAAGCAGGCTGAAAAAATGTCCTGAAGGGAGGAAATTTTGAAAATTTCGCATTCATCTCTATGGGACCGAAATTTCGTAAAACGTTAAATATCTCGGAAAGTATTTGTGAAAAATTTCTGAAGAGTCATAGCCCCCTTGTCCCCACTGAAACACACGTTTTGAAGTTTGAACGGTGAAAATCGGTTGAAGTTTGTCGGAGTTTTACCGGTCCAAAAAAGCGAGCGGAAGAAGAAGAAGAAGAAGAAGAAGAAGAAGAAGAAGAAGAAGAAGAAGAAGAAGAAGAAGACATTTTTTTGTCACAGAAGAACATATGCTGTGAATGCATTGCTGCATTCACAGCAATGAAGAAGAAGAAGAAGAAGAAGAAGAAGAAGAAGAAGAAGAAGAAGAAGAAGAAGAAGAATTTTTTTTGTCACAGAAGAACATGTGCTGTGAATGCATTGCTGCATTCACAGCAATTAACTCAAACATCAGCAGAGTTTGACCCTAACTCAGGAATGAACAACAGCAACCATCACATGTTTTCCTGTCACAGACTCAGGGTCAGGTTCTTTGTTTCCACCTGGAGGTAGATTTGTTTGCCTCAATAACTAAACAACCACAGCCTGAATCAACACTGAAGAGTTGGGATAAAAACTGTATCAACGTCTGAAAACATGATCACAGGAACTCTGGGCTCCACCAATCAGGAGGAGCTAAATCTGAGATCCTCTTCTTTGGACCCTGAACACGATCTCGGATCAAGAAGCTAATCTCAGTGACCTCTCTTTGAAAGCCAAGTTTCTGTCCTGAAATGCTGACGTGGTTTTTAATTTGTTGAAGATATTTGAAGCATGAAACCAGCTCAACAAGTTTACTGTTTTTGTGGATGGAGATGTGGGCAGGGTTATGAGTTCTTGAAGAGTTGATGATCCTGTTTGTTTTTTTTAAACGTTGAACTGAGGGTAATTGTCAGTGCATTAAGTGAGAGGTGGAGTCCAGATAGGGCGCGGTCACACTGGCTATCCAAAACGGGCTGTACTCAAAGCACGAGGCGTCTTTTGGGATGCAGCCAAGCTTTGTGGCCCTAGAGTTGCTAAGATATTTGCATATCTGTGTCTGTCTTTGGGAAGTTGTTGTTGGTGCTTTCCTTTCTTTTCTTCTGTTGCTGCTTGTCTTAATTTTCAAAAAGAGTTGTTGGACATATTGACAGTTTCTGACACTTCTGTCAACAGACCATACTCAAACTTCCACCAATGAGGTGTGTGGTGTGATCAGGTCGTCCTCTTCTCTCCAACATAACCTGCTATTGGGTTTGGACCAATGACAATCTAGAATTTAATGCAGCAGGACAGTAAACTGCAGGAACAGCACCAAGTCCTACATGTTGTTTAAATTCATTAAAATGTGTTTCTGTACACGTAGGCAAAGAAAATCTGACTTTTGGGGCTTTTTAGATGTATGAGGTGTAATGTTGAGTCATCTTTTGTTCAATAGTGATATTTTTCACCCCACAGCTATCATTGATAAGTTACTAAATTCAAAGACATGTCAAAGCAGCATCAGTATTGAGGCGATAAAAAGGAAGCATCTTCAGCACCTGCTGTGGACACACTGCCATCTAGTGGATCTTTGCTGTCATCAGCACAGAAGTGAGAGTCCAGACAGGGACAGCAGAACCTGGATATGAAGGGAAGGAGCCTGCTCACTCCGAACAGATCCTAGTTTGAATAAGACAAGTCCAAGAAGACAGTAATCGACACAAAATATTGATTCAGTGATGATTTTATCGATTTGAAGATGCTTTATTTTCTGCAGTTTCTCAGTTTGGGATCAATAAAGTCATTATATTATATCATATTATATTATATTATATTATATTATATTATATTATATTATATTATATTATACTATATTATACTATGTGAACACCTTCCAAAAGTAGTCCTCATGATCCATGCCAAAGGAATTCTCCTCAGCTCTCCTGATAAACTTTATTTCAGCTTTGAACACGCTGCCATCTAGTGGATTTTCACTTCCATCAGGACCAAGTGAGATTAAATGAAAGCCTTTATCAGGATCAAACTGGACCTTAAAGAATCTTTCTGCACAAAGGAAATCTTCAAACCATCTGTTTTAAGATGAGTTTATCTACCAAAATCTGAAATGAGATGTGTTTTGAATTAAGCTGTGGGACCTATTTGAAACAAAGAATCAGAGTCTTAATGTAAACATAAGCTGTAACACTTACAGAGAGTTATGTAAAAAACAGTTTGACAGGTTCAAAGAAATCAGTATCTGAATTGTTCATTGGGTGTGGAAAACATCATTGGGACTGTATATTGTATTTTTAGATTACAGTTTAATCATGGTGAAGTAGGACACCTCAAATAAGAAAAAAAGAGATTAAGGTCATAAAAACAACATAAATATACAACAAATAAAGTAACATATTTGTTGTAATAAAGTCACAAATGAGGGAGTTATAAAAATCTTTATTTTCAGCTATAGTTATGTGATATTTGAATAGTAGCCTCTGTAATATTAGTTAGTGGAGGCAGCATTGTTCCCTATTGGCTCTGTAATCCGTCACTCACAGCGCTGCCCTCAGTTTCTGTTGTCATTGGCTGTGAGAGGTTAAGTCCCGCCCCCTCAGTGAGGGGAGCTCGAGCGACCAACGGCTCGGCAGAGACCGAGTACGGCTCCGGTTGAGGGAAACTCCCGTGTAACTGTTTTAAAACTCGGTGAATCCACCCAGCAGATGGTCGAACAACACTTTGGAGAGGCTGGAGAGATTTCTTCAGGACCTGTATGACAGAAGCTGAGAGGTTTTGGCGGCGTTTCGGTGAGTTTTGCTGCGGTAAGCTAGCGTAGCTAGTCATATTAGCCTGCGTCACTAGCGACAAGCGGCGCGAAAGGGAGCAACGGTTTCCATCTTTGATTGTGATGTTCTTTTTTCTATGGAGTGATAAGTGTTAAAATCTGTAGTGGAGCTTATTTCTCCACCAGGGAGGCTGTAAAAATTAAAGTCTGAGTGAAATTCTTTGTTTTTGTTTTTAATTTATAGTTATAAGAGGATAACTTGTGCTATCACCTTAGTTTTCCACAGTACTCTTTAAACTGGATAATAAAGAAAATTTGACTCTACTTAAAGAGTAATAGCTCTGTTTCTATACTTGTCAGGTTTGTGGGATGTCCTTCTTACCCTTTAAGTTGGACCTGGAGTCGCCTTGATGATGGAGATGGCGAGTCAACCCTGAATCCCTTCACTGCTACACCCAAAGGAGCTGGACTGAAGAGATTTCACCTTTGAGGAGGAAATGACCCTGTGTGGTAGGACTGTTACAGCCTGACCTAACACCAACTGACTTCTGCAGTCTCTGACCTGGGGGAAACTAAACAGTATTGACATTAAAGGAAGAGTCTGCAGAATTTTACATAAAAATATAGACTTTAACAAAAGTAGTTTTGCTCAAGCATCATGGATGTACATCTATACACGTGAGGTAGTGACTGTTTCTGCAGCGACCTCATCCTCTGTCCGTATTTTGATGCTGACCTCAGCCAGTGACCGTGCTCACAGCATGGAAATGACTCAGAGTTGATCAAAACCATCCAGACCGGTTAATGTAGCTGCTAAATGGAAAAGCTACAGCCAAAGTGAGGTGAAACACTAAGTGAATGAAGCTCCCTTGTTGTCATTTGAGGAGCAGAGTTTTCCTGTTTCCTGTTGAACAGGTGAGTGCCAAACACCACAGTGGTCTCTGTGTAAACGCAGAATTTTTTCACTGTGTTGTAATGTTTTCAGATGAAACGTTGTGTAAATGGAGCCTTGTTAAACTATCAGCCTTTAATTTGATCAAATGTACCGTATCAGGTCCTGTGAAAAGCTTGATGTTTTAAATCGTACAGGTTGAGCCTTGAATTATTTTTAGTATATCATTAGGACTATTCTGAGCATAATGATAACACTGGGGAACACAATTTTTGTTGAGTAAGGTCTGTTTTTGGCTGTTTTTAACTAGTTTTTGGGTGTGGAATCCAAAACTGATCTCAGTTTGTCTCTGTCATGTCAAGTTTCCGAACTATAGGATCCTGTTTTCTTGAAAAAAATGTAAGATAAAGCTTTTATTTTGGAATCCCGCGCTATGTGTAGTTTAAAAGCTTTTAGTGTGGAATCCAGGGCTGTGTGTGGTTTTAAAGCTTTTATTATGGAATCCAGCGCTGTGTGTGGTTTTAGGGCTTTTATTTTGGAATCCAGCGCTGTGTGTGGTTTTAGGGCTTTTATTATGGAATCCAGCGCTGTGTGTAGTTTTAGAGCTTTTATTTTGGAATCCAGTGTTGTGTGTGGTTTAAAAGCTTTTATTTTGGAATCCAGTGCTGTGTGTGGTTTAAAAGCTTTTATTTTGGAATCCAGCGCTGTGTGTGGTTAGATTTGAGCCCTCTGATTGTTTCTCAGGCTGACAGTTTCCTGTCCCTCACCCTTCATCTCCTTTATCAATAGGAGGAATGGTTTCCTCAGTGTGTGTGTGTGTGTGTGTGTGTGTGTGTGTGGGTGTGTGTGTGGGTGTGTGTGTTAGCTCTGTGTGTGTGTCATTGCAGGCTGGAGAGTATGTGTCAGTGTTCCTGGATAACGGTACCGGCTCAGCCGGTCAACGTGTTGCAGGACTCTCTGTTCTCTGGGATCCTGCTGGGAGTCTGAACACACACACAGACGCACGCACACACACACACACACACACACACACACACACACACACACACACACACACACACACACACACACACACACACCTGGTCCAGGCTGAGAGACCCATCCAAAGTAGGACTGTCTATAGCTGGGATACATCTCTGAGCTGGACCAGGGTCTTTGAAAGGGGACATGGCTCCAGCGTTCAGAGCTCACACTGATCTGATGACGGACCGGTCGGGTCCATTTAAATCCGTTCGGGTTTAAGGTCAGCGCAGTTACCTGATTGGACGAGAGGTCACGCCTGGTGCTGCTGTTCCTGAGGGGATGTGATGTCACACACCTGAAAGAGACCAATCAGATCAGAGAGGAGAAGAACAAAGACTCATACCCTCCTCAAACAGCAGGGGGCGCTCCTCTGTCTGTGGCAGGTGGAGAGCTCACAGGTGATGGGGGGGCCTCAGGGAGCCCCCCAGAGACCAGACCTCCAGACCTGAGCAGCTCCACCACTCTGCGTGGATCAGACTGACCCCTGGTGGTGAACTTCTGAACTAACTTTGGCCCACCTGGTCCTCTGAGGGTCCACCGTTTGTCCAGGTCCTCATTAAAGTTGTTATGATACGTAGACCCTGTTCCAGGAGCTCTCAGAGACCCAGACCTGCAGGTACCACACCCCCACACGGTGACGTTAGCCCGAGGCTGACGTGTGTTTCAGAGGAGGAGTGAAACCTGACGAGCTGTCACAGACTCAAACTTTGTTCACAGGAAGCAGAACGTCTGAGCTCTGAGAGCACCACCTGGTGGCCATTAGAGGAACTGCACCCTGCTGGTGCTCACTTCCTCCCCCTGTAAAGACTGATGTTAAAGAAGCCGTCAGAGGACCGGAGGCTCAGGGAGCAGAGGAGCAAACAGACTGTAACCCTGAAGCTGATCCTCCCAGAGAGCCCCCAGTCCCTGATCCATGTCCTGATCCATGTCCTGATCCAGTCTCTGATCCAGGCTCTGATCAGGTTCAGCCACAAGATGTCACTAAAATCACACTTTCCCCCCTGAAATGATGCAGAAAATGATGTAAGTTTATCAAATCATATCGAATTGTATTGAATCATATTAAATCATATCGTTGGCCGAATATCGTGTATCGTATCGTATCGGAAAATAAGTGTATCGCTACAGCCCTAATAGCGACCCAGCCATTAATCCTATTTCATTATTGAGCTCTTCAATTCCTATAAGTTCACATCCTCAGGTCCTTAACCCAGTCCTAAAGCATTCTCTGAAAATCTGGTTTCAGTTTAGAAAACAGTTTCATCTTACTCATCCCTCCCTATTTTCTCCTTTGCTAAATAATCACCTTGTGACGGTTAGATAACCAGCTGAGTTTTCTGGGACCCGAGAGGAGTCGGAGGCAAAACAGGTTTGAAAGAGTTTTATTGTCACTTTGGGTAATAGTTGGGGGAAAGAGAGCGTGGCTGTCGTTGGCTGCTGCAGGAGTATCCTCGGAGGCACACTGGGGAGAGGCAGAGGAGAAGTCCAGGTTAGAATCACGAGTATCCAGAAACACACAAGCATCAAAAGAGCACGAGGAGAACATTCACAGCTTGATTACCACACGTAGAGCTGGAATCTACTGGCACCGGCCCATCCTTCCAACAACGCTTAAGAGCCGGCGCTCCTAATCAGTGAACTCGATGCAGGTGTGAGAGGTGCAGCCAGAGGAGTCCGCGCAGGTGCTCAGGAAGGGGAGGGGGAGGGGGGAGAGCAGCCACACTGCAGCCGGGATCACCACACACCTTTTCCTACCATCCCGAACGGATTCTGCATTTAAAACTTGGCATAAATGTGACTTGGTCTTTATTAAAGACCTTTTTTTTAAAGGAACATTAATGTCATTTGAAACACTACAAAGAAAATACAATATCCCCAAATCCCACTTTTTCCGGTATCTTCAAATTAGAAGCTTCATTGGCAAACACTTTAATCCTCCACAACCTTGCAATAGAAATATATTGGATGACATACTAACCTTACATCCGTATACAAAAGGCAACATTTCCAAAATTTATATCAAAACTTATATCAAAATTCAGGGTGCTAATCCACCATCATGGACCAAAACAAAACTATCCTGGGAAAGGGACCTAGACATCAAACTTTCTTAGAGGTCTTGGCAACTTTGCTTAGAACGGATTCACACTTCCTCTATTTGTATTAGACACAGCTTAATTCAATTGAAAGTTTTGCATCGCCTGCATTATTCAAATGACAAGCTTTCCAAGTTATATTCCAATGTTAGCTCTGCATGCTTCAGATGCCACCAAAGTCCAGCGACTCTGGGACATATGTTTTGGAATTGTATATCACTGAAAAGTTTCTGGACAAATTTTTCTGAGGCCATCTCTCATATCTGCAAGGAAAAAATCCCACCTTCACCACTTATTTCCATCTTTGGGATTCTTCCTCCAGAAATCACTGTTTCTAAACTACAAGGGAAAGCAGTTGCTTTTGCATCTTTAATAGCCCGTAGAACTATTCTTCTCCAGTGGAAATCTGACAAACCTCCATCTTTAGATAGTTGGATTAAGGAAATGCTCTCTGTGCTGCAGCTGGAAAAGCTAAGATACAGCAGAGAAAACCAGCCTGAAAAATTTTGGATGATCTGGTCTTCTTTTATTGTCTATGTTAAAAATCTGAGTCTATTATGAAGCTATTGTTATTGATACATATGTATAGACTGAGAATGTCAAGTAAGTAAGATATAAACTTGCCTCACAGATATTTGTACTTGTAAAGGAGTGATACATTTATTTATTTCATCTTCACATATATGAATGTAAGTATGTTTTGTTTTGTCTTGTTTTGTTTTGTTTTGTTACCTTTGCTTTGTTTTGTTTTGTTTTTACTTTCTTCCTTGTCTTTGTTAGTGTATTTGTATGGGATGGGAGGTTAACTGGGTGGTTGGGGAGTATTAAGGGTGTGTTTATGTTCAATCTGTAAAATGAAAAATCCATAAAGTTGAAAAAAAAAAAAAACTTAAAATAAAAATAATCAACATTATTACAGTGAATGAGAAATACAGAATAAAAAATGTATACATCCTATGTGTACACATTTTTAGAGGAGGTAGTGCCATGAATTATTTTGCTTTTTATTTTATTTTTGTGTCTGTGTAGAGCAGTGGTTGGGGTTACTGGTGCAGGAAAACATGAGCTCATTCATTTTTCACAGACTTCTACAAAAATATTTATAACAATTATTTTAGGCCCAGAACCAAGCCATCCAGAATCCCAGCTTAATCACCATTAAACCTATTATTCTGTGAAAAAAAAAAAAACATTTCAGTATTTAATTTTCTGATGTACTCAGTTTAATAAATACCCTTTTTTATAGCGTTTTTAAATGTTGTCTATTCACAGAAAATCTTTTGTGGTCATGATTCACTGACACTGGCTTGATTCCAGGCTTAAAATAATTCTTATAAATATTTTGTGCAAAAGTATTTGGGTAAAATGAATGGGATTTTGTCTTGCACCAGTAAATCCCAACCACTGCTATGCTCTATATCAGGGATCTCAAAGTCGTGCCATGGAGGGCCGAGAGGCTGCAGGTTTTCTTTCCAACCAAAAACTCCACCAGCTGATTTCACTGATTACCTCACCTTCAAGCAGAGAGCAGGGACTAATCAGTGAAACCAGCTGGTGGAGTTTTTGGTTAGAAAGAAAACCTGCAGCCTCTTGGTCCTCCATGGCAGGACTTTGTGATCCCTGCTCTTTATTGATGGAATTTAAACCAGGTCTCCCACGATTTTCTATGGAAAAAGAGCTTGTAGTGTTCATACCAATAACCTCAACACTTCCTCTAACAAATGTCCCTTTGTATATAATATTAACGACCATTAAATCATTCGCTTGGTAAGGTCGTTAGGGCTTCCATGTCATCGGACTACACAACTTAGCTCAAGCCCAGATATAAATTAAAGCTTATACTGCAAAAAAACTGAAATCTTATCAAGTGTTTTTGTCTTTTTTTAAGTAAAAATTCTCTTAATATACTCGATATGAGCCACTTTCAACTTATCAATCCAGAAAAATGTCTTGTTTCAAGTTATCAGAGTACTAAAATGAGGTTTGAATCGCTTGTAACCAGAAAAAAATCTGCCAATGGAACAAGAAAAAATTGCTTGAAAATTTCCTTGAGACTAGAGCAATGTCTTAATACAAGTAACTTTTCTCTTGTTTCAGATTTTTTTTACTGGTTACGAGCAATTCAGACCTCATTTTTGTCCTTAGATAACTTTAAACAAGACATTTTTCTGGATTGGTCGTGTGAATTTGGCTCATATTGAGTCTAAAAAGGAATTTTCTACTGAAAATAAGACAAAAACACTTGATAAGATTTCTGTTTTTGCAGTGTAATTGTCTCCCATTCTCCACCCTCGGTATCTGGTTCAGGTGGTTCAGGATCTGTTTTAAGTTTGATTGTCTTGCTCCTGGTTTGTATTCGTCTCCCCCCCTGGGGACCTGTCGGGGGCCATCCCACCACTGCCACCAAATGTCACACTCTAACCACAAGTGAGGGTAGTACGGCGAAAGGCTGACTGGAAAAGTGGTGTAGATTTACCTCAAAATGTAAAAAAAATGGCAGAATCACATCCTTTAGATGGAAAAAATGAAGAATTTTATTGCTCTTCAAATATAGGTCTGGGTTACAAGAGCAATTAGGGCAAACAAGGCAACAGAAAAAATATTTTCGAAATAAACAGACCTGCTCAGCATCACAGCCCTTCTCTGACTGCCTGGGCTAGTGATGGTCCGCTGATACCCGAGGCTCCGACACATGCGCCGTAGCTCATGAAGCAAACGTATCGAAGCACTGTGCCGGAGCGTGTATAGGTCACGTGCCGAGTGACGTCCGAAACAGTTGAGTGACGTATGAAACAGTTGAGTGTATTGAACCACTGCTGTGGCTCGGACATCAAACGAAGCACCTGATTGGCAGAGGTTCGGTTTGACAGTTACATTCAGTACTGAAGATCCAACATAACATGATAGACTACTCTGAGTAAAGTAAAACAGTTATTGTAGGGCTAAGCATCATAATATGAGAATTATATATCACACAGAATCATGTCACATAAAGGTGCTTTGTAGTGAACTGCTAATGGACTCGTAACTGGCATTTGTGAGTTCAATTCCTGTCCAATCATGCCATTGATAATATATTTTAATTAAAAATATCAGACATCTGGCGTCAAAATCATCATCGAAATCTTTTAAGCTATGTGATATTTAAATTTGTTTTAGGGTGTAATATGACTACTGTCAGGCTTAAGTATGGAGCTACTGTGAACTTCAATCAGACGTCACAAATACATTGTCTTTATTTTTCTTTTTCAAAATGTATTTTATTGTGTGAGAGCATGAAACCATCCATCCATGCAGTGTACGCGAACAAAAACACATTAGCGGCTCAAATCCCAAATGACTCATGAAACAATGACTTCATCATCATTTCAATTGCACTTCATTTTATTGACCACTAAAGGAACCTACTCGAGCATTGTATCGTTGAAGCCTCGAGCAATGAAGCATTTTTCGAATCAGGTGTCGGGGCCTCAACAAAGCCTCGGGCACCCTTCTCTGACTGCCTGGGCAGTGGAGATCCCTTCCATTTTAAAGGCTAAGCCCCTCCTATTGGACCATACCATCTCCAAATTAAATCAATCAAGTAATCACACACATTTTATGTCAACCTGATACCTTGAAAATCTCTATTTACATTTACCACACATTATAAGTTAAGCACTCCCATAATCCTCCAGCCTGGAATGACTTTTCAACTCATTTCACACTTCCATCCGTTGGTACGGTTCAGTGAGATGGACTGAGCATGCTCCCTACTTTCTACTCAGGCACTATAAAAGGCAGCCTGAAACCATACTTGGGTCCTTTAACACTGCCCAGCACCAGGAAGCACTGTGGTAAAAAAAAGACAAACGACAAATTCTTGATAAGCAAACTTCAACCTTAAGATCACCATATTCTGTGTATAAATGTGTGTTTGTGAAACTAGCTCAGGCAAGTTACTGAGATTTTAAATGCAGCTTAGTGTGTGCACCCACCAAGCTAGCAGTAGCATGCTACCTGGCTAACGTGGTCTGTGGAATTGGTGAGGGAGTGGTGTGTTGGTGTGGTGTTTTGCCAGTGGCAGGAGCAACTGCCACAGTAATATATGCGGTCTGGAAGAGTGTCCACATCGATCGCCGGGGGATGCCTGGTGGAATCAGCCAAAGTCATAAATATGAGAAAGTAAATTATAAATATGAGATAAGTCATAACTATGAGATGCATTTTCATAAGTATGAGATAGTAAGTCATAATTTTGAGGGACTAAGTCACAACTATGAGATACATGAGCTGTGTCCCAATTCAGGTTCTGCAGCCTACGGAGGCTGGAGTTGTAGACCGATTACGTCACAGCGGTGTGTCGGAGGCTGTCCCAATACGGAGGCTCCTCCAAATGCGGCCGACGAATCCGTCCTCCGTTTCGGGGGCCGCGAAGGACGGGTTTGGTGAATCCTTCATAGCCTCACATATCCCAAGATTCATTGCGTATGAATGCCGAACATGATGGACACGGCCGAACTCCAAAAGGAGTCCTGTTTTATCCAGATATGAAGGATTTCTGGCAACAACTATGTGATTGTGTTTTTAAACCGTGAAAGAATATTTTGTTTTTCTGTGTGAAAATGTGTTTGGGCTCTTTTCAGGTAATATACTGTGGAAAAAGAGTTCTTTATGAATCTTCTCATTATTTTATAAAAATATGTCCATAAATGTAAATTCTCTTGGGAAAGAAATTTACTTGGAGTTTTTATTTATTTATTTATGTATTTTTTACAGGGAATTCACAAAAGACATTAAATCATTTCAGCAGCTTTTATTTTATACTTATTTATTTATCATCCCCCCAGCACTTGATCAAATGTTGAAAATGTACGTTGTTGCCTTACTCTCATGTAAATGGTAGATCTATACTCTATCAATAGGGATAATAATAATACAAATGATATAATGATAAAAATGATGATAATAATAATGATAATAATAAAAATGATAACGCAAAGTAATAAAAAGGTAGTAAAAATCATCCTGTTTAAATGTGAGGTTTTGGTTTACGTGTGTTTAAAAGTAATGTAAGCCTGACAGGTGAGGGCGGTGCTGTGTGACGTCGAGGGTGACAAACAGGAAATGCTTCGTAGACCAGACCGTCTCAATTCAGTTCGGCCTTTGCGGTCTTCGCAGGCTATAAAGGCCGGGTCCTCCGAAGGCCACAGCCTCCGTAGGCTGCAGCCCCTGAATTGGGTCACAGCTATGGTCAATTATAAAGAAGCTAAGGCTGTGGGTGGGCTGTTACTTCAGAAATAACTCTTTTTTTTTTTTTTTTTTTCTTTTGCTGCATGTGGTAATGTGAAATGAGATTTTTATTCTTAATGAGGCTCTCCTGTTTAAAGTTTTATTAATTTGATATTTGTAATTTTACTCTGACCAAGTGACAGCAGAAAAATCACAGGATACTCTGCAATATCTTTAGCTGTCCCAGTTAGAAATCTAGTCACCTCACCGTGTCATCATGGTCTTCTGATTTAACGTGTCATATTTAATTTATTTGTGTGCTTTTTGGGATCAGACAGCCAGAAGAGTGTATTACGGCTGACGACAGCAGCGAAGCTTGGCAGGCGAGTAGCAGTGAAGGTCGTGAAGTGTGTAGTTCTGCTAAACTACCACAAAACAAACTCTAACCATGATTATAATCAGACATACTGTACTTGCACCTAATGAAGTGTGCCGAACACACAGACACGGCCTTCGCCTCATTCAGTGGCGCCCATGTCGTCTTCGTAACCGGGTCGAGGTGATTACAGGCTTTTACCCAGAGTTCCCTCCTTACTGGCTCTTTTAAATGGGACAGAAACCTGTAGGATGAGTACTGCTGTGCTCCATCCTCTTTCTTCATATAATGATTATTCTTACTGGTCCCCTCACTGCACCACTTTACCCTTTTTCAAGCCGTCAAGTCTGAGATGATCACTAAAGTCTTCTTCTACAATGGGTTGTTATGGTTGCTATGGCGCTTTGTTTGCACCTCCAAAAAAATGGCGCCATTGGTACCGCCCACAAATGCCCGGATGTTTGTGTCAACCTATATAGTGAATCAGATGTAGTTGACTATAATGTCCACTCAATCAGCTGAATTAAAACAACATTTCAGACTCTACTCACTTATTCAAAAACTGCAAAACAGTATTTATTTTAGTGATACCTAATATTATATTTAGCTTATTTTCTGAAACAGCCAAATCCAATAGAAACATTTATTACACGTTATTTTTAAATAAATAAACCATATATTTGCTTGGAACTTATGCTGTGTTTAAGAATTAAAAGGTCCAGTGAATGCATCACTCGTGATGAGCGGTTTAGCGGCTAACGTCCGTGTTGTTTGTTCCTCAGCTCAAAGTTGTGAGACGGGCTCGTCTGAAAGTTAAACAGGGAGCTAAGTGTTATTCTCTGACAGTTTTTCATGTTGTTTCATGCTGTTAGTAATCATTAAACACGTAATCAGCCATTCCTTCTGTTTGAACCCAAATGCATGATGGGATATATTGCTCATATAGTGGGCATCGCTAATACACTACTTTTCAAAATGCATTGTGGGATACATTGAGTGGACTATACGGTAAATGACCATGCTCACTCAGAATTCAGACAGCACTACAACATGACGTATTCACTATAGAGTGAATAGTGATGGAGTCTGTGCAGTAGAGACTGTGAGGGATTCTGGGAGAATCTGAGTGGAGCTGAGTGACAAAAATAATTATTTTTTCTTTCGAGAGTCTAATCACTTCTTGACTCTACCTCCTGACATATTTTACAATCCCCGAAAAAAATACACAAGAACGTCAGCTGTCAATCATCGTTAAACGTGACATAAAGCCTCTTTTTTAACCTCGTATAACTAATAAAAACAAAACTTTTCATAAAAGAGAGGACCTGGATACAAGACAGCCAAATGATATCTTCAAATCACCACAACAATCAGACGTGAGAAACATTTCTACCAGGTGGATTAATTTTTTAAACTTTGACCACAGCCCATCTGGAATGACTGGGGAGATGGATTTTTAAACCTATACTGCAGCCAGCCACCAGGGGAGCAGTTTTTGTGGAGACCTCACTACAAGCCGAGCAAGATGACGTCCATTTTTTTACAGTCTCTGCTCCAAACACAAACTCAAACACTGCAGGTTCACTCTCCCTGATTCACACCCAGTCCAGGAATGTGGTTGGTTAACACCCTTACTGCGAGACCAGGGGCACGATTACGTCAGCTCAGGTGCTGCAGGTGCAGCAGGAAAGAGAGGAGCAGGAAGGAGTCAGGAAGTTGAAATTATTTAGTGACTTCTGTCAGCGTCCATTTTGTGTTGAACAGAGAAGAGGAAGGAGAGAGAAAAGGCGAGCAGGGTGAGTGTTGATCCAACATTTCTGTGATTGAACTGTCAGAGTCTCTGAGTCACTTTTCAACCTGGGGACGAGTTAGACTGAACTCAGCAGTCTGATTTATCTATGGAGTCGTAACTCTGGTTCAGGAACAATCAGTGAAGCGTCAGTAAGTCCTGAAACAGACAGGAAGGTGTGTTTCACGGAGCAGATAATAATTAATCCACAGAGCAGGCTCAGGGGCCCAAAGTTCACCTTTTATAACATCATTTATGACAGCTGGCTCAGCCTCTCTGGACCAGATAAGGATGGTGTCTGGATGAAAGTTCAGATTGTAAAGATATCAAACAATCTTTACTGATACGGCACCAAATCATCACAAAGGTTATCTCAGGACACTTTCCAAAGCATTAGATATATGTGATCCACACAGTCCCTTTATACTGCTTTATGGGGGGGCAGTAGCTCAGTCTGTAGGGACTTGGCTTAGGGATTGGGGGTTGCTGGTTCAAGCCCAGGTGCAGACCAAGATTGGAATTGGGCTGATACCTGGTGGCTTACATTCCTGAGCACTGTCAGGAGCCCTTGAGCAAGGCACCAAACCCCCAACTGATCAGGTGGGCGCTGAAGGTGCAGCACCATCACTCTGACCTCGATCAGTGCATGTTTCTGTGCAAAAGTGCTGTTTGTGCATGTGTGTGTTTATATAGCATGTTCAGAGTGTAAAAACAGAATTTCCCCCAAAGTTATAAATAAAAAACAAAGTAAAATCTATGATGTGTGTGTGTGTGTGTGTGTGTGTGTGTGTGTGTGTGTGTGTGTGTGTGTGCTATAGATGAACTTTTCAGTAGAGGAAGAGGAGGATCATGCAGAGTCTGCAGTGTCTGGACATCTGTCTCTGAAGTCCAGACTGGAGCCTTTAGATTTCAGAGCTGCACCTGGACCTTCAGACACAAAGTAAGACCGCTCATTCTAACTGGATCAGATCTATAAACTCCATGTCTTTGTGGATTTTTTGTCTCCTCCTCAGTGTGTCTCCTCCTCAGTGTGTCTGCTCCTCAGTGTGTCTCCTCCTCAGTGTGTCTGCTCCTCAGTGTGTCTGCTCCTCAGTGTGTCTGCTCCTCAGTGTGTCTCCTCCTCAGTGTGTCTGCTCCTCAGTGTGTCTCCTCCTCAGTGTTTCTCTCCTCCTCAGTGTGTCTGCCCCTCAGTGTGTCTCCTCCTCAGTGTGTCTCCTCCTCAGTGTGTCTCCTCCTCAGTGTGTCTGCTCCTCAGTGTGTCTCCTCCTCAGTGTGTCTCCTCCTCAGTGTGTCTCCTCCTCAGTGTGTCTGCTCCTCAGTGTGTCTCCTCCTCAGTGTGTCTGCTCCTCAGTGTGTCTGCTCCTCAGTGTGTCTCCTCCTCAGTGTGTCTCTCCTCAGTGTGTCTCCTCCTCAGTGTGTCTCCTCCTCAGTGTTTCCTCCTCAGTGTGTCTGCTCCTCAGTGTGTCTCCTCCTCAGTGTGTCACCTCCTCAGTGTTTCTCTCCTCCTCAGTGTGTCTGCTCCTCAGTGTGTCTGCTCCTCAGTGTGTCTCCTCCTCAGTGTGTCTGCTCCTCAGTGTGTCTGCTCCTCAGTGTGTCTGCTCCTCAGTCAATGTCCTCCTGAGTGTGTCTCCTCCTCAGTGTGTCTGCTCCTCAGTGTGTCTCCTCCTCAGTGTGTCTCCTCCTCAGTGTGTCTCCTCCTCAGTGTGTCTGCTCCTCAAGGTGTGTCTCCTCCTCAGTGTGTCTGCTCCTCAGTGTGTCTGCTCCTCAGTGTGTCTCCTCCTCAGTGTGTCTGCTCCTCAGTGTGTCTCCTCCTCAGTGTGTCTGCTCCTCAGTGTGTCTCCTCCTCAGTGTGTCTGCTCCTCAGTGTGTCTCCTCCTCAGTGTTTCCTCCTCAGTGTTTCTATCCTCATTGTGTCTCCTCCTCAGTGTGTCTGCTCCTCAGTGTGTCTCCTCCTCATTGTGTCTCCTCCTCAGTGTGTCTGCTCCTCAGTGTGTCTCCTCCTCAGTGTGTCTGCTCCTCAGTCAATCTCCTCCTCAGTGTGTCTGCTCCTCAGTGTGTCTCCTCCTCAGTGTGTCTCCTCCTCAGTGTGTCTCCTCCTCATTGTGTCTCCTCCTCAGTGTGTCTCCTCCTCAGTGTGTCTCCTCCTCAGTGTGTCTGCTCCTCAGTGTGTCTGCTCCTCAGTGTGTCTCCTCCTAAGTGTGTCTCCTCCTCAGTGTGTCTCCCCCTCAGTGTTTCTGCTCCTCAGTGGGTCTCCTCCTCAGTGTGTCTGCTCCTCAGTGTGTCTGCTCCTCTGTGTTCCTCCTCCTTAGTGTGTCTGCTCCTCAGTGTGTCTCCTCCTCAGTGTGTCTCCTCCTCAGTGTGTCTGCTCCTCAGTGTGTCTCCTCCTCAGTGTGTCTGCTCCTCAGTGTGTCTCCTCCTCAGTGTGTCTGCTCCTCAGTGTGTCTCCTCCTCAGTGTGTCTCCTCCTCAGTGTGTCTGCTCCTCAGTGTGTCTCCTCCTCAGTGTGTCTCCTCCTCAGTGTGTCTGCTCCTCAGTGTGTCTCCTCCTCAGTGTGTCTGCTCCTCAGTGTGTCTCCTCCTCAGTGTGTCTCCTCCTCAGTGTGTCTGCTCCTCAGTGTGTCTGCTCCTCAGTGTGTCTCCTCCTCAGTGTGTCTCTCCTCAGTGTGTCTCCTCCTCAGTGTGTCTGCTCCTCAGTGTGTCTGCTCCTCAGTGTGTCTCTCCTCAGTGTGTCTGCTCCTCAGTGTGTCTCCTCCTCAGTGTTTCCTCCTCAGTGTGTCTGCTCCTCAGTGTGTCTCCTCCTCAGTGTGTCTCCTCCTCAGTGTTTCTCTCCTCCTCAGTGTGTCTGCTCCTCAGTGTGTCTCCTCCTCAGTGTGTCTCCTCCTCAGTGTGTCTGCTCCTCAGTGTGTCTCCTCCTCAGTGTGTCTCCTCCTCAGTGTGTCTGCTCCTCAAGGTGTGTCTCCTCCTCAGTGTGTCTGCTCCTCAGTGTGTCTGCTCCTCAGTGTGTCTCCTCCTCAGTGTGTCTCTCCTCAGTGTGTCTCCTCCTCAGTGTGTCTCCTCCTCAGTGTTTCCTCCTCAGTGTTTCTATCCTCATTGTGTCTCCTCCTCAGTGTGTCTGCTCCTCAGTCAATCTCCTCCTCAGTGTGTCTGCTCCTCAGTGTGTCTGCTCCTCAGTGTGTCTCCTCCTCAGTGTGTCTCCTCCTCAGTGTGTCTCTCCTCAGTGTGTCTGCTCCTCAGTGTGTCTCCTCCTCAGTGTGTCTCCTCATTAGTGTGTCTCCTCCTCAGTGTGTCTGCTCCTCAGTGTGTCTCCTCCTCATTGTGTCTCCTCCTCAGTGTGTCTGCTCCTCAGTCAATCTCCTCCTCAGTGTGTCTGCTCCTCAGTGTGTCTCCTCCTCAGTGTGTCTCCTCCTCAGTGTTTCCTCCTCAGTGTTTCTATCCTCATTGTGTCTCCTCCTCAGTGTGTCTCCTCCTCAGTGTTTCCTCCTCAGTGTTTCTATCCTCACTGTGTCTCCTCCTCAGTGTGTCTCCTCCTAAGTGTGTCTGCTCCTCAGTGTGTCTGCTCCTCAGTGTGTCTGCTCCTCAGTGTGTCTCCTCCTCAGTGTGTCTCCCCCTCAGTGTTTCTGCTCCTCAGTGGGTCTCCTCCTCAGTGTGTCTGCTCCTCAGTGTGTCTGCTCCTCTGTGTTCCTCCTCCTTAGTGTGTCTGCTCCTCAGTGTGTCTCCTCCTCAGTGTGTCTCCTCCTCAGTGTGTCTGCTCCTCAGTGTGTCTGCTCCTCAGTGTGTCTCCTCCTCAGTGTGTCTGCTCCTCAGTGTGTCTCCTCCTCAGTGTGTCTGCTCCTCAGTGTGTCTCCTCCTCAGTGTGTCTGCTCCTCAGTGTGTCTGCTCCTCAGTGTGTCTCCTCCTCAGTGTGTCTCCTCCTCAGTGTGTCTGCTCCTCAGTGTGTCTCCTCCTCAGTGTGTCTGCTCCTCAGTCAATCTCCTCCTCAGTGTGTCTGCTCCTCAGTGTGTCTCCTCCTCAGTGTCTCCTCCTCAGTGTGTCTGCTCCTCAGTGTGTCTCCTCCTCAGTGTGTCTCCTCCTCAGTGTTTCTCTCCTCAGTGTGTCTGCTCCTCAGTGTGTCTGCTCCTCAGTGTGTCTCCTCCTCAGTGTTTCTCTCCTCCTCAGTGTGTCTGCTCCTCAGTGTGTCTCCTCCTCAGTGTTTCTCTCCTCAGTGTGTCTGCTCCTCAGTGTGTCTCCTCCTCAGTGTGTCTCCTCTTCAGTGTGTCTGCTCCTCAGTCAATCTCCTCCTCAGTGTGTCTGCTCCTCAGTGTGTCTCCTCCTCAGTGTTTCTCTCCTCAGTGTGTCTCCTCCTCAGTGTGTCTCCTCCTCAGTGTGTCTCCTCCTCAGTGTTTCTCTCCTCAGTGTGTCTCCTCCTCAGTGTGTCTGCTCCTCAGTGTGTCTCCTCCTCAGTGTGTCTGCTCCTCAGTGTGTCTCCTCCTCAGTGTGTCTGCTCCTCAGTGTGTCTGCTCCTCAGTGTGTCTGCTCCTCAGTGTGTCTCCTCCTCAGTGTTTCTCTCCTCAGTTTGTCTGCTCCTCAGTGTGTCTGCTCCTCAGTGTGTCTCCTCCTCAGTGTTTCTCTCCTCCTCAGTGTGTCTGCTCCTCAGTGTGTCTCCTCCTCAGTGTGTCTGCTCCTCAGTGTGTCTCCTCCTCAGTGTGTCTGCTCCTCAGTGTGTCTGCTCCTCAGTGTGTCTGCTCCTCAGTGTGTCTCCTCCTCAGTGTGTCTGCTCCTCAGTGTGTCTGCTCCTCAGTGTGTCTCCTCCTCAGTGTGTCTCTCCTCAGTGTGTCTGCTCCTCAGTGTGTCTCCTCCTCAGTGTGTCTCCTCCTCAGTGTGTCTCCTCCTCAGTGTGTCTCCTCCTCAGTGTGTCTGCTCCTCAGTGTGTCTCCTCCTCAGTGTGTCTCTCCTCAGTGTGTCTCCTCCTCAGTGTGTCTCCTCCTCAGTGTGTCTCCTCCTCAGTGTGTCTCCTCCTCAGTCAATCTCCTCCTCAGTGTTTCTATCCTCATTGTGTCTCCTCCTCAGTGTGTCTGCTCCTCAGTCAATCTCCTCCTCAGTGTGTCTGCTCCTCAGTGTGTCTCCTCCTCAGTGTGTCTCCTCCTAGGTGTGTCTCCTCCTCAGTGTGTCTGCTCCTCAGTGTGTCTCCTCCTCAGTGTGTCTCCTCCTCAGTGTGTCTGCTCCTCAGTGTGTCTCCTCCTCAGTGTGTCTTCTCCTCAGTGTGTCTCCTCCTCAGTGTGTCTGCTCCTCAGTGTGTCTGCTCCTCAGTGTGTCTCCTCCTCAGTGTGTCTCCTCCTCAGTGTGTCTGCTCCTCAGTGTGTCTGCTCCTCAGTGTGTCTGCTCCTCTGTGTTCCTCCTCCTCAGTGTTTCTATCCTCATTGTGTCTCCTCCTCAGTGTGTCTGCTCCTCAGTCAATCTCCTCCTCAGTGTGTCTGCTCCTCAGTGTGTCTCCTCCTCAGTGTTTCTGCTCCTCAGTGTGTCTGCTCCTCTGTGTTCCTCCTCCTTAGTGTGTCTGCTCCTCAGTGTGTCTCCTCCTCAGTGTGTCTGCTCCTCAGTGTGTCTCCTCCTCGGTGTTTCCTCCTCAGTGTTTCTATCCTCATTGTGTCTCCTCCTCAGTGTGTCTCCTCCTCAGTGTGTCTGCTCCTCAGTGTGTCTACTCCTCAGTGTGTCTGCTCCTCAGTGTGTCTCCTCCTCAGTGTTTCCTCCTCAGTGTTTCTATCCTCATTGTGTCTCCTCCTCAGTGTGTCTGCTCCTCAGTCAATTACCTCCTCAGTGTGTCTGCTCCTCAGTGTGTCTGCTCCTCAGTGTGTCTGCTCCTCAGTGTGTCTGCTCCACTGTGTTCCTCCTCCTTAGTGTGTCTGCTCCTCAGTCAATTACCTCCTCAGTGTGTCTGCTCCTCAGTGTGTCTCCTCCTCAGTGTGTCTCCTCTTCATTGTGTCTGCTCCTCAGTGTGTCTCTCCTCAGTGTGTCTCCTCCTCAGTGTGTCTCCTCCTCAGTGTGTCTCCTCCTCAGTGTGTCTGCTCCTCAGTGTGTCTCCTCCTCAGTGTGTCTCTCCTCAGTGTGTCTCCTCCTCAGTGTGTCTCCTCCTCAGTGTGTCTGCTCCTCAGTGTGTCTCCTCCTCATTGTGTCTCCTCCTCAGTGTGTCTGCTCCTCAGTGTGTCTGCTCCTCAGTCAATGTCCTCCTCAGTGTGTCTCCTCCTCAGTGTGTCTGCTCCTCAGTGAGTCTGCCCCTCAGTGTGTCTGCTCCTCAGTGTGTCTCCTCCTCAGTGTGTCTGCTCCTCAGTGTGTCTCCTCCTCAGTGTGTCTCCTCCTCAGTGTGTCTGCTCCTCAGTGTGTCTCCTCCTCAGTGTGTCTGCCCCTCAGTGTGTCTCCTCCTCAGTGTGTCTCCTCCTCAGTGTGTCTGCTCCTCAGTGTGTCTCCTCCTCAGTGTGTCTGCTCCTCAGTGTGTCTCCTCCTCAGTGTGTCTGCTCCTCAGTGTGTCTGCTCCTCAGTGTGTCTGCTCCTCTGTGTCTCCTCCTCCTTAGTGTGTCTGCTCCTCAGTGTGTCTCCTCCTCAGTGTGTCTCCTCCTCAGTGTGTCTGCCCCTCAGTGTGTCTCCTCCTCAGTGTGTCTCCTCCTCAGTGTGTCTGCTCCTCAGTGTGTCTCCTCCTCAGTGTGTCTGCTCCTCAGTGTGTCTGCTCCTCAGTGTGTCTCCTCCTCAGTGTGTCTGCTCCTCAGTGTGTCTCCTCCTCAGTGTGTCTGCTCCTCAGTGTGTCTCCTCCTCAGTGTGTCTCCTCCTCAGTGTGTCTCCTCCTCAGTGTGTCTGCTCCTCAGTGTGTCTCCTCCTCAGTGTGTCTCCTCCTCAGTGTGTCTGCTCCTCAGTGTGTCTCCTCCTCAGTGTGTCTGCTCCTCAGTGTGTCTGCTTCTCAGTGTGTCTCCTCCTCAGTGTGTCTCCTCCTCAGTGTTTCCTCCCTAGTGTGTCTCCTCCTCAGTGTGTCTGCTCCTCAGTCAATCTCCTCCTCAGTGTGTCTTCTCCTCAGTGTGTCTCCTCCTTAGTGTGTCTGCCCCTCAGTGTGTCTGCTCCTCAGTGTGTCTCTCCTCCTCAGTGTGTCTGCTCCTCAGTGTGTCTGCTCCTCAGTGTTTCTCTCCTCCTCAGTGTGTCTCCTCCTCAGTGTGTCTGCTCCTCAGTGTGTCTCCTCCTCAGTGTGTCTGCTCCTCAGTCAATCTCCTCCTCAGTGTGTCTTCTCCTCAGTGTGTCTCCTCCTTAGTGTGTCTGCTCCTCAGTGTGTCTCGTTCTCAGTGTGTGTGCACCTCAGTCAATCTCCTCCTCAGTGTGTCTGCTCCTCAGTGTGTCTCCTCCTCAGTGTGTCTCCTCCTCAGTGTGTCTCCTCCTCAGTGTGTCTGCTCCTCAGTGTGTCTCCTCCTCAGTGTGTCTGCCCCTCAGTGTGTCTCCTCCTCAGTGTGTCTGCTCCTCAGTGTGTCTCCTCCTCAGTGTGTGTGCACCTCAGTCAATCTCCTCCTCAGTGTGTCTGCTCCTCAGTGTGTCTCCTCCTCAGTGTGTCTGCCCCTCAGTGTGTCTCCTCCTCAGTGTGTCTCCTCCTCAGTGTGTCTGCCCCTCAGTGTGTCTCCTCCTCAGTGTGTCTGCCCCTCAGTGTGTCTCCTCCTCAGTGTGTCTGCTCCTCAGTGTGTCTCCTCCTCAGTGTGTCTCCTCCTTAGTGTGTCTCCTCCTTAGTGTGTCTCCTCCTCAGTGTGTCTGCTCCTCAGTGTGTCTCCTTCTCAGTGTGTCTGCTCCTCAGTGTGTCTGCTCCTCAGTGTGTCTCCTCCTCAGTGTGTCTGCTCCTCAGTGTGTCTCCTCCTCAGTGTGTCTCCTCCTCAGTGTGTCTGCCCCTCAGTGTGTCTGCTCCTCAGTGTGTCTGCTCCTCAGTGTGTCTCCTCCTCAGTGTGTCTGCTCCTCAGTGTGTCTCCTCCTCAGTGTGTCTGCTCCTCAGTGTGTCTCCTCCTCAGTGTTTCTCAAATTGACCTCAGCAATCATCTGGCTGAACTTAGTGGCCCTGACAGGTAGTGATGGTACGATCTTTGAAGATGGATGATTTCTGTCAAACTGACAGATTCTCTGATCATGTGACAGGAATAAAAACATCTGTGTGTTTGTTTCCATCAGACAGAGAGCAGAGTCTGCAGTGTCTGGACGTTGGTCTCTGAAGTCCAGACTGGAGCCTTTAGATTTCAGAACTGAACCTGGACCTTCAGACACAAAGTAAGACCGCTCATTCTAACTGGATCAGATCTGTAAACTCCATGTCTTTGTGGATTTTTTGTCTGCTCCTCAGTGTGTCTGCTCCTCAGTGTGTCTCCTCCTCAGTGTGTTTCTCTCCTCAGTGTGTCTCCTCCTCAGTGTGTCTGCTCCTCAGTCAATCTCCTCCTCAGTGTGTCTGCTCCTCAGTGTGTCTCCTCCTCAGTGTGTCTCCTCCTCAGTGTGTCTCCTCCTCAGTGTGTCTGCTCCTCAGTGTGTCTCCTCCTCAGTGTGTCTCCTCCTCAGTGTGTCTGCTCCTCAGTGTGTCTCCTCCTCAGTGTGTCTGCCCCTCAGTGTGTCTCCTCCTCAGTGTGTCTGCTCCTCAGTGTGTCTCCTCCTCAGTGTGTCTCCTCCTCAGTGTGTCTGCCCCTCAGTGTGTCTGCTCCTCAGTGTGTCTGCTCCTCAGTGTGTCTCCTCCTCAGTGTGTCTGCTCCTCAGTGTGTCTCCTCCTCAGTGTGTCTGCTCCTCAGTGTGTCTCCTCCTCAGTGTTTCTCAAATTGACCTCAGCAATCATCTGGCTGAACTTAGTGGCCCTGACAGGTAGTGATGGTACGATCTTTGAAGATGGATGATTTCTGTCAAACTGACAGATTCTCTGTTCATGTGACAGGAATAAAAACATCTGTGTGTTTGTTTCCATCAGACAGAGAGCAGTGTCTATAGTGTCTGGACGTCGGTCTCTGAAGTCCAGATGGGAGCCTTTAGATTTCAGAACTGCACCTGGACCTTCAGACACAAAGTAAGACCGCTCATTCTAACTGGATCAGATCTATAAACTCCATGTCTTTGTGGATTTTTTGTCTGCTCCTCAGTGTGTCTGCTCCTCAGTGTGTCTCCTCCTCAGTGTGTCTCCTCCTCAGTGTGTCTGCTCCTCAGTGTGTCTCCTCCTCAGTGTGTCTCCTCCTTAGTGTGTCTCCTCCTTAGTGTGTCTCCTCCTCAGTGTGTCTGCTCCTCAGTGTGTCTCCTTCTCAGTGTGTCTGCTCCTCAGTGTGTCTGCTCCTCAGTGTGTCTCCTCCTCAGTGTGTCTGCTCCTCAGTGTGTCTCCTCCTCAGTGTGTCTCCCCCTCAGTGTGTCTGCCCCTCAGTGTGTCTGCTCCTCAGTGTGTCTGCTCCTCAGTGTGTCTCCTCCTCAGTGTGTCTGCTCCTCAGTGTGTCTCCTCCTCAGTGTGTCTGCTCCTCAGTGTGTCTCCTCCTCAGTGTTTCTCAAATTGACCTCAGCAATCATCTGGCTGAACTTAGTGGCCCTGACAGGTAGTGATGGTACGATCTTTGAAGATGGATGATTTCTGTCAAACTGACAGATTCTCTGATCATGTGACAGGAATAAAAACATCTGTGTGTTTGTTTCCATCAGACAGAGAGCAGAGTCTGCAGTGTCTGGACGTTGGTCTCTGAAGTCCAGACTGGAGCCTTTAGATTTCAGAACTGAACCTGGACCTTCAGACACAAAGTAAGACCGCTCATTCTAACTGGATCAGATCTGTAAACTCCATGTCTTTGTGGATTTTTTGTCTGCTCCTCAGTGTGTCTGCTCCTCAGTGTGTCTCCTCCTCAGTGTGTTTCTCTCCTCAGTGTGTCTCCTCCTCAGTGTGTCTGCTCCTCAGTCAATCTCCTCCTCAGTGTGTCTGCTCCTCAGTGTGTCTCCTCCTCAGTGTGTCTCCTCCTCAGTGTGTCTCCTCCTCAGTGTGTCTCCTCCTCAGTGTGTCTCCTCCTCAGTGTGTCTCCTCCTCAGTGTGTCTGCTCCTCAGTGTGTCTGCTCCTCAGTGTGTCTCCTCCTCAGTGTGTCTGCTCCTCAGTGTGTCTCCTCCTCAGTGTGTCTGCTCCTCAGTGTGTCTCCTCCTCAGTGTGTCTCCTCCTCAGCGTGTCTGCTCCTCAGTGTGTCTCCTCCTCAGTGTGTCTGCTCCTCAGTGTGTCTCCTCCTCAGTGTTTCTCAAATTGACCTCAGCAATCATCTGGCTGAACTTAGTGGCCCTGACAGGTAGTGATGGTACGATCTTTGAAGATGGATGATTTCTGTCAAACTGACAGATTCTCTGTTCATGTGACAGGAATAAAAACATCTGTGTGTTTGTTTCCATCAGACAGAGAGCAGAGTCTGCAGTGTCTGGACATCTGTCTCTGAAGAGTGATTGGTCCAGACGAGAGCCTTTAAATTTCAGAGCTGAACCTGGACCTTCAGACACAAAGTAAGACCGCTCATTCTAACTGGATCATGCTTCTCTGCACATAATTTCTCCCTGTCTGCACTACGGAAGCCCTAGATCCCATGTGTCAAACTCGTGCCATGGAGGGCCAAGAGGCTGCAGGTTTTCTATCCAACCAAGAACTCCACCAGCTGGTTTCACTGATTAGTCCCTGCTCTCTGCTTGAAGGTGAGGTAATCAGTGGAATCAGCTGGTGTAGTGTTTGGTTGGAAGGAAAACCTGCAGCCTCTTGGCCCTCCATGGCACGAGTTTGACATCCCTGCCCTAGATGGTCAAAACATTTAAAATCAGTCATGTTAAACCAAACAGAAAATTAATTGACTGTATAACATGCCTGTAAAAAGCAGCACAAACTCTATTCTGTCCAGTTTTTATTGCAGTCACATTGAAATGTTGGAAAACTTTATTCACTTTAAAAACTTTTGCTATTTATTTTTTAAGTTTTCATTGAAGTTTATAAAACATGCTGCTGAGCCTGGGAGCTGTTCAACAAACATATTGGCCTTGTGGAATTTCCCCTGTGGGACTAATAAAGGTTTATCTCATCTTATAGGCTTGAAGGCAGTAATTCAGTTCAGTGTTGGAGTTTGTATCATTCAACATTTTTACATCAATATTTTGACTTTTCCTACAAATGAATATCAGCTTCAAATATCGGGTATCAGCCTCCTTGCCTCCTAATAATCAGTATCAGCCCAAAAATCCATATGGGTCTATCTCTAGTATGACTGCATTTTTGTCAAACTGACAGATTCTCTGATCATGTGACAGGAATAAAAACATCTGTGTGTTTGTTTCCATCAGACAGAGAGCAGAGTCTGCAGTGTCTGGACATCTGTCTCTGAAGAGTGATTGGTCCAGACGAGAGCCTTTAGATTTCAGAGCTGAACCTGGACCTTCAGGCACAAAGTAAGACCGCTCATTCTAACTGGATCATGCTTCTCTGCACATAATTTCTCCCTGTCTGCACTACGGAAGCCCTAGATCCCATGTGTCAAACTCGTGCCATGGAGGGCCAAGAGGCTGCAGGTTTTCTATCCAACCAAGAACTCCACCAGCTGGTTTCACTGATTAGTCCCTGCTCTCTGCTTGAAGGTGAGGTAATCAGTGGAATCAGCTGGTGTAGTGTTTGGTTGGAAGGAAAACCTGCAGCCTCTTGGCCCTCCATGGCACGAGTTTGACATCCCTGCCCTAGATGGTCAAAACATTTAAAATCAGTCATGTTAAACCAAACAGAAAATTAATTGACTGTATAACATGCCTGTAAAAAGCAGCACAAACTCTATTCTGTCCAGTTTTTATTGCAGTCACATTGAAATGTTGGAAAACTTTATTCACTTTAAAAACTTTTGCTATTTATTTTTTAAGTTTTCATTGAAGTTTATAAAACATGCTGCTGAGCCTGGGAGCTGTTCAACAAACATATTGGCCTTGTGGAATTTCCCCTGTGGGACTAATAAAGTTCTATTTCATCCCTGCTGACCGCCAGAGGCGGTGCTTAAAGCACTGAATATTCCCCTTCGCGCATGCGCAGTGCGAGTACGTATACCAACATTGTCACCTGTGACCCCTGGATGACCCCGCCGAAGCTATATCTCCCGGCGTCAATCCAGGGCACTTCCCTTTTTTTCTTCTCGCGCGCAGTTTGCTTGAGCGCTGTGTAAAAGCTTCAGTAAAGTGGCTACCTTATACTCCGTTGCTGGTAGCTCCGTGACCTTTGTGTGTCGGAGCAGCGAACAACGTTCGTCCTCCAGGAGCTGCGACGGTGAAGTGTGTTTTGTGGTAGCTTCGCCTGTGTATCATCGACCTCTGTTGGCGAAGGCTGCAGCCACGCTGCCTCACCCCGGCATATGGTTGGATGTGTTTTTCAGATGCACTCTGGATGAGGTGAGTATTTTTCCCTCTGCTTTCGGCAGATTTGCCTTACTATTAGCGTCGTCGGTCTCGGCCGCGTTCGCGCCGCCTCACCTCGACGATTAGCTTACCTGATAGCCTCTTTGTGTTCACTGACGGGTCGCGTTATCGTGCCTGGTGCCCGGCGGGGGTTGTTTTTGGTTTTGGTGAGCTTCACCTGTTGAGAGTCAGGCGTTTTCTGACTTTTGTTGTAGTGGTCCAGTGGTAGCGTGCCGTCCACAGCAGAATAGGATTCCTTTGTTTGCTTAACGGGAGTTAGCTGCTACTATCTTGTGTTATTAATAAACCCTCTCTGATTAGGGACCACGGTGTAGTGGTTTTTCTTTTTTGTTTGTATTTAAGGCCTCTGCTGGTGCAGGCAGCGTGCGCGCTCCCTCCCCCCGGCATACGGTTCCTTCACGTTAAGACCGTAGCGTTAGCGCTGTGGTTGCCTTTTTATTGATCTCCTTTAGTGCAGCGATTATCTTTGGTTTGCTTTTTGGCCTCTGCTGGTACAGGCAGCGTACGCGCTCCCTCCCCCCGGCACGTGGTTTCTGCGGGTTAGACTGTGGCGTTAGCGCTGTGGTTGACCCCTTATTGATCCCCCGCGGTGCAGCGATTAGCTTTTGTTTGCATTTGTGGCCTCTGCTGGTACAGGCAGCGTATGCGCTCCCTCCCCCCAGCATATGGTTCCTTCGTTGTTTGGTCAGAGTTAGTGCTGTGAGCCCCTGCCACCTTGGGGTTGTTTTTTTGTTTCCTTTTTGGCCTCTACTGGTACAGGTAGCGTGAGCGCTCCCTGCCCCGGCATATCAGACAATGGATGGCTCCCATCTGTGTACTTCCTGTGGGCTGTCGTTACCGCCAGAAGATGGCCACGACCTGTGCCCCACATGCCTGGGCCCTGAACATCTGCGAGAGGCGCTCTCGGGCGATCCCTGTATGGACTGCAGCTACCTACCTCGAGCAGTTAGGGCTGCCAGGTTGGCAGGGGTGGAAGGCCCGGCAGCTGATGCAGGCCTCCCTCCTTCGGGCCAGCCACCGTCGGCCTGTCGGACACGCTCCAAGCGGCGTGCAGAGACCGCGGCAACCGCCTCCTCTAAAAAGAGGGCGAGATCTGGCCATGGCAGGATGTCAGCTGAGGTGGAGCGGCTATCTGCTGAGCTGGCCCAGATGAGGTCTTTGCTTGCTGAACGCCAGCCTGATGCCCCCTTGGTGGCTGATGTGGCACTCTCCCCTCCAATGCCAGCACTTTTGCCTGAAGAGGATACACTCTCCCTGGCAGCTTCCGCTAGCCACTTTTGTGAGTACGGGGCAGTTCCAGGGGGTGAGACATCCCCACCATCAGAGCAAGGCTCCCGCTCCTCAGCTCAGACTTCAGGGTCTGAAATGGGGGACGGTTCCATGCGTGCTGTGATGCGCCTTGCTCTTGAGCGGTTGAACACACCGGTTCCACAGCAGGCAGAAGCAGCACCTGCAAGTGCCTTCTTCAGGCGCAGGCCGGCCTCTACTGCCTTCGCTATTCCCCACTCTGTGGATTATCTGAAGGAGTTGCAGACCTGTTGGAGGGATAGTAAGGCCTGCTCCCGACTCTCTGCAGACGGGCGGACCCTGGCGGCCATGCATGATGCAGCAGTGGCCGGTCTGGATTGCATGCCAGCTGTTGAGCCCGCTATCTCTTCGCTCATTGTGGCCCCAGACGAGGCTCTGCGTAGAGATGCCAGGTGCCCTAGAGCCCAGTGTCGGATCACAGATGACCTCATCACTAGGGCTTATGATGTGGGGGCACGTGCTGCACGCATGGGGAATTCACTGTCTCACCTGATGTTGGCCCTTTCAGCCTCACTGCAGGACAGTAGTGTGACTGCTGATGCTCACACCTTTTGTGATGCCTCGCTGGAAGCGTTTGGCTTGATTTCCAGGGAGCTTGGACGACTAATGTCTATTCTGGTTCAGGCTCGGCGTCAGGTTTGGCTGTCACAATCTAACTTGACAGAGGCGGCCAGGAGAATGCTGCGCAGCCTGCCGGTGGAACCAGGGCAGGTGTTTGGTCCTGCAGCCCAGGAAGCTCTGGAGCGGACTGTCCAGGCCGGGCAGACCAGGCAACAGCTTGCGGGTCTTAGGCGGATGCCTCCTCCTGTTAGGCCCCCAGTCAGCCGGTCTAGGGGTCCCTCGGCTGTCTTTCGCTCCCGCGCGCCACAGACAGGCCACTCCGCCAGTCGTTCTCGGGTTCAGCGTCCCACCCAGGGACCACGCCGGGACTTTTTGGATTTTGCCCACTTGCAGCCCAGGCAGTTTCGTGCTCCAGGGCCGATCCGTCCCCCCTCTAGGGCCCCAAGGGGCCGGGGGGCCAGAGATTGAGGCCTTGGGGCCGGCGGTCGGATGTTTTTCACATCGGCAGCTCCAACAGTGGGCTGCTCGCTCTCTGGATCCGTGGGTGGTCGCCACCCTGACCCATGGATACAGGCTTCAGTTCCGCCGCCGGCCCCCCACATCTCGTCCGGTCGTAATAACCTCCATCAGCGACCCGGCAAAGGCTCTCGCTTTGGACCAGGAGTTGGCTGCCCTCCTGGCCAAGGGTGCCATCGAGCCAGTGGACCCTCTGGCATGCTCCGGAGGGTTCTATTCGACGTATTTTCTGGTGGCAAAGCCGACTGGATTCCGCCCGATCCTGGACCTCAGAGCGCTAAACAGCTTTCTGAAGGTCATGCCGTTCCACATGTTGACCACGGCGGATGTCCTGCACACTGTGGCACAGGGGGACTGGTTCACGTCCATCGACCTCAAGGATGCTTACTTCCACATCCCAATCGCTTGGGCACACAGGAGGTTTCTTCGCTTTGCCTACCGAGGCTGCCACTGGCAGTTCAGGGTGCTGCCCTTCGGGCTCTCTCTCTCCCCAAGGGTTTTCACCAGGTGTATGGCAGCAGCTCTTGCACCTCTACAGGCTCGAGGCTTGAAGGTTCTTCCATATCTAGACGATTGGCTGGTCTGCGCTCCCTCCAGGGCCCAGGTGTCCCAGGACACAGAGCTTCTCCTGTCCCACGTGGCTCAGCTCGGACTGAAGGTGAATGTGGAGAAGAGTTGCCTGGTGCCATCCCAGGCCATAACTTTCATTGGTGTTTCTCTGGACAGTGTTGCCATGACAGCGAGGCCATCCACCCGGCGCGTGGACGATATTTTCCGCCATCTTGCCCTAATCCGAGAGGGTCGCTGGCTGGCCTATGTGTCTTTCCTTCGTCTCTTAGGCAAACTAACATCCATTTCAGGGATAGTTCCTCTGGGGTTGCTGTCACTGCGCCCATTGCAGCGATGGCTGAACGGCTTTCGCTTGGATGCCAAGCGGCACAGGTGCAGGAAGCTAAGGGTCTCACGGCAGTGTCTTCACGCCTTGGCTCCATGGAGGGACAGGGCATACATGCTCAGAGGCGTCCCGATGGGCTCTGTTCCGTCTCGCAGGGAGACAGTTACTACAGATGCATGTCCCTTGGGATGGGGTGCAGTGTGGCAGGGCAGGACAGCCCGTGGGTGGTGGCCGTTGGAGGACCAGGGGGCGCACATCAATGTGCTGGAGCTTCGTGCTGTCCACCTGGCTCTCAGGCACTTCCTGCCGCACCTGAGGGACAAGCATGTCCTTGTGCGGTCAGACAACACATCAGTGGTTTATCACATCAACCATCAGGGGGGCACCAGGTCTGCACAGCTGCTGGCAGTGACGAGGGAACTCCTCACATGGGCAGCCCCCCGCCTTGTCAGCCTGCGGGCGATGCATCTGCCGGGGGAGCAGAACCGCTTGGCAGACTTCCTCTCCCGTCAGAAGCCTCCATCAGGGGAGTGGCGCCTTCACCCGGAGGTGGTGAGCACTATCTGGGGCCTCTTCGGCAGGGCAGAGGTGGACCTCTTCGCTTCAGAGGCGTCAACCCACTGTCCTCTGTGGTTCTCCTTGGCGGAGACAACCAGCCCACTGGGCCAGGATGCGCTGGCTCATCCATGGCCGGACGGCCTTCTGTATGCTTTTCCTCCTATGCCCCTGATTCGGCATGTGCTCCAGAGGGTCCTCCAGGAGGGCCACAGGGTCTTGCTCATAGCTCCCTTTTGGCCCGGGAGGAGTTGGTTCCCACTGTTGCACAGTCTGTGTCGCAACACACAGTGGCGCCTTCCAGACAGGTTCGATCTCCTGTCCCAAATGGCAGGGCAGATCTGGCACCCCGATCCACACCGGCTCCGATTGTGCGTTTGGCCGCTGGAGGGCCCGAGGCGCTGTTGAGTGCCTGTGCAGACTCTGTTCAGTATACTATACAGAATGCGAGGGCACCATCTACTCGTCTACAGTATGAGAACAGATGGAAGTTGTTTTCCACTTGGTGTACTGGTAGGGGTGTGGACCCTGCGAGCTGTTCTGTGCCAACTATTTTGGACTTCCTCCAGTTCCTTCTGGATGCAGGCCGATCTCCTTCAACCTTGAGGGTTTATGTGGCAGCGATATCGTGTCGACACATTAGAGTTGACGACGTCACAATTGGTGGTCATAGGCTGGTGTCCCTGTTTTTGAGGGGGGCTCAGAGGCTGCATCCCCCTAGGTCCATGAGGGCCCCACCGTGGGATCTTACCCTGGTGCTAGGGGCCCTACGGCGGCCCCCGTTTGAGCCCTTGGCACAAGCAGGGCTGAAGTGGTTATCACTTAAGACTGCGTTCCTTCTGGCCATTTCTTCTGCAAAGCGTGTCAGTGAGCTGCATGCTCTGTCAGTCAGTGGCTCATGCTTGAGGTGGAGTTCAGATGGTTCAGGAGTCATCCTGTGGCCAAACGCAGCTTTTCTTCCCAAGGTGCTGTCCCGTGCTCACCTCAACCAACCTATTCGGCTGGCGCGGTTTGACCCACCCTCTGGGGAGACAGAGGATGAGCCCGAACTGTTGTGTCCGGTGCGGGCTCTGAGGGTCTACACTGCAGCCACTGCAGGTCTTCGGAGGTCTGATCAGCTTTTTGTCTGTTACGGTGGGTCTGGCAGGGGTTGTGCTGTCTCCAAACAGCGCTTGTCCCACTGGGTTGTCGACGTCATTGTCCATGCGTATCGGGCGAGTGGGTGTCCCCTTCCGCCTGGCGTGAGGTGCCACTCTACCAGGAGTGTGGCTACGTCATGGGCTGCCCTGAAGGGAGTGCCCCTGGAGGACATTTGCGCTGCAGCCTCATGGGCTTCTCCGGGCACTTTCTCCAGGTTCTACAGAGTGAATGTGGCCACACCCCATCCATTGGCTGTGGTCCTTCATCCGGAGTCCTCTGGCCATTCTCTTTGATGGGTGGTAAGTTGGATTCCTCGTGACTTTTTTGGTATAAGTCATTCAGTGCTTTAAGCACCGCCTCTGGCGGTCAGCAGGGATGAAATAGAACGGAAAGTTACGAATGTAACTATGGTTCTATGAATCCCGAATGACCGCCAGAGTTCTCTGTCACTCAGAATCCTCGTTGCTTGCGAGAAGATTCTGTAGGGAAGTGCCCTGGATTGACGCCGGGAGATATAGCTTCGGCGGGGTCATCCAGGGGTCACAGGTGACAATGTTGGTATACGTACTCGCACTGCGCATGCGCGAAGGGGAATATTCAGTGCTTTAAGCACCGCCTCTGGCGGTCATTCGGGATTCATAGAACCATAGTTACATTCGTAACTTTCCGGTTTATCTCATCTTATAGGCTTGAAGGCAGTAAATGCAGTTCAGTGTTGGAGTTTGTATCATTCAACATTTTTACATCAATATTTTTACTTTTCCTACAAATGAATATCAGCTTCAAATATCAGGTATCAGCCTCCTTGCCTCCTAATAATCAGTATCAGCCCAAAAATCCATATGGGTCTATCTCTAGTATGACTGCATTTTTGTCAAACTGACAGATTCTCTGATCATGTGACAGGAATAAAAACATCTGTGTGTTTGTTTCCATCAGACAGAGAGCAGAGTCTGCAGTGTCTGGACGTCTGTCTCTGAAGAGTGATGGGTCCAGACGAGAGCCTTTAGATTTCAGAGCTGAACCTGGACCTTCAGGCACAAAGTAAGACCGCTCATTCTAACTGGATCATGCTTCTCTGCACATAATTTCTCCCTGTCTGCACTACGGAAGCCCTAGATGGTCAAAACATTTAAAATCAGTCATGTTAAACCAAACAGAAAATTAATTGACTGTATAACATGCCTGTAAAAAGCAGCACAAACTCTTTTCTGTCCAGTTTTTATTGCAGTTACATAGAAATGTTGGAAAACTTTATTTACTTTAAAAACTTTTGCTTTTTTTTTAAGTTTTCATTGAAGTTTATAAAACATGCTGCTGAGCCTGGGAGCTGTTCAACAAACATATTGGCCTTGTGGAATTTCCCCTGTGGGACTAATAAAGGTTTATCTCATCTTATAGGCTTGAAGGCAGTAAATGCAGTTCAGTGTTGGAGTTTGTATCATTCAACATTTTTACATCAATATTTTGACTTTTCCTACAAATGAATATCAGCTTCAAATATCGGGTATCAGCCTCCTTGCCTCCTAATAATCAGTATCAGCCCAAAAATCCATATGGGTCTATCTCTAGTATGACTGCATTTTTGTCAAACTGACAGATTCTCTGATCATGTGACAGGAATAAAAACATCTGTGTGTTTGTTTCCATCAGACAGAGAGCAGAGTCTGCAGTGTCTGGACATCTGTCTCTGAAGAGTGATTGGTCCAGACGAGAGCCTTTAAATTTCAGAGCTGAACCTGGACCTTCAGACACAAAGTAAGACCGCTCATTCTAACTGGATCATGCTTCTCTGCACATAATTTCTCCCTGTCTGCACTACGGAAGCCCTAGATCCCATGTGTCAAACTCGTGCCATGGAGGGCCAAGAGGCTGCAGGTTTTCTATCCAACCAAGAACTCCACCAGCTGGTTTCACTGATTAGTCCCTGCTCTCTGCTTGAAGGTGAGGTAATCAGTGGAATCAGCTGGTGTAGTGTTTGGTTGGAAGGAAAACCTGCAGCCTCTTGGCCCTCCATGGCACGAGTTTGACATCCCTGCCCTAGATGGTCAAAACATTTAAAATCAGTCATGTTAAACCAAACAGAAAATTAATTGACTGTATAACATGCCTGTAAAAAGCAGCACAAACTCTATTCTGTCCAGTTTTTATTGCAGTCACATTGAAATGTTGGAAAACTTTATTCACTTTAAAAACTTTTGCTATTTATTTTTTAAGTTTTCATTGAAGTTTATAAAACATGCTGCTGAGCCTGGGAGCTGTTCAACAAACATATTGGCCTTGTGGAATTTCCCCTGTGGGACTATCAATCAATCAATCAATCAATCAATCTTTATTTATATAGCGCCAAATCATAACAAATGTTATTTCAAGACACTTTACAAAAACATTTACAGGTCTAGACCCGTTAATGTTAATAAAATTTTATTAGCAGAAACCCAACATCAAGACAAGATAAGGAGTCTTATCTTATCTTAATCCACCATGAGTACAGGACTTTGCAGCATTTAGCAAGTTACAATAGAGAGGAACAACTTCCCTTTAACGGGCAGAAACCTTGGACAGAACCAGACTCATGTTAGACAGACATCTGTCTCGACTGTGTTGGGGTTAGAGAGAGACAGATAGAGGAGAGAGAGTGGGAGAGAGAGGGGGGGGGGAGAGAAAAAAGGAGGGGGGGGGGGGGGGTAGGGATACACACACACGCACACAGACACACACACAGACACACATACACACACACACACACACACACACAGAGAAAGGGAGAGAGAGAGAAACAGACGGAGTCTGAAGTTTGGCGCTGTGGCGACAGTTAAGGAGAAACCAGCAGGCCAAATCCAAAGCTGTAGTAGCTGGTGTCGGACAGGAGCACAGCAGCAGGCCGTCTTCTTCACCGATCCCCAGGAACCTACAAGACAAACTCAGACCCTTCCAGAGAGGTGTATGGTCAGTAACTATAACAGGACAGTAAGACTAGAAGTTAGACTGACAGAAAAAGAGGGAAACAGGAGCCCTGTGTGTCAGTTCCCCCCAGCAGTCTAAACCTATAGCAGCATAACTAAGAGCTGGTTCAGATCTGATCCAGCTCTAACTGTAAGCTTTATCAAAAAGGAAAGTTTTAAGTCTACTCTTAAAGGTTGAGACCGTGTCTGCTCCCCGGACCTCAACCGGTAAGTTATTCCAAAGAAGAGGAGCCTGATAACTAAAGGCTCGACCTCCCATACTACTTTTAGAGACCCTAGGTACAACGAGCAGACCAGCATGTTGAGAACGCAAAGACCTAGACGGATTATACGGAACAATTAAGTCTTTAAGATACGATGGCCCGATGCCATTAAGCTCTTTGTAAGTCAGAAGAAGAATTTTAAACTCTATCCTAGATTTTATAGGTAACCAGTGTAGAGACGCTAACACTGGAGAGATGTGCTCTCTCCTCCCAGTCCAAGTCAGTACCCGAGCGGCAGCATTCTGAACCAGCTGAAGAGTCCTAATAGACTTATTAGGACAGCCGGATAAAAGAGAGTTGCAGTAGTCCAGCCTAGAAGAAACGAAAGCATGGACCAGTTTCTCAGCGTCGCTCCGAGACAAGATGTGTCTAATTCTCTTGATATTGCGAAGATGAAAAAATGCCGTCCTTGAGACCTGTTGGATGTGAGAGTTAAAGGACAGGTCCTGATCCAAAAGAACTCCCAGGTTCCTGACAGTGGTGCTGGAAGCCAAGCTGATGTCGTCAGAGGCGGCGATGTTGTTCAAGAAAGCTTCTCTGAGATGTTTAGGTCCAAGAACAATGACTTCAGTCTTCTCTGAGTTCAGCAGTAAGAAGTTTCTGCTCATCCAGGACCTTACGTCTTTGAGGCATGCTTCAAGTTTAGATAAGCGGTTGGTTTCTTCAGGCTTCATTGACAAGTAAAGCTGAGTGTCATCTGCATAGCAGTGAAAGTTTATGGAGTGTTTCCTCAATATAGTGCCGAGAGGAAGCATATACAAGATGAAAAGAATCGGTCCGAGCACTGAACCTTGAGGAACTCCATATTGCACCCTGGTGTGAGAAGAAGAGACGTTGTTCACATGAACAAACTGATGTCGATCCGAAAGATACGATCGAAGCCAGGCTAAAGCGGTTCCTGAGATACCAAGAAGACTCTCTAATCTCCTCAGAAGAATGCAATGATCAATAGTGTCGAAAGCGGCACTAAGATCAAGCAAGACAAGCACAGAAAGAAGACCACTGTCCGAAGCCAAAAGTAGATCGTTGGTTACTTTCAGCAGCGCAGTCTCAGTGCTGTGGTGAGCTCTGAACCCAGACTGAAAGACCTCAAAAAGACTGTTGCTATGAAGAAAATCACAGAGCTGACTCGCAACAACTTTCTCCAAGATCTTAGAAACGAAAGAGAGGTTAGATATCGGTCTGTAGTTGACAAAAGAGCCTGAATCAAGTGTAGGCTTTTTAAGAAGAGGCTTAATAACAGCAACTTTAAAAAGTTGGGGCACGTAGCCCGACAGTAAAGACGCATTAATCATCCTTAGTAAAGAAGATCCGACCAAGGGAAAGACTTCCTTTAACAGCCAAGCTGGGATGGGATCCAGAAGACAAGTTGATGGTTTGGCTGAAGTGACAGTTGAATCCAGCTCTGACAGGTCCACAGGCGAGAAGCAGTCCAGGAGTATATTAGCTCTAAGCGACGTTTCCGCAAATTCGCCATCGATCGAAGGTTCTATCACGGTTGCATGTAACACGCTACTAATTTTATCTCTAATTTTTAATATCTTATTGTTAAAAAAGCTCATAAAGCCCTCACTGCTAAGCGATAGAGGAACGCATGGTTCAGTAGAGCTATGACTGTTTGTCAGCCTGGCTACAGTGCTGAAAAGGAATCTAGGATTGTTTTTATTCTCTTCTATAAGAGTCGAGTAGTAAGTTGCACGCGCAAGTCGCAAAGCCTTTCTATATTCATTTAGACTATTTTTCCAACGCGAGCAGGATTCGGTTGTTTTAGTCGAACGCCATATTCTTTCTAATTTCCTCGATTGTTGTTTGAGCTCACGAGTTTGAGCGTTGTACCACGGAGCGGAACGATGTCGTCTGAGAGTCCTCTGTCTGAGCGGAGCAATTGAATCGAGGACGGCTTGAAGAGAACCCGTGGTATCCGCAACAAGTTGATCAAGCTGAGAGGGAGCACAAGAGCTCTCTGCAAAAGTAGAGCAAGAATTCAAGGCAGCAGGAATAGCTTCCTTGAAAATGTCTACAGCTCTGTCAGACAAGTTCCTGGACAAGATGATTTTGTGCGCAGGTGAGAAATCCGACAGCAAGAATTCAAAAGTAATGAAGAAATGATCCGACAGAAGAGGATTCTGCGGCAAGACAGCCAAGTTGACAGGTTCCACGCCATAAGCAAGAACAAGAACAAGACTAATAAAGGTTTATCTCATCTTATAGGCTTGAAGGCAGTAAATGCAGTTCAGTGTTGGAGTTTGTATCATTCAACATTTTTACATCAATATTTTGACTTTTCCTACAAATGAATATCAGCTTCAAATATCAGGTATCAGCCTCCTTGCCTCCTAATAATCAGTATCAGCCCAAAAATCCATATCTATCTCTAGTATGACTGCATTTTTGTCAAACTGACAGATTCTCTGATCATGTGACAGGAATAAAAACATCTGTGTGTTTGTTTCCATCAGACAGAGAGCAGAGTCTGCAGTGTCTGGACGTCTGTCTCTGAAGAGTGATGGGTCCAGACGAGAGCCTTTAAATTTCAGAGCTGAACCTGGACCTTCAGGCACAAAGTAAGACCGCTCATTCTAACTGGATCATGCTTCTCTGCACATAATTTCTCCCTGTCTGCACTACGGAAGCCCTAGATGGTCAAAACATTTAAAATCAGTCATGTTAAACCAAACAGAAAATTAATTGACTGTATAACATGCCTGTAAAAAGCAGCACAAACTCTATTCTGTCCAGTTTTTATTGCAGTTACATAGAAATGTTGGAAAACTTTATTTACTTTAAAAACTTTTGCTTTTTTTTTAAGTTTTCATTGAAGTTTATAAAACATGCTGCTGAGCCTGGGAGCTGTTCAACAAACATATTGGCCTTGTGGAATTTCCCCTGTGGGACTAATAAAGGTTTATCTCATCTTATAGGCTTGAAGGCAGTAAATGCAGTTCAGTGTTGGAGTTTGTATCATTCAACATTTTTACATCAATATTTTGACTTTTCCTACAAATGAATATCAGCTTCAAATATCGGGTATCAGCCTCCTTGCCTACTAATGATCGGTATCAGCCCAAAAATCCATATGGGTCTATCTCTAGTATGACTGCATTTTTGTCAAACTGACAGATTCTCTGATCATGTGACAGGAATAAAAACATCTGTGTGTTTGTTTCCATCAGACAGAGAGCAGAGTCTGCAGTGTCTGGACGTCTGTCTCTGAAGAGTGATTGGTCCAGACGAGAGCCTTTAGATTTCAGAGCTGAACCTGGACCTTCAGACACAAAGTAAGACCGCTCATTCTAACTGGATCAGATCTATAAACTCCATGTCTTTGTGGATTTTTTGTCTGCTCCTCAGTGTGTCTCCTCCTCAGTGTGTCTCCTCCTCAGTGTGTCTGCTCCTCAGTGTGTCTCCTCCTCAGTGTGTCTCCTCCTCAGTGTTTCTCCTCCTCAGTGTGTCTCCTCCTCAGTGTGTCTGCTCCTCAGTGTGTCTCCTCCTCAGTGTGTCTCCTCCTTAGTGTGTCTCCTCCTCAGTGTGTCTCCTCCTCAGTGTGTCTGCTCCTCAGTGTGTCTCCTCCTCAGTGTGTCTCCTCCTCAGTGTGTCTCCTCCTCAGTGTGTCTCCTCCTTAGTGTGTCTCCTCCTCAGTGTGTCTGCTCCTCAGTGTGTCTCCTCCTCAGTGTGTCTCCTCCTCAGTGTGTCTCCTCCTTAGTGTGTCTCCTCCTCAGTGTGTCTCCTCCTCAGTGTGATTCCTCCTCAGTGTGTCTGCTCCTCAGTGTGTCTCCTCCTCAGTGTGTCTCCTCCTCAGTGTGTCTCCTCCTCAGTGTGATTCCTCCTCAGTGTGTCTCCTCCTCAGTGTGTCTCCTCCTCAGTGTGTCTCCTCCTTAGTGTGTCTCCTCCTCAGTGTGTCTCCTCCTCAGTGTGATTCCTCCTCAGTGTGTCTCCTCCTCAGTGTGTCTCCTCCTCAGTGTGTCTCCTCCTTAGTGTGTCTCCTCCTCAGTGTGTCTCCTCCTCAGTGTGATTCCTCCTCAGTGTGTCTGCTCCTCAGTGTGTCTGCTCCTCAGTGTGTCTCCTCCTCAGTGATCCTCCTCAGTGTTTCTATCCTCATTGTGTCTCCTCCTCAGTGTGTCTGCTCCTCAGTCAATCTCCTCCTCAGTGTGTCTGCTCCTCAGTGTGTCTCCTCCTCAGTGTGTCTGCTCCTCAGTGTGTCTGCTCCTCTGTGTTCCTCCTCCTTAGTGTGTCTCCTCCTCAGTGTGTCTCCTCCTCAGTGTGTCTGCTCCTCAGTGTGTCTGCTCCTCAGTGTGTCTCCTCCTCAGTGTGTCTCCTCCTCAGTGTGTCTGCTCCTCAGTGTGTCTCCTCCTCAGTGTGTCTGCTCCTCAGTGTGTCTCCTCCTCAGTGTGTCTGCTCCTCAGTGTGTCTCCTCCTGTGTGTGTTTTCTCCTCAGTTTGTCTCCTCCTCAGTGTGTCTCCTCCTCAGTGTGTCTGCTCCTCAGTGTGTCTCCTCCTCAGTGTGTCTGCTCCTCAGTGTGTCCTCCTTCCAGTGTGTCTGCTCCTCAGTCAATCTCCTCCTCAGTGTGTCTGCTCCTCAGTGTGTCTCCTCCTCAGTGTGTCTCCTCCTCAGTGTTCCTCTCCTCCTCAGTGTGTCTGCCCCTCAGTGTGTCTGCTCCTCAGTGTTTCTCTCCTCCTCAGTGTGTCTGCCCCTCAGTGTGTCTGCTCCTCAGTGTGTCTGCTCCTCAGTGTGTCTCTCCTCAGTGTGTCTCCTCCTCAGTGTGTCTCCTCCTCAGTGTGTCTCCTCCTCAGTGTTTCTATCCTCATTGTGTCTCCTCCTCAGTGTGTTTGCTCCTCAGTGTGTCTCCTCCTCAGTGTGTCTGCCCCTCAGTGTGTCTGCTCCTCAGTGTGTCTCCTCCTCAGTGTGTCTCCTCCTCAGTGTGTCTGCTCCTCAGTGTGTCTGCTCCTCAGTGTGTCTGCTCCTCAGTGTGTCTCCTCCTCAGTGTGTCTGCTCCTCAGTGTGTCTCCTCCTCAGTGTGTCTGCTCCTCAGTGTGTCTCCTCCTCAGTGTGTCTATCCTCATTGTGTCTCCTCCTCAGTGTGTCTGCTCCTCAGTGTGTCTGCTCCTCAGTGTGTCTCCTCCTCAGTGTGTCTGCTCCTCAGTGTGTCTCCTCCTCAGTGTGTCTCCTCCTCAGTGTGTCTGCTCCTCAGTGTGTCTCCTCCTCAGTGTGTCTATCCTCATTGTGTCTCCTCCTCAGTGTGTCTCCTCTTCAGTGTGTCTGCTCCTCAGTGTGTCTGCTCCTCAGTCAATCTCCTCCTCAGTGTGTCTCCTCCTCAGTGTGTCTCCTCCTCAGTGTGTCTGCCCCTCAGTGTGTCTGCTCCTCAGTGTGTCTCCTCCTCAGTGTGTCTCCTCCTCAGTGTGTCTGCTTCTCAGTGTGTCTCCTCCTCAGTGTGTCTCCTCCTCAGTGTTTCTCTCCTCCTCAGTGTGTCTCCTCCTCAGTGTTTCTCTCCTCCTCAGTGTTTCTCTCCTCCTCAGTGTTTCTCTCCTCCTCAGTGTTTCTCTCCTCAGTGTGTCTCCTCCTCAGTGTGTCTCCTCCTCAGTGTGTCTCCTCCTCAGTGTGTCTCCTCCTCAGTGTGTCTGCTCCTCAGTGTGTCTCCTCCTCAGTGTGTCTGCTCCTCAGTGTGTCTCCTCCTCAGTGTTTCTCAAATTGACCTCAGCAATCATCTGGCTGAACTTAGTGGCCCTGACAGGTAGTGATGGTACGATCTTTGAAGATGGATGATTTCTGTCAAACTGACAGATTCTCTGATCATGTGACAGGAATAAAAACATCTGTGTGTTTGTTTCCATCAGACAGAGAGCAGAGTCTGCAGTGTCTGGACGTCGGTCTCTGAAGTCCAGACTGGAGCCTTTAGATTTCAGAACTGAACCTGGACCTTCAGACACAAAGTAAGACCGCTCATTCTAACTGGATCAGATCTATAAACTCCATGTCTTTGTGGATTTTCTGTCTGCTCCTCAGTGTGTCTGCTCCTCAGTGTGTCTCCTCCTCAGTGTGTCTGCCCCTCAGTGTGTCTCCTCCTCAGTGTGTCTGCTCCTCAGTGTGTCTCCTCCTCAGTGTGTCTGCTCCTCAGTGTGTCTGCTCCTTAGTGTGTCTCCTCCTCAGTGTGTCTGCTCCTCAGTGTGTCTGCTCCTCAGTGTGTCTGCTCCTCAGTGTGTCTCCTCCTCAGTGTGTCTCCTCCTCAGTGTGTCTGCCCCTCAGTGTGTCTCCTCCTCAGTGTGTCTGCTCCTCAGTGTGTCTCCTCCTCAGTGTGTCTGCTCCTCAGTGTGTCTCCTCCTCAGTGTGTCTCCTCCTCAGTGTGTCTGCTCCTCAGTGTGTCTGCTCCTCAGTGTGTCTCCTCCTCAGTGTGTCTGCTCCTCAGTGTGTCTCCTCCTCAGTGTGTCTGCTCCTCAGTGTGTCTCCTCCTCAGTGTGTCTCCTCCTCAGCGTGTCTGCTCCTCAGTGTGTCTCCTCCTCAGTGTGTCTGCTCCTCAGTGTGTCTCCTCCTCAGTGTGTCTGCTCCTCAGTGTTTCTCCTCCTCAGTGTGTCTCCTCCTCAGTGTGTCTCCTCCTCAGTGTGTCTGCTCCTCAGTGTGTCTGCTCCTCGATGTGTCTGCTCCTCAGTGTGTCTCCTCCTCAGAGTGTCTGCTCCTCAGTGTGTCTGCCCCTCAGTGTGTCTCCTCCTCAGTGTGTCTGCTCCTCAGTGTGTCTGCTCCTCAGTGTGTCTCCTCCTCAGTGTGTCTGCTCCTCAGTGTGTCTCCTCCTCAGTGTGTCTGCTCCTCAGTGTGTCTCCTCCTCAGTGTGTCTGCCCCTCAGTGTGTCTCCTCCTCAGTGTGTCTGCTCCTCAGTGTGTCTCCTCCTCAGTGTGTCTGCTCCTCAGTGTGTCTCCTCCTCAGTGTGTCTGCTCCTCAGTGTGTCTGCTCCTCAGTGTGTCTCCTCCTCAGTGTGTCTGCTCCTCAGTGTGTCTCCTCCTCAGTGTGTCTGCTCCTCAGTGTGTCTCCTCCTCAGTGTGTCTGCCCCTCAGTGTGTCTCCTCCTCAGTGTGTCTGCTCCTCAGTGTGTCTCCTCCTCAGTGTGTCTGCCCCTCAGTGTGTCTGCTCCTCAGTGTGTCTCCTCCTCAGTGTGTCTCCTCCTCAGTGTGTCTGCTCCTCAGTGTGTCTGCTCCTCAGTGTGTCTGCTCCTCAGTGTGTCTCCTCCTCAGTGTGTCTGCTCCTCAGTGTGTCTCCTCCTCAGTGTGTCTGCTCCTCAGTGTGTCTCCTCCTCAGTGTGTCTGCTCCTCAGTGTGTCTCCTCCTCAGTGTGTCTGCTCCTCAGTGTGTCTGCTCCTCAGTGTGTCTGCCCCTCAGTGTGTCTCCTCCTCAGTGTGTCTCCTCCTCAGTGTGTCTGCTCCTCAGTGTGTCTCCTCCTCAGTGTGTCTTCTCCTCAGTTTGTCTCCTCCTCAGTGTGTCTCCTCCTCAGTGTGTCTGCTCCTCAGTGTGTCTCCTCCTCAGTGTGTCTGCTCCTCAGTGTGTCTCCTCCTCAGTGTGTCTGCTCCTCAGTGTGTCTCCTCCTCAGTGTTTCTCAAATTGACCTCAGCAATCATCTGGCTGAACTTAGTGGCCCTGACAGGTAGTGATGGTACGATCTTTGAAGATGGATGATTTCTGTCAAACTGACAGATTCTCTGATCATGTGACAGGAATAAAAACATCTGTGTGTTTGTTTCCATCAGACAGAGAGCAGAGTCTGCAGTGTCTGGATGTTGGTCTCTGAAGTCCAGACTGGAGCCTTTAGATTTCAGAACTGAACCTGGACCTTCAGACACAAAGTAAGACCGCTCATTCTAACTGGATCAGATCTATAAACTCCATGTCTTTGTGGATTTTCTGTCTGCTCCTCAGTGTGTCTGCTCCTCAGTGTGTCTCCTCCTCAGTGTGTCTGCTCCTCAGTGTCTCTCCTCCTCAGTGTGTCTCCTCCTCAGTGTGTCTCCTCCTCAGTGTGTCTGCTCCTCAGTGTCTCTCCTCCTCAGTGTGTCTGCTCCTCAGTGTGTCTCCTCCTCAGTGTGTCTGCTCCTCAGTGTGTCTCCTCCTCAGTGTGTCTCCTCCTCAGTGTGTCTCCTCCTCAGTGTGTCTGCTCCTCAGTGTGTCTCCTCCTCAGTGTGTCTGCTCCTCAGTGTGTCTGCTCCTCAGTGTGTCTCCTCCTCAGTGTGTCTGCTCCTCAGTGTGTCTCCTCCTCAGTGTGTCTGCTCCTCAGTGTGTCTCCTCCTCAGTGTGTCTATCCTCATTGTGTCTCCTCCTCAGTGTGTCTGCTCCTCAGTCAATCTCCTCCTCAGTGTGTCTGCTCCTCAGTGTGTCTCCTCCTCAGTGTGTCTATCCTCATTGTGTCTCCTCCTCAGTGTGTCTCCTCCTCAGTGTGTCTCCTCCTCAGTGTGTCTGCTCCTCAGTGTCTCTCCTCCTCAGTGTGTCTGCTCCTCAGTGTGTCTCCTCCTCAGTGTGTCTGCTCCTCAGTGTGTCTCCTCCTCAGTGTGTCTCCTCCTCAGTGTGTCTCCTCCTCAGTGTGTCTGCTCCTCAGTGTGTCTCCTCCTCAGTGTGTCTGCTCCTCAGTGTGTCTGCTCCTCAGTGTGTCTCCTCCTCAGTGTGTCTGCTCCTCAGTGTGTCTCCTCCTCAGTGTGTCTGCTCCTCAGTGTGTCTCCTCCTCAGTGTGTCTATCCTCATTGTGTCTCCTCCTCAGTGTGTCTGCTCCTCAGTCAATCTCCTCCTCAGTGTGTCTGCTCCTCAGTGTGTCTCCTCCTCAGTGTGTCTATCCTCATTGTGTCTCCTCCTCAGTGTGTCTGCTCCTCAGTCAATCTCCTCCTCAGTGTGTCTGCTCCTCAGTGTGTCTCCTCCTCAGTGTGTCTGCTCCTCAGTGTGTCTGCCCCTCAGTGTGTCTGCTCCTCAGTGTGTCTCCTCCTCAGTGTGTCTGCTCCTCAGTGTGTCTGCTCCTCAGTGTGTCTCCTCCTCAGTGTGTCTGCTCCTCAGTGTGTCTGCTCCTCAGTGTGTCTCCTCCTCAGTGTGTCTTCTCCTCAGTGTGTCTCCTCCTCAGTGTGTCTGCTCCTCAGTGTGTCTGCCCCTCAGTGTGTCTGCTCCTCAGTGTGTCTGCTCCTCTGTGTCTCCTCCTCAGTGTGTCTCCTCCTCAGTGTGTCTCCTCCTCAGTGTGTCTCCTCCTCAGTGTGTCTGCCCCTCAGTGTGTCTCCTCCTCAGTGTGTCTCCTCCTCAGTGTGTCTCCTCCTCAGTGTGTCTGCTCCTCAGTGTGTCTCCTCCTCAGTGTGTCTTCTCCTCAGTGTGTCTCCTCCTCAGTGTGTCTGCTCCTCAGTGAGTCTGCCCCTCAGTGTGTCTCCTCCTCAGTGTGTCTGCTCCTCAGTGTGTCTCCTCCTCAGTGTGTCTCCTCCTCAGTGTGTCTCCTCCTCAGTGTGTCTCCTCCTCAGTGTGTCTGCTCCTCAGTGTGTCTCCTCCTCAGTGTGTCTCCTCCTTAGTGTGTCTCCTCCTCAGTGTGTCTGCTCCTCAGTGTGTCTCCTCCTCAGTGTGTCTCCTCCTTAGTGTGTCTCCTCCTCAGTGTGTCTCCTCCTCAGTGTGATTCCTCCTCAGTGTGTCTGCTCCTCAGTGTGTCTGCTCCTCAGTGTGTCTCCTCCTCAGTGTGTCTGCTCCTCAGTGTGTCCTCCTTCCAGTGTGTCTGCTCCTCAGTGTGTCTCCTCCTCAGTGTGTCTATCCTCATTGTGTCTCCTCCTCAGTGTGTCTGCTCCTCAGTCAATCTCCTCCTCAGTGTGTCTGCTCCTCAGTGTGTCTCCTCCTCAGTGTGTCTCCTCCTCAGTGTTCCTCTCCTCCTCAGTGTGTCTGCCCCTCAGTGTGTCTGCTCCTCAGTGTTTCTCTCCTCCTCAGTGTGTCTGCCCCTCAGTGTGTCTGCTCCTCAGTGTGTCTCCTCCTCAGTGTGTCTCCTCCTCAGTGTGTCTGCTTCTCAGTGTGTCTCCTCCTCAGTGTTTCTCTCCTCCTCAGTGTGTCTGCCCCTCAGTGTGTCTGCTCCTCAGTGTGTCTCCTCCTCAGTGTGTCTGCTCCTCAGTGTGTCTCTCCTCAGTGTGTCTCCTCCTCAGTGTGTCTCCTCCTCAGTGTGTCTCCTCCTCAGTGTGTCTGCTTCTCAGTGTGTCTCCTCCTCAGTGTGTCTCCTCCTCAGTGTTTCTCTCCTCCTCAGTGTGTCTGCCCCTCAGTGTGTCTGCTCCTCAGTGTGTCTCCTCCTCAGTGTGTCTGCTCCTCAGTCAATCTCCTCCTCAGTGTGTCTGCTCCTCAGTGTGTCTCCTCCTCAGTGTGTCTGCTCCTCAGTGTGTCTGCTCCTCTGTGTTCCTCCTCCTTAGTGTGTCTGCTCCTCAGTGTGTCTCCTCCTCAGTGTGTCTGCCCCTCAGTGTGTCTGCTCCTCAGTGTGTCTCCTCCTCAGTGTGTCTCCTCCTCAGTGTGTCTGCTCCTCAGTGTGTCTGCTCCTCAGTGTGTCTGCTCCTCAGTGTGTCTCCTCCTCAGTGTGTCTGCTCCTCAGTGTGTCTCCTCCTCAGTGTGTCTGCTCCTCAGTGTGTCTCCTCCTCAGTGTGTCTATCCTCATTGTGTCTCCTCCTCAGTGTGTCTGCTCCTCAGTCAATCTCCTCCTCAGTGTGTCTGCTCCTCAGTGTGTCTCCTCCTCAGTGTGTCTCCTCCTCAGTGTGTCTGCTCCTCAGTGTGTCTCCTCCTCAGTGTGTCTATCCTCATTGTGTCTCCTCCTCAGTGTGTCTCCTCCTCAGTGTGTCTGCCCCTCAGTGTGTCTGCTCCTCAGTGTGTCTCCTCCTCAGTGTGTCTTCTCCTCAGTGTGTCTCCTCCTCAGTGTGTCTCCTCCTCAGTGTGTCTATCCTCATTGTGTCTCCTCCTCAGTGTGTCTCCTCCTCAGTGTGTCTGCCCCTCAGTGTGTCTGCTCCTCAGTGTGTCTCCTCCTCAGTGTGTCTCCTCCTCAGTGTGTCTTCTCCTCAGTGTGTCTCCTCCTCAGTGTGTCTGCTCCTCAGTGTGTCTGCCCCTCAGTGTGTCTCCTCCTCAGTGTGTCTGCCCCTCAGTGTGTCTCCTCCTCAGTGTGTCTCCTCCTCAGTTTGTCTGCCCCTCAGTGTGTCTCCTCCTCAGTGTGTCTCCTCCTCAGTGTGTCTCCTCCTCAGTGTGTCTGCTCCTCAGTGTGTCTCCTCCTCAGTGTGTCTTCTCCTCAGTGTGTCTCCTCCTCAGTGTGTCTCCTCCTCAGTGTGTCTATCCTCATTGTGTCTCCTCCTCAGTGTGTCTCCTCCTCAGTGTGTCTCCTCCTCAGTGTGTCTGCTTCTCAGTGTGTCTCCTCCTCAGTGTGTCTCCTCCTCAGTGTTTCTCTCCTCCTCAGTGTGTCTGCCCCTCAGTGTGTCTGCTCCTCAGTGTGTCTCCTCCTCAGTGTGTCTGCTCCTCAGTCAATCTCCTCCTCAGTGTGTCTGCTCCTCAGTGTGTCTCCTCCTCAGTGTGTCTGCTCCTCAGTGTGTCTGCTCCTCTGTGTTCCTCCTCCTTAGTGTGTCTGCTCCTCAGTGTGTCTCCTCCTCAGTGTGTCTGCCCCTCAGTGTGTCTGCTCCTCAGTGTGTCTCCTCCTCAGTGTGTCTCCTCCTCAGTGTGTCTGCTCCTCAGTGTGTCTGCTCCTCAGTGTGTCTGCTCCTCAGTGTGTCTCCTCCTCAGTGTGTCTGCTCCTCAGTGTGTCTCCTCCTCAGTGTGTCTGCTCCTCAGTGTGTCTCCTCCTCAGTGTGTCTATCCTCATTGTGTCTCCTCCTCAGTGTGTCTGCTCCTCAGTCAATCTCCTCCTCAGTGTGTCTGCTCCTCAGTGTGTCTCCTCCTCAGTGTGTCTGCTCCTCAGTGTGTCTGCTCCTCAGTGTGTCTCCTCCTCAGTGTGTCTGCTCCTCAGTGTGTCTCCTCCTCAGTGTGTCTATCCTCATTGTGTCTCCTCCTCAGTGTGTCTCCTCCTCAGTGTGTCTGCCCCTCAGTGTGTCTGCTCCTCAGTGTGTCTCCTCCTCAGTGTGTCTTCTCCTCAGTGTGTCTCCTCCTCAGTGTGTCTCCTCCTCAGTGTGTCTATCCTCATTGTGTCTCCTCCTCAGTGTGTCTCCTCCTCAGTGTGTCTGCCCCTCAGTGTGTCTGCTCCTCAGTGTGTCTCCTCCTCAGTGTGTCTTCTCCTCAGTGTGTCTCCTCCTCAGTGTGTCTGCTCCTCAGTGTGTCTGCCCCTCAGTGTGTCTCCTCCTCAGTGTGTCTGCCCCTCAGTGTGTCTCCTCCTCAGTGTGTCTCCTCCTCAGTTTGTCTGCCCCTCAGTGTGTCTCCTCCTCAGTGTGTCTGCTCCTCAGTGTGTCTCCTCCTCAGTGTGTCTGCTCCTCAGTGTGTCTCCTCCTCAGTGTTTCTCAAATTGACCTCAGCAATCATCTGGCTGAACTTAGTGGCCCTGACAGGTAGTGATGGTACGATCTTTGAAGATGGATGATTTCTGTCAAACTGACAGATTCTCTGTTCATGTGACAGGAATAAAAACATCTGTGTGTTTGTTTCCATCAGACAGAGAGCAGAGTCTGCAGTGTCTGGATGTTGGTCTCTGAAGTCCAGACTGGAGCCTTTAGATTTCAGAGCTGCACCTGGACCTTCAGACACAAAGTAAGACCGCTCATTCTAACTGGATCAGATCTATAAACTCCATGTCTTTGTGGATTTTTTGTCTGCTCCTCAGTGTGTCTGCTCCTCAGTGTGTCTCCTCCTCAGTGTGTCTGCTCCTCAGTGTGTCTGCTCCTCAGTGTGTCTCCTCCTCAGTGTGTCTGCTCCTCAGTGTGTCTGCTTCTCAGTGTGTCTCCTCCTCAGTGTGTCTCCTCCTCAGTGTGTCTGCTCCTCAGTGTGTCTGCTCCTCAGTGTGTCTCCTCCTCAGTGTGTCTGCTCCTCAGTGTGTCTGCTCCTCAGTGTGTCTCCTCCTCAGTGTTTCTCTCCTCCTCAGTGTGTCTGCCCCTCAGTGTGTCCTCCTCCTCAGTGTGTCTGCTCCTCAGTGTGTCTGCTCCTCAGTGTGTCTCCTCCTCAGTGTGTCTGCTCCTCAGTGTGTCTCCTCCTCAGTGTGTCTCCTCCTCAGTGTGTCTGCTCCTCAGTGTGTCTGCTCCTCAGTGTGTCTCCTCCTCAGTGTGTCTCCTCCTCAGTGTGTCTGCTCCTCAGTGTGTCTCCTCCTCAGTGTGTCTGCTCCTCAGTGTGTCTCCTCCTCAGTGTGTCTCCTCCTCAGTGTGTCTCCTCCTCAGTGTGTCTCCTCCTCAGTGTGTCTCCTCCTCAGTGTGTCTGCTCCTCAGTGTGTCTCCTCCTCAGTGTGTCTGCTCCTCAGTGTGTCTCCTCCTCAGTGTGTCTCCTCCTCAGTGTGTCTGCTCCTCAGTGTGTCTCCTCCTCAGTGTGTCTGCTCCTCAGTGTTTCTCCTCCTCAGTGTGTCTCCTCCTCAGTGTGTCTCCTCCTCAGTGTGTCTGCTCCTCAGTGTGTCTGCTCCTCAGTGTGTCTGCTCCTCAGTGTGTCTCCTCCTCAGAGTGTCTGCTCCTCAGTGTGTCTGCCCCTCAGTGTGTCTGCTCCTCAGTGTGTCTCCTCCTCAGTGTGTCTGCTCCTCAGTGTGTCTGCTCCTCAGTGTGTCTGCTCCTCAGTGTGTCTCCTCCTCAGTGTGTCTGCTCCTCAGTGTGTCTGCTCCTCAGTGTGTCTGCCCCTCAGTGTGTCTCCTCCTCAGTGTGTCTGCTCCTCAGTGTGTCTGCTCCTCAGTGTGTCTCCTCCTCAGTGTGTCTGCTCCTCAGTGTGTCTCCTCCTCAGTGTGTCTGCCCCTCAGTGTGTCTCCTCCTCAGTGTGTCTGCTCCTCAGTGTGTCTCCTCCTCAGTGTGTCTGCTCCTCAGTGTGTCTCCTCCTCAGTGTTTCTCAAATTGACCTCAGCAATCATCTGGCTGAACTTAGTGGCCCTGACAGGTAGTGATGGTACGATCTTTGAAGATGGATGATTTCTGTCAAACTGACAGATTCTCTGTTCATGTGACAGGAATAAAAACATCTGTGTGTTTGTTTCCATCAGACAGAGAGCAGAGTCTGCAGTGTCTGGACGTCGGTCTCTGAAGTCCAGACTGGAGCCTTTAGATTTCAGAACTGAACCTGGACCTTCAGACACAAAGTAAGACCGCTCATTCTAACTGGATCAGATCTATAAACTCCATGTCTTTGTGGATTTTTTGTCTGCTCCTCAGTGTGTCTCCTCCTCAGTGTGTCTGCTCCTCAGTGTGTCTCCTCCTCAGTGTGTCTTCTCCTCAGTGTGTCTCCTCCTCAGTGTGTCTGCTCCTCAGTGTGTCTTCTCCTCAGTGTGTCTGCTCCTCAGTGTGTCTGCTCCTAAGTGTGTCTGCTCCTCAGTCTCTGAATATTCTCGTGTTGTCTGAGGAATCCCTTTCATCATGTCCCCTCCTTGCTAATTTAAAAGCACCACAAAAATTCACAATCGATGATTTTAGCCGTCTTCATGCCGTCATCTCTCTTCCTTGTCGCATTATTTTTTTCCCTCCGTACAGAGTCTGGGAGTTGCACTTTGAAAAAAAACGTTCACTGGCTCCTCACGTAGCTCTATCATTCTGAGACCGTCACATATTTGGTTGTAGCTGTAGGGGCTCCTTTTCTAGCGCCCTTCAGGCATTGAATTTAGTGACGTTGATTGGCCAATTATTCATCATTTTCCCCTAGTAACCATAACTGGATTGGCTATTTAGCTGCAAGTCACGGGCACTTTGCCGAGCGCCCCGTGAGAGAATGATACACTGTCTGTCAGAGTAAATTCACTGTTTAATGAGTGTCAGCTGGTGGAAATGTTCTTTTAATGACGTCGTTGCATGGAGGCACACACATACACACTATCAAGTCAAACTGACATTGATTTAAAAAAACGAAAAAAATTCCTTCTCCATAACTGGTGGGGCGGAGCCCCAGCGCCCCCTATGGACCAGCTGCTGCTGGGGCCATCCCTAATCTGGATGTCTGTCTCTAAAGAGCCATCGGTCCAGTAGGGGGCCTCTTTATTTCAGATCTCAACCTGGACCTTCAGACTCAAAGTAAGACCCTGTTCAGACTCTGTTTGTACTGTGAGGGGACAGAGTCTGACACTGTTTCCTCTTCTTGTACAGATCATGGCTCAGCCTTCACTCAGTGACAGGTGCAGGTGGGGTCAGGTGTTTTAAGGGCTGCTCTCATATAGGCTAACATGTAATCCAGGTTTGGGCTGTGAAACTCCTTGTTTGTTCTTTCAGTGTGTTTCAGGATGGACCTGGACCTGGGACAGACAGACAGAGCTGGACGTCACAAAGTAAGACCATACAGCACTTCATGAAGTCAAGGTGTCAGTGAACCAGTTTGTAAGAGTCAAAACTGTTTGATAACCCAGAGTCCTGGTATACGCCTGTCTTCTTGTGTCCTGCAGCATTAATCCACTTCATGTTTTTTTAGATTCAAAACACAAAAACTTTATTTTAAGAAGTTTCACAAAATGATCCAGAAGCTTCAGTAAAAATCTCGCGTATGCTACAACACACGGACACGGTGTAAAAACCTGTGACTCCACTGCTGGTTGTTGTTTTACTAAACTGTGCAACTACACACAGACCACACCCCCATCAGTTCCCACCCATCGCCACGGTAACAGGCCACACCCCCATCAGTTCCCACCCATCGCTACGGTAACAGGCCACACCCCCATCAGTTCCCACCCATCGCCACGGTAACAGGCCACACCCCCATCAGTTCCCACCCATCGCCACGGTAACAGGCCACACCCCCATCAGTTCCCACCCATCACCACGGTAACAGGCCACACCCCAATCAGTTCCCACCCATCGTTACGGTAACTCACATTAGCCCCAAAATCTGCAGCCAAGCACCACACCAAGATAAAGATCAAGCTGTATCAACAAAACCTGTTTCTTTGACAGAAAAACAACAATTACAAATTTATGCAGAGCACATTATCAACATATTCATTATTTAACCACAGTTAATAACCAGAACTGGTCTCATACACAGTTTCTGGTCATGTGGATTGAAAATGTTTGATTATCTGTATCAGACACGGAGCAGACAGCTGTGTCGTTTGTTTGTTAGCATTTGATGTTGGCTGGAGTGATAGCTAGCTTACAGCTGCAGAACACAACTATCTAGCTCAGGGGTGGGCAAACTTTTTGATTGGTGGGCCACATTGGGTTCTAACATTTGACAAAGGGGCCAGACCAGGAGCAGATGGATGGAGTGCTTTGGTAACTATCAGGGTATCATTCCTTCATTCCATATCTGTTTTAGAATCCAAAATCAGAAAACGGATAACAACTTGTTATTCAATTTCTCATTTTCAAATCAAAAATCAGAAAACAAATAACGGTCTATTTTTCTCTGTTTTGATTTTGTTTTGAAATTAAAATTAGAATACGAGAGAATGGAATTAAAATGGGATTTTTAATCTGTGTATGGTTCGTTCTTTCGTTATTCTGTATCAAAACAAAATTAAAAAGGAACGAAAAAAAAGACTTGTTATTTTGTTTTTCTGTTTTAAAAGCAAAACGGAAAAACAGAATTACAGAAAAACAGAAAAATGTGTTTTTTCTGTCCTGGTTTAAAAAATGAAAAAACAAAAAATAATAAAAGATTGTGTCAAAACTGTTTGTGTGATATTTAGATATCAAATGTGAATGTCTCTATATAAAAATTAGACAAATAACTCACATTGAAGGTTTATACAGACATGTTCCTGACCTTTTTTTTATAAGTAACAGATCGCTGACGATCCACTCCGAGTTTTGTTTTGTCCACTTTCCTTTTCTTAGGTCCGTTCATCTTTACAGAAGGGCTGATGGGTCAGAGGGTAAAGTGCAAACGTGGAGTAACAGGCCTACACTTCACCTCAACAAAGTCAATGTATCTACAGTGCGCCATCCGTGCGCCGTGGGAAAACATCAGAATTTCATGGAAAATAAAACATTAACAAGGTTTATTCATTTAATTTTTTCAAGTTTGGCGGGCCGGATTAAAACGTTTAACGGGCCGCATGTGGCCCCAGGGCTGTAGTTTGCCCATGCCTGATCCAGCTGCCAGTAGCTAGCTAACTTTACCTACTAACCAAACAAGCACAAACACTACCGGAGTGCACAGAGCTTAAGCTGCACAACAAACTACACACACGTGAAATTACTTTAGCCAAAGTGAGAACTGACTGATTATTTTCCCCTCCATGAGAGACAAGGGAGTGCCTCTGCTTTATGCTTCAACATTGCTGCTGCGCTGGTGTGGTATGCCAACTCAATTTGGCAAAGGCTGCAGATAACAACCCCTTTTCCTTTGGGACTGAGTTTAAAGTATTCCCATACTCTTGATGATTTAGGGCGAGCTGCTTCTTGTTTTTTTTTTGTGGGGGTTGTTGGGCTCCCTGTGATGAGGTCCCAGTGTCTGTCTCCATTCTGTAAAGCTCTGTGCTGTTTGTTTTGGGTGACCCATGAGTGCGTGGCGACATGTTGACACTAAAGTATGACGTCCATGAAATGTTGAAGTTGACATCATGGACACATGGCTACAGGCCTACAGCACGGTGACGGTTGAAAAGTGCTTGGGATGATGACTATAATTGGTTTTTGATGAATTCATGTATATATAGGTTATTACTGTTCTTGGTGCGCTGACTCCCTCTGTCTCAGAGACAGCCAGATGCGGTTGTGGTTTTGTTGGGGTCCCTGCCCAAAGTGTGGGGGTCCGAAGCAGAACTGTTCCTCACTTTGATTCACCAGAAGAAACTGAGATCCCTCTATGTGCTGGCTCATTTTCTTCATTACATTCATTTTTATTTTCAGTACACAGAGCTCTGTTGTGATGTTGGTTTCACATGAAACGTGTTTCGTTCAGCATTCTTTAGCATCATGTCTTGTTCCAAACACGCTAAACTTCTTCCTTGTTTTCTGAACTCTTTGGAAATTTTAGGTTCAGACATTTCATTACATTGCTTTGACTGGTGCTCATATTTTTACAGTAGGACATTTGTCATATTATATTTTGTGCGCATTTCCCTTGCACCTTTTTTCTCCTGTTCATGTTCTTTACTTGTGTTTTTCTTTCAGTGCGCTCTCAGCTAGGGCTGGGAGAAATATCCAGTATACTCCATGTATTGAGGGTTTTTGCACGTGAGATATCTAAAATGACTATATCGTAATCATCAGACGTCACAACGTAAATCTCTTCGGTGATTCGCTCGTTTCACTCTCTGCTGCTCAGCAGGTGCTCCTCTCACAGCGAGCACCACGCTCCCCGCCCACCCAGACAAATCCTCCTGCACATGCGTGTTATGGTGTTAGGAGAGGAGAGAAGAAAGTCGCTTACACGTTGTGTCAGTCGTGGGTTGTGGGTTCCTGGGGCTTGTTTTCTGGAGTGTAGTTGCTTATTTGTGTTTGCTTTGCTGCCTGTATGATCCCTGATTCTCTCCCAACTCTCCACAACGAGAAACAAACACGACATGTCTGTGAGTTTTACCCCCCCCCCCCTCTGTGAGCTGTTCAGTCACGGCAATCAGCTGATCACTGCTCCAAACATGACGGCAGAGGAGTTTGATGCTATTTAACAGCTGAATACCAAAATACTGCGAGCTGGGATATGATCAGAAGACAAACCCAAAAACAATTCAACCAGACCACAGACTCAAAGACAGAAGTCACTAGAGTCCTTTCAGCATGACCAACGTTATCCAGGTAGCTGCTTTATGGATGTGAAGGTAATATTATCTCCAACTTTAGTTCATGATATTTTCAAACTGTAAGACAATATAATATAATGTAATTTAATATAATATGATATAATATAATATATTATAATATGATATAATATAATGTAATACAATTTAATATAATATAATTAGTGCTGTCAATAGATTAAAAAAAACAACTAATTAATCGCACAATTTTCTGTAGTTAACTGAGATTAATCTAGATTAATCGAGATTAATTTATCAATCAATTAATCGCGATTAATCTCATTTTTCTACTAAAGACAGAAGCTTGTAACAGATATTTACTTGAGTAAAATTGTGGAATTAATGTTGAATCAACATAATCAACACAAAGGCAGTATATTTAAATTCTAAGACTATTTTATTAAAAAGCTTTCTTTGATCTCTCAACATACAGTTTCTCTCCTGTGAAACACAATCAACATTGACTCAGCATTTGATTACATCCTTCTTATATCTGCGGCACTAACAGAAATAAAAACAACTTAGGCCTTTGTTAAAATGCAGATTGGCTTAGAGGACAATAATGTCTTATATGAACAACCAGTATTTACAACAAAAATGTGTTCCATCTTCATATAAGTTAAATTTCAAAGATGCATGAGTCAATTAAAAAAGAAGAAGGAAAGATACTGCTGAAAATACAGAATGTTTAACAATTTTTTACCCCATAAAGATAATTTGGCTCAGTCCTTCTGTACCCTCACACACACTCTCTCTCTCCCTTTACGTCACACACCCACCCTCTCTCCCACCCCCCCACCCCACACACACACACACACATACTCACACATACCCTCTCTCCCACTCACGCGCGCGCACCCACCTACAGAAGTTCACAGAAGTCCAGTGGTCACCTGTGAGCGCGATGCCTCTGCCGCTCTCTCTCATCCTCATACAGAGTGTGTATTCTTGTCATGATGGTTCCTCTCGACGGTGTATTATATGACACATCTCCTGATGCCGCTCGAATAACCTCTCTCAGTCCCTCGTCTTGCAGTATGTTAATTGGGCGGCAGTTTTTCGCTATCCACATAACCAGGGAGTCCGTCACCTTCTCACTCACAGACTTAGTTATCCGCCCACGAGCACCACACTCCAGCAGTGTTGACTGACGAGGCCCCGTGGACGTAACTTTGGCAGGGTGTTTTGCTTTGAGATGATACGCCAATGATGTACTACTTAAGTGGTAGTTAAATTCGCCTTTGCAGAGTGCACAAATCACCTTGGACTTTTCCGACAAACCATCAGGCAATTTTTTAAAGTGAAACTTTCTGCCTAAAAGTCCATCGTTGTCCATCTTGCTCAAAACAGAAAGCTAGCTCTGTTTAGTGTGGCTGCACTGCACACGTCATCAGAGGTTACAGGTCAGCCGTGACAGGAAACAATAAAACTGCGTTATTTTTTTTAACGCGTTATATATTTTAAATTAATCTCCAAAGTTAAAGCGTTAATTTTGACAGCACTAAATATAATATAATATAATATAATATAATGAGCCAGTTGAATAAATCTGAATGAATTATTTTACTGGAACTAAAAATTTGTAACTTCATAAAGTTTGGTTTAAAATTAAAGGTTTGCTAAACTTTACCTGATTGAGACGTTCTCCTTTTTGCATTAAAATTTAAAAAATCCAACTGAAAGCTCTGCTTCAATCATTTTACTGATGCCATTTTATGCATCAAAGGGTTGGATTTCACAGCTATCACACAAGTGTCTGAGTGCTTTAATGTCACTGGGGTTCTTATCAGGATTCAGGTTCAAAACTTTAGTCACATGTGCATTAATCGCTAAATCTGATCTGCTGAATCTATTCTGTAGCAGCTGGATGGCGTTGTTGTTGTTATTGGTAGGGATGGGAATTGATAAAATTTTGTAAATACCGATGCCCTTATCGATTCTGCTTATTGATCTGATCATTTATCGATTCCCTTATCAATTCCTGTTGTGAACTTTCTTGGTACAAAAAGTATCTTTACAGGTTTTCTGTGTCAACAACATTTAATTGAGTTTATACTGTAAGTGAATAAAATGTAACTGGTCCCTGAGTCTGGATATTTCTGGGCATAATTAAACAGAAACAGGTAAAAATTTCACACAATGTGACGTTGATGTTCTGTGTTGTAATATATTAATAATTCAAGTAGGCCATCTAGTGTCTTAAAGTGGTTATAGCAATGGTTTAAGATGTTTGTAACCTTTCTGTAGTTATGAAGTCAGCCATGAGCCTTTCATTAGCCTGTTAGCTTTTGACATTTGAAATTCTCAGTATTTTTTACAAAGAGTTGATGTGATATGTTTCTGTGATGAAAGTTGAAATTCTGTTATACTGATGTATGCTAACTGCTAGCATATCAATGCAGTTTCCCATATACGTTAGCATCAAGCTTGTGCTGTTTTGTTATTTTGGTAAATAATGTGATTTATACCATGTTGAATGTCCTGAATATGAATCTCCTGAGAGAGAGTGATGAACATTTCTTTATGAAGTCAGTTCTTCAGGAAAACTTCAAGATGAAAATCCTGAATCAGAGTTTTCAACAGGAACTGGTTTTCCATTCCCATCCCCAGTTATTGGTGGCTGTGCCTGTGAGATCTGATCTTAAAATAACTGAATTTGTTTTGGTCGGGTTGGGATTATTATTTACAGCTGCCTCAAACTGTCCTCAAAAATACTGAAAAGTCACAGCTCGGCTGGAGCTTGATTCAGAGAATGGTTCGACTCAAAGGGCTCTGATGTGTCAGCTTTAAGACCAAGAACTCATGAGGGTCAAGTCCACACCTCTGCTGTCAATCAAAGGTGGACACTGACACAGTCAGAGTCTGAGGGGGAACCAGTCTTTGTGGTCGTGCTCTAAGACTGGACTTTTTAACCCAGAATCCTTTTCAGGTTCTGTTTCTGATGTTTGTTTTCACAGGAAAATGATCACAGACTGTCAGCTGATCTCTTTTCTCTCTTCTTTGATGACAGATGATCAGTTCCAGGTTTTAGAAGAACACAAGATCAGTCTGAAGACCAGATGTGAACGTGTGACTGAAGGAAGTGATGACCCAGGAAGTAGAGCCCTCCTCAAAGAGATCTACACTGAGCTCTACATCACAGAGGGACCAAGTGAAGGGGTGAACACACAGCATGAGGTGAGCCAGCTGGAGACAGCCTCCAAGAAGATCCTCCAGGACACTCCCATCAAGGTCCAGGACACTCCCATCAAGGTCCAGGACATCTTTAAAGCCTTACCTGGGCAGCAGGAACCAATCAGAGAGGATCTGACAGACAGCGTTGCTAAATTAAATCAATGGGAGAAGTTTAAAAAGAATCTGAAATACTTCTTCTCTAGGTCACAAAGATCAAAAAACAGCAGAAAGGATCTGACAAATGACACCAGTAAGATCAAAAAACAGGAACCAATCAGAGAGGATCAGGAAAACCTCACCGCTGGGTTAAAAGAACAGGAACCAATCAGAGTGGTCCTGACAAACGGCGTGGCTGGGGTTGGAAAAACCTTCTCAGTGCTGAGGTTCACTCTGGACTGGGCAGAGGGCTCTGAAAACCAGGACCTCAGTCTGGTGGTCCTGCTGTCCTTCAGGGAGCTGAACCTGATCAAAGATGAGCGCTACAGTCTCCTCAGTCTGCTCCATGTTTTCCATCCAGCGTTAGAGAAGCTGAGAGCAGAGACGCTGGCTGTCTGTAAACTGTTGTTCATCTTTGACGGCCTGGACGAAAGCAGACTGTCTCTGGATTTTAAAGACACTCGGCGTGTGTCTGACGTCACACAGGAGAGCTCTGTAAAGGTGCTGTTAACAAACCTGATCCAGGGAAACCTGCTTCCCTCAGCTCTGGTCTGGATCACTTCTCGACCTGCAGCGGCCAATCAGATCCCTCCTTGGTGCGTGGACAGGCTGACAGAAGTACGAGGCTTCACTGACGCCCAGAAGGAGGAGTACTTCAGGAGGAGGTTCAGGGATGAAGATGAGTCCAGCAGAGTCCTCTCACACATCAAGACCTCCAGGAGCCTCCACATCATGTGTCAGATCCCGGTCTTCTGCTGGATCACGGCCACAGTCCTGGATCACATGATGAGCTCAGAGCAGAGAGGAGAGCTGCCCAAGACCCTGACTGACATGTACTCACACTTCCTGCTGGTTCAGACCCAGAGGAAGAAGAAGAAGTACGATGGGGGTCAGGAGACCAGTCCTCAGGAGCTGATGGAGGCTGACGGAGAAGTCCTCCTGAAGCTGGGCAGGCTGGCGTTTGAACAGCTGGAGGAAGGAAACATCCTGTTCTACCAAGAAGACCTGGAGCGCTGTGGTCTGGATGTCTCAGAGGCCTCGGTGTACTCAGGAGTTTGTACAGAGATCTTCAAAAGAGAGAGTGTGATCTTCCAGAAAACAGTCTACTGCTTCGTCCATCTGAGCGTTCAGGAGTTTCTGGCTGCAGTCTACGTCTACCGCTGTTTCACACACGGAGACTCAGCAGGACTGGAGATGTTTCTGAAGGGACGAGTCAAAGTTCCAGGTCTAGATGACCTCCTTAAAGGAGCCATGGAGAAATCCCTGAGCAGTGAAAACGGTCACCTGGACCTGTTTGTTCGCTTCCTTCATGGACTGTCTCTGGAGTCAAACCAGAGACTCTTAGGAGGTCTGCTGGGTCACACAGAAACCAGTCCAGAGATGATCCAGAGAATCATCAACAACCTGAAGAAGATGAACAGTGATAGGGTCTCTCCTGACAGAAGCATCAACATCTTCCACTGTCTGACGGAGATGAAGGACCTCTCAGTCCACCAGGAGATCCAAGACTTCCTGAAGTCAGAGACCAGATCAGAGGAACTCTCTGAGATCCAGTGCTCTGCTCTGGCCTACATGCTGCAGATGTCAGAGGAGGTTCTGGAGGAGTTAGACCTGAAGAAGTACAAGACATCATTTGAGGGACGACGCAGACTGATTCCAGCTGTGAGGAACTGCAGGAAGGCTCGGTAAGTCCATCAGAGACACAGATCAAAAACCAGGACAGATTGGAGGCTGACTTCTTGAAATAGTAACCAAAGCGTTCCTCTGTGAACACTTTCCACCTGCTCAGTGTCTGAAAGACCTCAGGGGTGAGCTGTGTCAGGTGCTCTGGATCTGCCTCACAGTTGGTTTTTGTGTTGGTGAAGGTTTAAAGCTCGTTTTTGTGACGGCTCCAGAGCCTGTCTTGTTGTGTGGTGGATGCTGCTCTCTTTCTATCTGTACAGGTTCCTGTAGTGGTTTGACTGAAGCCTCAGACACATCCAGTACAGACTGATCATGAGTCTGGACCGTCCCTGTTCACTGAGTTATGAAGTGGTTTCTGATCCCATCGTAATCTGGCTCAGTTTGAGAGACAGACGTGGGCTCAGATCACATGAACAGACGGTCTGAGAGCCTGAGTTTAAGATGGTTTCCTCCTTGGTCTGAAAAGGAAAGATAAACGTGTTCAGGTCACAGAGTGATGAGAAATGTTTTCATGGTGTCAGAGGAAGATCAGATGAACCCTGATGGGAAACAAGAAGGTTTACATTAGAACAGGATGTGTCAAACTCTCCTTCAGTCTGTCAGATAAACTCAGAGTGTCTTCTTCCAGACTAACGCCTTCTCTTTGGATCTTCACAGATTTACTGGCTGCTACCTGTCAGAGACTGACTGTGAAGTTGTGTCCTCTGCTCTGAAGTCCAACCCCTCACATCTCAGAGAGCTCGACATGAGTGACAACTACCTGCAGGATTCAGGAGTGAAGCTCCTTTCAGCTGGACTAGAGAGTCCAAACTGTCGACTGGAGACTCTGGAGTAAGTTTACAGATCTACAGAATGATTGACTGATCGATGGATTTCCTTTCTTTTCTCTTCACCTCTAACTGGGATTAAAATGGTTTGTAACTCTTCAGGAGTTGATCAATCTCAGACCTGATCTCTGACCTGGTCTCAGACCTGATCTCTGGTCCCTGATCTGGTCCCTGATCTGGTCCCTGGTCTGAGGGTGTGTTGGAGCCTCTGGTGGACTAACTGAAGGAGCAGAGAATCTAACGTTGCTCAGGTGTTGCTCCTCTCTCATGGAGCTTTTTTCAGTGTTTCTCTCAGGAGCTGAGTCTCTACATTTGAAAACATGTTATTGAACACCTTTACAAACATGCTGGTGAAGAATTGTTTCATAACCACTAAGTTGGATGATTTGTCAAATGTCTGATGAAATGCCCTTACCATGAGTTTCCTCTGTGCTGAGATGGATGTGGTGTGAAAGTTTAAATTTCAGACATAAGGCTGAAATCTCCTGATGGTCTCTGAGGATCTTTCTGCTGAAGTTGATTTCTTCCTCCTGCTTTAGTCCAGGGACTGTGACAGAGAAAGGATCAGTTCATCGTTTCAAACTTGAAGATCAAACTTAAACTCCTGCTGTGTTTCATTTCCTCTGAGCCTCTAAAACAGCTGATTTCCTGTTTGATCCCCATCTCCAACACTCTGATCAAACTGTTTGGAGGCCAGAGATTTGAACCTGCATCCTGCTGTGTTCAGGTGTTTGGAGTTTACATTTTATAAACTTCAAGATTCTTTACTTTCTTCAGCTCTCAGCTCATTTAGAAACATGAAATCAAACAGCTTCACTGTTTTCTCAACATTCATCATCTGTTCTTTGCTCAGGTTGAGTAACTGCTGGTTGTCAAGGAAAAGCTGTGCTTCTCTGGCCTCTGCTCTGAAGTCCAACCCCTCCCATCTCAGAGAGCTGGACCTGAGCTTCAACAAGCTGCAGGATTCAGGAGTGGCTGATCTGTGTGGTTTCCTGCAGCATCCTCTCTGCAGTCTGCAGACTCTGTGGTCAGTCTCCATGAGTTTCCTCTGTGCTGAGATGAAAGTGATGAAACAAACAAACGTGTTTTCTGAGCTTCTGGCTGTGATCCTCACACAGAGCATGAAGCTCTTTACTTTAAGCTCAAACACAGCTTCATGTTGACTCTTCAACACTTGCAGAGATGAAGAGCTGCTGTCAGTCAGTCTGTATTGAAGTATCAGCATATTGTCTTCAGGGTTAATCAAAGCTCTATGATCAAACTGTTTGGAGGCCAGAGATTTGAACCTGCATCCTGCTGTGTTCAGGTGTTTGGAGTTTACATTTTATAAACTTCAAGATTCTTTACTTTCTTCAGCTCTCAGCTCATTTAGAAACATGAAATCAAACAGCTTCACTGTTTTCTCAACATTCATCATCTGTTTGTTCAGGTTGAGAAACTGCTGGTTGACAGAGATCAGCTGTGCTTCTCTGGCCTCTGCTCTGAAGTCCAACCCCTCCCATCTCAGAGAGCTGGACCTGCGTGACAACAATCTGCAGGAATCAGATTTGAAGTTACTCTGTGATCTTGTGGATAGTCCTCTCTACAGTCTGCAGACTCTGAGGTCAGTGTTTTCTTTCAGTCAGTTCTGAATCATTTCCTCCTGAAGTAGAGGATAGACAGGACAGAGAGAACAGAGGATCAATACCCAGTTTATAACTGTTTAGCTCAGATTCATCATCCAATGAAAAGAACTGGTATGAAATAGATGGAATAGAAATATTCATTATTGGTTCTTTTTCTCATTTATTTTCTCCTGATTCTCTTTTTCTTTATGGAGATTTTTTATGTCTGAGGAAACAGTCTGTCAGAATAAAACACCTGTTTCATTTCCTTTAGAGGTCATAAAGTTTGATTCATCATCATGAGGTCAGTAATCTGTCGTCATGTTTGGAGCAGTGATCAGCTGATTGCCGTGACCTTAGGCACTGGGGGGGGGGGGCAGAGTGCGCAGAAAAGCGAAAGTGAAAGTTAAAAACATGTCGTGTTTGTTTCTCGTTGTGGAGAGTTGGGAGAGAATCAGGGATCATACAGGCAGCAAAGCAAACACAAATAAGTAACTACACTCTAGAAAACAAGCCCCAGGAACCCACAACCCACGACTGACACAACGTGTAAGCGACTTTCTTCTCTCCTCTCCTAACATCATAACACGCATGTGCAGGAGGATTTCTCTGGGTGGGCGGGGAGCGTGGTGCTCGCTGTGAGAGGAGCACCTGCTGAGCAGCAGAGAGTGAAACGAGCGAATCACCAAAGAGATTTACGATCTGACGTCTGAAAACATTAACGTGACTTTTTATACTCGATGATTGTGATAAAGTCATTTTATTTATCTCATGAACAAAAACCTGCGACACATCGAGTATATTGGATATATCCCCAGCTCTACTACACACTAACCCAACGTTTGCACGTTCTCGTGGAGGCTCCGCCACATTGAGGGCCGTCCCAAATCACGTAGTGCAGAGGGGGAGTGGAGCGTTCAGCCCTTTAACAGCCAGCCTGCATCGATGCTCACTTTGACCACTTTGACAGGAAGTGAAGGAGAAATGGAGGAGGAAACAACATAAAAATATAAGTGCCGCATGTGTCGAATATGTTCCCCACACCTTTCTCACTCTGACAGAAAATCACAGGAAGCGTGGTTTAAAAAGATTACAGGAAACAAGCAAATCTCACTCTGTGCTAACCAAGGTTATAATAGTTAACTAAAACCAAACTAAAAACCAAAACTAAAATTTAAAACACATTGCAGTTAACTCCAACTAATAAAAACTAGAAAAGAAAACAAAAACAATAAGTAAACTAAAACTGTATCTTGTGTTTACTAAACTAACTGAAACTAACCAAAATTAAAGACTAAATGTCCTTCGTTATCGTTTCTGACAATATTAACAGCCTTTAGGATTTAAATTAATCCCACACATTTTCCCAACCAATTTTACCACAGTTTTCAGCAGTTGTCAGCGCCGTACGGCACCATCATAGCGACGTACTGGGACGTGCTTGTTTCCTGCACTGACTGGCTGTGCTCTGTGCTGAGACCAAACGTAGAGGAGCAACGAATCAGAGCATCTGTAACAGTTTAATTTAATCTGAGTCTGACTTTATTGTTACAGAGTCCAAGTTTATCATTATTAAAGCTCAGATTATATTGTTTTATATACGTTATGTTTATATTATTTTATATAATTTATGTTTATATTTTTTATATTCAGTTCATATTATTTCCTTGTGTTTAAAGCAGCAGCCAACAGTTCAGTATCAGCACTGACTGAGCAGTGAGCTCTATGTTGGACTGGAAAATAAACAGTATGACAAAATATTTACTCTGACCTTTTTGAATCCTGCACCTGGTTAATAAGGGATGAAAAACTAAAACTAAACTAAAACTAAACTAAAACTAAACTAAACTAAAACTAAACTAAACTCAAACTAAACTAAAACTAAACTGAACTCAAACTAAGCCTTGTTACAAAAATCAAAACTAAATAAAAACTAGAATGCCTGCTCTAAAACTAATTCAAACTAAACTGTAATGACAAATCAAAACTATTATAACCTTGATGCCTGTAACCTGGTTTTCAGACTGGGTGTGCTGCTGATGAAGGGACTCTCTGTAGACCAGGATTCATGACTTCTGTTCTCTGTCCTCTTCTCTCCTCAGGTGGGTTTAATGACGTGCAAGTGATCTGGATTTGTCATGGCTGTCCAAAGGACAAACAGCTGAATGAGGGATGAACTCTGCTCCTGACTCTCCAGACCCTTCCTCTTTCTGCCCAAGAAGCTTTCTCAGAGAAACTGCTTCATCTTTCTGCTCTGGTTGTAGCTTCAGCCGTGAAGAGAAACTCTGAAATTCAGAGCTGATCTGGCTCCGTTCATTATGTCTGTTTGTTGCTCTAGTCAAGCTAAACACGATACGATGCGGTTTGTTTTATTCTGAAAGTCACAGTGTTTATATAGCTTCTATATACTGTATAATATAGATTCCCTGCATAACTTCCTGCCCCGCACTCGATCTGCCCTACGCTGAATTGTGGAGTCACAGCTCCAGCATCCGTCCAAAAACTGGATGGTTGTGCACTTGCTGAGACTTGCCACAGCCTGACTGCTGTATTTCAGCCGTTACAGTGAACAAACAATGAACAAAGGTTCATAATTTGACTTGTTAAAGGGACAAACTTGAATGTTGCTTCAATTCTTTGCTCTTTGTTACATTCCCTGAAAACTGGTTGTACTACCAGATATTTTGAATGGTGTTTGTCCTCTGGATATTTTTATTGTATTATCACTGATCTTTATACTTTTTTAGTGTAAAATATGTGTTTTTTAAATAAGTTGAGAAATGATACTAGAAAAGTCATTATATTCATGTCATTTTTAAGAAAAAATACTATATGGGGATATGATTTATTACCAGGATATAAAATAACATATATCAGGATACAAAATGTTGTAAATGTTTTAAAGCTCTGCAATATTTTCAGTCAGCTGTTTGAATAGTTAAAGCTGTTTAACAGAGTTGTTGAGCTGTTAAATCAAACTGATGAAAGCTTCAGTGAGTTGGAGCTCCAGATTGAAGGTTTTTCTCCTGATGTGTGTTTGTGTTACTCCAGCTGTGTTCAGTCAGGCTCACTGAGCTTTGTTTTGCTTCCTCTGCTGCTGTAATTACACACTTTAGGCTGTTTAGCGCGGACAGAGCTGTTCCTGCTCATATTTCAGATCATTTGTGCTTTGTTTGGGTTTGTTCTCTGAAATAAAGTCATTCTTTTATTGATTCATTTACTGTTTGTTGTTGTAGAAACACTCAACTGAAGTTTATCTGAACGGTGAATAAAAATCAAATCAAACAAACTGGCTTAAAGCTCTGAATGACGTCATCGTCCACTCTGACCAATCAGAGCAGAGTGTCATCAGCGATGAACGCTCGAGCTCTCCTCCCGTTCGCTGACCGTGTTTACCTCCATAGGTGAGTCCAGATCCTCAGCCGTTAGTCCGGACCGAGGGGGGTCAGGGTGACCGACGAAGGGATCTAGCCCTACATCATCTGCCCCAACGAGAGAAAAATATCTGTACCAATATATTTCTTAAACGTATTGTAAGATATTGTAATCTATTATTTTCCCAATACATTTTCCAATATATATTTGATATACATGGAAATATATACTGAGAGCACATATATTATACAATATATTAAATACTCATGAAATATACTGAAATACATTGCAAAATATACAAATGATTGCTGCTTTCCATATAGTGCAATATATTACACATGAATGAATAATATACTTGTTTATATATCTCAGAATATATTCAACTTCATATTTATAAATATCTACAGTAATATATTGTGATTTGTGAGGGGAAATATATTTGTGTAAGATATGTAAAGATATAGTGTATCATATATGTTCAGTATATGGTTGAATAAATTTTAATTATGTATATTTATACAGATACATTTATGCTTAATAAATGGAGATTATACTTTAAATATATGGAAATTTGTGTGTGTGAATATCTGTGTAATATATGGACGAATATATTTACATTTTTATGGTAACATATGTGCCATATGAAGCTTGTGTGTGGCACTGTTGAGCTGCCCTGCTCTCTCTTGTAGGTGACGTCTCGGAGGAGGTGGAGTTGCATGATGGAGCAACCTGAAACACCTGGCCAGTGTGAGGGTTGGGCCTCCTATTTCTTCGAGCCAGCAGGGGGCTGCGGTCTAGCGTGTGTGGACTGTTTGTCTTGCTGGATGTCTCTGCGCGGCTGCGCCCGGGTTGCTCCGTCCCCAGACGTGAACAGGATGGACTTTGCTTGTTAAAACAATAAAAAACAAACGTAAACCGGTTTAAACCTTGGAGCTGTCTCCTTCATTTTGGTGCGCCTGAGAGCCGGGCGTAACAATGGCGATGAAACTGGTAAGGCAAGATGTTGAATAAAATGCAGCTTGCACCATGTGATGAGACGACGCCACATAACTGGAGAAACTTTGTCTTTAGCCCCTCAGAAGAGAGATGCAGCAGCACCAACCAGCTATGATCCAACCACAGGTGCAGAGTGGGCAGGTAGGGTTGTTCACTGAGTCAATATTAGAATCAATATCAGAGTATAGTGTAGACCAGAGGGGAACCCTCAGGGCCTTCAAGGTATTCAGTGAAGGCCTAATAAAAAATATTGAAAGAATTTTTGTAATCCTAAATAATTACTTTATTTCTTTATTTTGTTTATCTTACTCAATGAAATCATAGCACTGAGTTTTATATTATTTTTATAAACTTGTCCTGGCAACAATGGGTTAATATAACTAAATGGAAAATGGACCAATCACAATTTTCCTGTTGATGGTATCTGGGTAAATCAGCGACACATTCTGGCAGGCAGGGCCTTCAGTAACTGCAACGAATGCCTGTGTAACTCAAGGGAATGTGGACACAATTTGACAATGACAGCTGTCTTAGCCAATCAGATTTTGTTAAGTTGTGGGCGGGATCATTTCCTGTCATCTTCAGGGGATTCGCGAATACTTACCAAACACTGCCTCCCTGCTCCTCTGCAGGTTTCCTCTGCACTCAGACGGGGCATATTTTACTGACCAAAAACACAAATAAACTGACTCCCACCAAAAAAAATCTGATATCTGTCTGCATTCACGCTTTATTTACAGAATTTTCAGTGCGTTACTTTCACACAAAAACACCGCTAAATAAGGCTCTAGTTCTCATTGTGTCGTAAAACGGCGCTACCTCCGCTGCAGAGCCACAGCTGGTTACGAGGCTCTCGCCGCTTAGTGTATCAGTCCGCGCGCAGCGTGCCAGATATAAACAAACACAGGTAGTCTGCCAGGACGAAGAGACACAATGAGAACTAGAGCCTTATGTAGCGGTGTTTTGTGTGAAAGTAACGCGCTGAAAATTCTCTAAATAAAGCGTGAATGCAGACAGATATCAGATTTTTTCAGTGGGAGTCCGTTTATTTGTGTTTTTGGTCAAGTAAAATATGTCCCCGTCTGAGTGCAGAGGAAACCTGCAGAGGAGCAGGGAGGGGGTGTTTGGTGCGAGCGCTCTGGGCTTCTGCTGCACAAAAACACTGCTGTAGGGGTAATTTCTGCCCTAAACCTTGTGATAGGACCCAACTTGTTCCATCCCGGAGTATCACTTTAATGGATAAACGCCGAACTGTAGCTGTGAGTGAGAGAGGAGAAAAGAGAAGATCTAGTCGGCAGAACGTGAAGAGAAATGGTGGAAAGTAATGGAGAAGACTGTGTGGTTGCTGGATTACTTGAAACTCTGTTTTGTTTTGTTTTTTTTTTCAATTTTATATCTTAATTTTTTTTTAATTGTTTGAAGTTGTGTTAGGTGTTGCAGTGTTCAAGCACATGATAAATATTTAATCCCACAAAACCATTAATATACTAAACTTCCATGTCACATGATTCTGGCTATTGTTTTTATTTCTTTGTTTCAGAATCAGAATCAGAATCAGAATCAGAATCATCTTTATTGGCCAAGTATTTTCAAGAATACAAGGAACTTGACTCCGGTTTAAACTGCACTCTCTCAGTACAAACGTGGATAGAATTACAAGAGTAGAAAAAAAAAGAGTTTAAGTAGTAGAAAAAGAAAAATAATTATTACAATATTAAATAAAGGACTCTGCACAGAGTAAATACAGAATATACACACAATTTAAGTTAGGGAAATAGTGCACTGAATAAATGTCATAAAAAATGTGCAATTTGCAACAGGGAATGGACGATGGATGTGCAATAGAAACAGAACAGAGAGACTGTGGCTGTACATGAGGTATATGAGATGTTTTAAAGCAGGTTAACTGTTCATCAGAGTGACGGCCTGGGGGAAGAAACTGTTCCTGTGTCTGGACGTCTTGACGCACAGAGCTCTGTAACGCCGACCAGAGGGAAGCAGATTAAACAGTTTGTGTCCGGGGTGTGAAGGGTCTGCAGAGATGTTACCAGCCCGCTTCCTGGTCCTGGACCTGTACAAGTCCTGGATGGAGGGCAGGCTGGCTCCGATGATTTTTTCTGCAGCCCTGACAGTTCGTTGCAGTCTGTGCCTGTCGTGTTTGGAGGCTGAGGAAAACCAAACCGAGATGGAGGAGCACAGGACAGACTGGATGATGGAGGTGTAGAAGATGATGAGCAGGTCCTGGGGCAGGTTGAACTTCCTGAGCTGTCTGAGGAAGAACAACCTCTGCTGTGCCTTCTTCCTGATGGAGTCTATGTGGGAGGTCCACTTCAGGTCCCGGGAGATGGTGGATCCCAGGAACCGGAAGGAGTCCACAGTAGACACGGTGTTGTTCAGAATGGTGAGGGGGGGCAGAGGAGGGGGGTTTCTCCTAAAGTCCACTGTCACCTCCACAGTCTTGAGTTTGATTGTTTATTGCCACGTGTGGTCCCATGGTCCTACTGAAGGCCCAGTGGCTGGGGCCACGGTTCGCCACTGGCTCCTTCCAATGCTGAATGGGTGCAAACTGCTCTCATGTTGGGGAGAAAACTTCTAGTAATGAACTGGAAAGGCTCCTCTGTTCCTGCACCATCTCTGTGGTTCACCCAGTTAGAGAAACTAGCTGCTTTAGAAAAACTGTCCTTTAGGCTGATAAACAGGGTGGAGAAGTATTTCCAGAAGTGGGGATGTTACCATGACTTTAGAGAAAAGTGCTGACTAAATATGTTGGGTCCCTTATCGTATGGTTGACATTAAGAAACACAATCTGAGATCTGTGGCTTTGTAATGCTATGACCAACATTAATCTACCAGTACACGTTTACTTGTTTGTCACATGTCTTTTTATTTTTTTGTAAGTGTTTTGTTTATGCTGTTTTGTCACCGTTTTTACCTACAAGTATCAAAATGTTCACACAGAAATATTGTCTCTTCTCACTGTCTGGCAGAGCCATGTATGACATTCATTAATTGTCTAAATTGTGTGGTTGTTGACTAATGTCCTCCTCATGTTTCTGTGTGATCACTTGTCACTGTTAAGAAGAAAAAGCTCTAATAAAACATATAAATCATAAAAAAAATAAAGTTCCTTTTATCTGCATTTGGGTCCTCCACCTCTTTTGTTTTTTCCCTCCGGACTCTCACGACGTATATCCCATCATGCATTTGGGTTGAAACAGAAGAAATGTCTGATTACATGTTTAATGATGACTAACAGCATGAAACAACATGAAAAACTGTCAGAGAATAACACTTAGCTCCCTGTTTAACTTTCAGACGAGCCCGTCTCACAACTTTGAGCTGAGAAACAAACAACACGGACGTTAGCCGCTAAACCGCTCATCGCAGGTGATGCATTCACTGGACCTTGGAATTCTTAAACACAGCATAAGTTCAGCGTAAATATATGGTTTATTTATTTAAAAATAACGTGTAATAAATGTTTCTATCATATTTGGCTGTTGCAGAAAATAAGCTAAATATAATATTAGGTATCACTACAATAAAAACTGTTTGGTAGTTTTTAAGAAAAGATATAAATGTGAATCCCCAGCCGTCCGTGAGCGAAGAGAGAGTAAATACGTCACCGTCAGCGGCTGGAGAATGAGTGAGTAGTGTCTGAAATGTTGTTCTCTTTTCCAGTTTAGATCCTCTGATTTCATCATTCTTCTCTTCTTATGTTATCCTTAGCTTTATGCTAAAAGTAAACCTTGAAGGTAAACACATGTTACAGTTGCTTCTTGGTTAAATCATCTTTATAAACCTGTTAGCTAACGTCTGTCTGTGTCTAATGATATAAACCTGTGACCATCAGGGGCGGAGTGGGACTCATTTTCAGCCCTGGAACTTCATACCTCAGACCGGCCCACTTTATATCATGATCTATTGTATTCAAATAATGTCATTATAACTTTACATGCTCAGAGCGCTGTTCTCTAAAGCCTTTAATTCTGTGTTTTTCTCTAAAAAAATCCAATTCAGTGCGGGTAATGGTTGCTTCAAAATGTGGATTTATTTCAACCTGAGAGCAGATCTCCACATGTTATTCTTTGCAACACAACTTTCTTTTCAACAAATTTAAAAAAATCAAAAATTTAAAATAACACATTTGAAAAAATCAAATAAATAAAAGTATTGCACTCTGATAATATTTTTCCTGCACTGTAGCCGGATGTGCACGATCGGCAGCTTTTTAACTAAAACAGCTACAGGACAACCTGGATGTCCTTTTCTGCAACATCAAATATCAGACAAACTAGTGTTCTCATATATCTAACCCTTAAACATAAATAAAGGAAAAAATAAGTACTGCACTGCTCACAGCAAGTTTGTTATTCACAGTTTAACAAAACTTTCTAATGATGACTTTAACTCTGTTTCCTCTGCATAAGAATAGTTTCAAAGAAACATGGCCAACACTGAAACATTAATAAACGCCTGAGCAGTGCACTGGTCTCTGCAACTTTGTTAATGACCGTATTGTGATGATTAGACGTAAATCCTCCTACCACATGGTGTCGCTGTGGAGTCATGATTCAGATGTGTGTGGACTGTGATTGAGGTTAAAGGTCACACAAACGATACAGACAGATCAGCTGGATGTTGGAGCATGTGGTCAGATGTCATGTTGGACAATAAAGCTCTTGAATCAAAAATGAGCTCATCAAGTTCTTGTTATATGAAACAGAACAACACATGGTACCAGACTTGAATATCATTAAAAATCTGTGGGATGATTTGAAGCCGACTGTCCATACTCGAAAACCATCGAACCTGACTGAACTAGAGATGTTTTGTAAGGAGGAATGGTCCAGAATACCTCCATCTACAATCCAGACTCTTATTACAGGCTATAGGAAGCATCTGGTGGCTGTTATTTTTTCAAAAGGGGGCTCAACTAAATATTGATAGGATTTTTCTGTTGGGGTGCCCAAACTTATGCACGTGTCTAATTTTGTTCTGATTCATATTGCATATTAACTGTTAATCCTATAAACCTCATTTCACCACTGAAATATTACTGTGTCCATCAGTTATTTGATGGATCAAAATGAAGTTGCTGGTACAAAGACCCAATGATTTATACATGAAAATGATGGAAATTGTCAGGGGTGCCCAAACTTTTTCATACAACTGTAAATCACTTTCCAAAGGGGACCACGGCAGAGCTCTCTCAGGACGCAGAAACCAGTGCGCCAAGTGCCTGAGGCTAAAAGCAAGGTGGTAAAGCTGGAGGTCAGGAACTCCCAGCCCACCACCATCTACTGACCTCTGAAGTGTCCGTAATTTAAGTTTCGGGCGCTTTTTATTCCATCAAAAAATGTTGCAAATACTGTCAAATTGCTTAAAGTAAGTCTGTGGAATTTTAACTGGGGAGGCTTGAAAGGAACTTTATTTTAACTGAACTCGAAAAGTCAAACTGAAAATCCAAAAACTAAAACAAAAGAAACAAAACCAAAAACACTGGAAAACTCCCAGGAGACACAAGAGGCACGAGGCGAACGCAGACAGGGACAGCAAACAGGCGACAGCAGACAGCAAACAATGAACCCACACAAAGCACACTGAACACAGAGACTATATAGACTGGGTAATTAACCACAGGTGCAGATCAAGACACAGGTGAAACTCATGAGGAGCAATCAACCAGGAGGGAAACACAAGGAGAACCAAACCAAACACAGAGAAAATCAAGACAGAGACTCAAAACATTAAAGACACAGAAACACTAGAAATGATCATAAAGAGACAAACACACGACAAGAACCAAATCAAAACCACAAGAAGCACAAACTAAAGACAACAACAAGAGACAGAGAACAATCCTCAAGAATAACTCAGATTAACACAGAGACACAGGACAAGAACCAAATCAAAACCACAAGGAGACAAACCAAGAACACAGAACCACACAGAAACACAAGAAGACCAAAACACAAGAAAACCCAGGAAACCAAAAACCCAAACCATGACAATATAATGCATATAGTGAGCATCACTAATACACTACTTTTCAAAATGCATTGTGGGATACACTGAGTGGACTATACAGTGAATGACCATGCTCACTCAGATTTCAGACAGCACGACAACATGGTGTATTCACTATAGAGTGGATAGGGAGGGATTTCAGCCAGAGTCTGAGCAGTAGAGACTGTGAGGGATTCTGGGAGAATCTGAGTGGAGCTGGGTGACAAAAATAATAATTTTTTTTTTTCTTTCGAGGGTCTAATCACTTCCTGACTCTACCGCCAGAACGTCAGCTGTCAATCATCGTTAAACGTGACATAAAGCCTCTTTTTTAACCTCGTATAACTAATAAAAACAAAACATTTCATAAAAAAGAGGACCTGGATACAAGACAGCCAAATGATATCTTCAAATCACCACAACAATCAGACGTGAGAAACATTTCTACCAGGTGGATTAATTTTTTAAACTTTGACCACAGCCCATCTGGAATGACTGTGGAGATGGATTTTTAACCTATACTGCAGCCAGCCACCAGGGGGAGCAGTTTTTGTGGAGACCTCACTTCAAGCCAAGCAAGATGACGTCCATTTTTTTTACAGTCTCTGCTCCAAACACAAACTCAAACACTGCAGGTTCACTCTCCCTGATTCACACCCAGTCCAGGAATGTGGTTGGTTAACACCCTTACTGCGAGACCTGCAAGTACACGAACAAATAAAGAATCAAATGACGGGAAATCTACCACGTCTCTACCTCACCATGCACATTCATTTTTACAGAAACAGTCACCTGGGTTACACAATGGTTTCTTAAGAACGTGGACTATGGTCGGTGGACTTTTAGCAGTTATTAAAGCAGTAAACTGTTTTTGACTTGCATGTTAAGTCTGTGTAGTTTATTTATTAAGGTTAGTCCGTGGTTTAGTCTTGAAATCTGCCCAGCAACAACCCCCACCTTAACCTGACATTACAGAAAGACAAGGACATTACAGAGGAGCAGACAACTAGCTGCTCATAACTTTATCCTCTAACTCTGGTTCAGTGAAAGGAGACGACTCTAGTGTTTGTTTGTTTTTATTTTCAGGGGCACGATTACGTCAGCTCAGGTGCTGCAGGCGAGGAGGAGACAGAGAGGATCAGGGAGGAGTCAGGAAGTTGAAATTATTTAGAGACTTCCGTCAGCGTCCATTTTGTGTTGAACAGAGAAGAGGAAGGAGAGAGAAAAGGCGAGCAGGGTGAGTGTTGATCCAACATTTCTGTGATTGAACTGTCAGAGTCTCTGAGTCACTTTTCAACCTGGGGACGAGTTAGTCTGAACTCAGCAGTCTGATTTATCTATGGAGTCGTAACTCTGGTTCAGGAACAATCAGTGAAGCGTCAGTAAGTCCTGGAAACAGACAGGAAGGTGTGTTTCACGGAGCAGGCTCAGGGGCCCAAAGTTCACCTTTTATAACATCATTTATGACAGCTGGCTCAGCCTCTCTGGACCAGATAAGGATGGTGTCTGGATGAAAGTTCAGATTGTAAAGATATCAAACAATCTTTACTGATACGGCACCAAATCATCACAAAGGTTATCTCAGGACACTTCCCAAAGCATTAGATATATGTGATCCACACAGTCCCTTTATACTGCTTTATGGGTGTGTGTGTGTGTGTGTGTGTGTGTGTGTGTGTGTGTGTGTGTGTGTGTGTGTGTGTGTGTGTGTGTGTGTGTGTGTGTGTGTGTGTGTGTGTTGTAGATGAACTTTTCAGTGGAGGAAGAGGAGGATCATGCAGAGTCTGCAGTGTCTGGACGTCTGTCTCTGAAGTCCAGACAAGAACCTTTTAATTTCAGAGCTGAACCTGGACCTTCAGACACAAAGTAAGACCGCTCATTCTAACTGGATCAGATCTATAAACTCCATGTCTTTGTGGATTTTCTGTTTCCAGATCTAAAAATGTAGAAATATTATACTTAGAGGATAATTCATGTGAGAGGAATAAACCATCTGTGAAGTTTAAGGAGAGAGATCACATTTTTTCTTTCCTACTACCACACCTCTATTCTCTTTCCTTTACATCAGTTTAAGAGTCAAAACTGTTACTACATGCATCAGATTATTTGTGCTCACAGTTTTTGAAGGCATCATATCGAGTGAACTGAAAATATACGCCTCTACAGGGACCTTTTTATTTCATTGGGGGGACCACTCTACAAAATGCAAGAAAAAAAAGCCAGGCATGTTTCTATCAAACAGCCAGCTATTAGCACTCTAAGACATGATTAATATTCAAAATATCCACCCATACATGTCTTATTTACAGTGTAGACAGCTCCATTGGATTCCTTGCCCCAAACATGTAGATTCAACCGTTGAAATCATGAATTTAGGTCATCTAGGAGGTAAGATATAGAGGAACTCCTTTTTGAAAGAAGACATTTTTAAAGCTCCAAGATGGCTGCTATAACGACCTCGGAAAAAATGGCAACATTGGTTTTCTGATTTGTTACACTATAAGGTTTCCAAAAATGTAAAGTTTTACAAATCTCCATCTTCATCCTGCAAATTGACCTCAGCAATCATCTGGCTGAACTTAGTGGCCCTGACAGGTAGTGATGGTACGATCTTTGAGGATGGATGATTTCTGTCAAACTGACAGATTCTCTGTTCATGTGACAGGAATAAAAACATCTGTGTGTTTGTTTCCATCAGACAGAGAGCAGAGTCTGCAGTGTCTGGACGTCTGTCTCTGAACAGTGATCGGTCCAAAGGAGAGCCTCTATATTTCAGAACTGAACCTGGACCTTCAGACACAAAGTAAGACCGCTCATTCTAACTGGATCAGATCTATAAACTCTGTGTGTGTGTGTGTGTGTGTGTGTGTGTGTGTGTGTGTGTGTGTGTGTGTGTGTGTGTGTGTGTGTGTGTGTGTGTGTGTGTGTGTGTGTGTGCAGTCTTTTCTGAATGGTTGTGTAGCAGTAACCCTCATAATGAACTTCCATTTGCAGTTCACCTGCTGTCCTCTGGGGGCAGTTGAGTCCATCTGCTCTGACTGTTAGTTAAAGCATAAAGTATCAGTTATCACCCACCTCAGTTTCAAAGTTGTAGTCAACTTTATTCCAACTCACTACCTGACGTATAAACCACGTCAATGATCATTTCCAAACATTTGACTTTTCAAAAGAAACTGACCTTTAGGTTCAAACTGACCAACTGTCTGGATGTGCCCTCAGGTACAAACCATGCAGGTAGTGATGGTACGGTCTTTGAAGATGGATGCACTAGGGACAGACCGATTATCGGCCGGGCCGATTATCGGGGACAATATTTGGCATTTTGGGGCATATCGGCATCGACATTTTGTTTTATCCTACGGCCGATATGAAACCAATTCAGAACTGTGTTGTTTGGGCTCTGATTCAGCTGCACCGCTGTCTGCAGTCACTAAGTTTTTATATGTTTTGTTTTTTATATGTTTAAATATGTTTTTCTGCCTCTTAAAAATGAAAACACATGTTTTAAACTGCAGACATTCAGGAGCTGCTTGTTGATGCTTCTCTGCACATAATTTCTCCCTGTCTGCACTACGGAAGCCCTAGATGGTCAAAGCATTTAAAATCAGTCATGTTAAACCAAACAGAAAATTAATTGACTGTATAACATGCCTGTAAAAAGCAGCACAAACTCTATTCTGTCCAGATTTTATTGCAGTTACATTGAAATGTTGGAAAACTTTATTTACTTTAAAAACTTTTGCTATTTATTTTTTAAGTTTTCATTGAAGTTTATAAAACATGCTGCTGAGCCTGGGAGCTGTTCAACAAACACATTGGCCTTGTGGAATTTCCCCTGTGGGACTAATAAAGGTTTATCTCATCTTATAGGCTTGAAGGCAGTAAATGCAGTTCAGTGTTGGAGTTTGTATCATTCAACATTTTTACTCCAATATTTTGACTTTTCCTACAAATGAATATCAGCTTCAAATATCAGGTATCAGCCTCCTTTCCTGCTAATAATCAGTATCAGCCCCAAAAAATCCATATCTATCTCTAGTATGACTGCATTTTTGTCAAACTGACAGATTCTCTGTTCATGTGACAGGAATAAAAACATCTGTGTGTTTGTTTCCATCAGACAGAGAGCAGAGTCTGCAGTGTCTGGACGTCTGTCTCTGAACAGTGATCGGTCCAGAGGACAGCCTCTATATTTCAGAGCTGAACCTGGATCTTCAGACACAAAGTAAGACCGCTCATTCTAACTGGATCATATCTATAAACTCCATGTCTTTGTGGATTTTCTGTTTCCAGATCTAAAAATGTAGAAATATTATACTTAGAGGATGATTCATGTGAGAGCAATAAACCATCTGTGAAGTTTAAGTAGAGGGATCACATTTTTTCTTTCCTACTACCACACCTCTATTCTCTTTCCTTTACATCAGTTTAAGAGTCAAAACTGTTACTACATGCATCAGATTATTTGTGCTCACAGTTTTTGAAGGCATCATATCGAGTGAACTGAAAGTATACGCCTCTACAGGGACCTTTTTATTTCATTGGGGGGACCACTCTACAAAATGCAAGAAAAAAAAGCCAGGCATGTTTCTATCAAACAGCCAGCTATTAGCACTCTAAGACATGATTAACATGCAAAATATCCACCCATACATGTCTTATTTACAGCGTAGACAGCTCCATTGGATTCCTTGCCCCAAACATGTAGATTCAACCGTTGAAATCATGAATTTAGGTCATCTAGGAGGTAAGATATAGAGGAACTCCTTTTTGAAAGAAGCCATTTTTAAAGCTCCAAGATGGCTGCTATAACGACCTCGGAAAATATGGCAACATTGGTTTTCTGATTTGTTACACTATAAGGTTTCCAAAAATGTAAAGTTTTACAAATCTCCATCTTCATCCTACAAATTGACCTCAGCAATCATCTGGCTGAACTTAGTGGCCCTGACAGGTAGTGATGGTACGATCTTTGAAGATGGATGATTTCTGTCAAACTGACAGATTCTCTGTTCATGTGACAGGAATAAAAACATCTGTGTGTTTGTTTCCATCAGACAGAGAGCAGAGTCTGCAGTGTCTGGACGTCTGTCTCTGAACAGTGATCGGTCCAAAGGAGAGCCTCTATATTTCAGAACTGAACCTGGACCTTCAGACACAAAGTAAGACCGCTCATTCTAACTGGATCAGATCTATAAACTCTGTGTGTGTGTGTGTGTGTGTGTGTGTGTGTGTGTGTGTGTGTGTGTGTGTGTGTGTGTGTGTGTGTGTGTGTGTGTGTCTGTATGTGTGTGTGTGTGTGTGTGTGCGTGTGTGTCTGTGTGTGTGTGTGTGTGTGTCTGTGTGTGTGTGTCTGTGTGTGTGTGTGTGTGTGTGTGTGTGTGTGTGTGTGTGTGTGTGTGTGTGTGTGTGTGTGTGTGTGTGTGTGTGTGTGTGTGTGTCTGTGTGTGTGTGTGTGTGTGTGTGTGTGTGTGCAGTCTTTTCTGAATGGTTGTGTAGCAGTAACCCTCATAATGAACTTCCATTTGCAGTTCACCTGCTGTCCTCTGGGGGCAGTTGAGCCCATCTGCTCTGACTGTTAGTTAAAGCATAAAGTATCAGTTATCACCCACCTCAGTTTCAAAGTTGTAGTCAACTTTATTCCAACTCACTACCTGACGTATAAACCACGTCAATGATCATTTCCAAACATTTGACTTTTCAAAAGAAACTGACCTTTAGGTTCAAACTGACCAACTGTCTGGATGTGCCCTCAGGTACAAACACTGCAGGTAGTCATGGTACGATCTTTGAAGATGGATGCACTAGGGACAGACCGATTATCGGCCGGGCCGATTATCGGGGACAATATTTAGCATTTTGGGGCATATCGGCATCAACATTTTGTTTTATCCTACGGCCGATATGAAACCAATTCAGAACTGTGTTGTTTGGGCTCTGATTCAGCTGCACCGCTGTCTGCAGTCACTAAGTTTTTATATGTTTTGTTTTTTATATGTTTAAATATGTTTTTCTGCCTCTTAAAAATGAAAACACATGTTTTAAACTGCAGACATTCAGGAGCTGCTTGTTGATGCTTCTCTGCACATAATTTCTCCCTGTCTGCACTACGGAAGCCCTAGATGGTCAAAACATTTAAAATCAGTCATGTTAAACCAAACAGAAAATTAATTGACTGTATAACATGCCTGTAAAAAGCAGCACAAACTCTATTCTGTCCAGTTTTTATTGCAGTTACATTGAAATGTTGGAAAACTTTATTTACTTTAAAAACTTTTGCTTTTTTTTTTAAGTTTTCATTGAAGTTTATAAAACATGCTGCTGAGCCTGGGAGCTGTTCAACAAACACATTGGCCTTGTGGAATTTCCCCTGTGGGACTAATAAAGGTTTATCTCATCTTACAGGCTTGAAGGCAGTAAATGCAGTTCAGTGTTGGAGTTTGTATTATTCAACATTTTTACTCCAATATTTTTACTTTTCCTACAAATGAATATCAGCTTCAAATATCAGGTATCAGCCTCCTTTCCTCCTAATAATCAGTATCAGCCCAAAAATCCATATGGGTCTATCTCTAGTATGACTGCATTTCTGTCAAACTGACAGATTCTCTGTTCATGTGACAGGAATAAAAACATCTGTGTGTTTGTTTCCATCAGACAGAGAGCAGAGTCTGCAGTGTCTGGACGTCTGTCTCTGAAGAGTGATTGGTCCAGAGGAGAGCCTCTATACTTCAGAACTGGACCTGGATCTTCAGACACAAAGTAAGACCGCTCATTCTAACTGGATCATATCTATAAACTCCATGTCTTTGTGGATTTTCTGTTTCCAGATCTAAAAATGTAGAAATATTATACTTAGAGGATGATTCATGTGAGAGGAATAAACCATCTTCTGAGTTACAGAGCTGATATCATCAGACAGAGAGCAGAGTCTGCAGTGTCTGTGTAGCAGCTGTGTACTCGTTGTTGCGTTGTGTGATGAATCAGGCAAACACTTGAAATCTCTGGCACCAACTCACCGTTTAATCTGATAAACTCAGAGGAAGTAGAGGCGTCTCACAACGTTTCTTGTCAGCATAAACAGCTAAAACAGATCAACAACATACATATAAAAAAGAGCTATCTGCTAATGGCTGCACCTCGGTGTTCGTCCATGTTCAAGCAGGAAAATACAGCACATGGTGAGGCTAACGATGTAAACACAGAATTACAACCACTGAAACCCCAGTGACAGGTGCAGGTGGGGTCAGGTGTTTTAAGGGCTGCTCTCATATACCATCACCAGACCACCAAACCTCAGCTGACCCCAGGGGTCAGTCAGGGGTCAGCTGAGGAAAAACTGGATCTAAGAATTAATGCCAAACATTTTCTCAAAGAAATATTCAAAGAGCACACCTGGATAGATGCACCTGCTGACAGACATTTCAATAGGGAAAAGGTGTGCCAGTGTCCCCCTCTGAGCTATGAGCATAAGATGCCAGCTGAAGGCTAACATGTAATCCAGGTTTGGGCTGTGAAACTCCTTGTTTGTTCTTTCAGTGTGTTTCAGGATGGACCTGGACCTGGGACAGACAGACAGAGCTGGACGTCACAAAGTAAGACCATACAGCACTTCATGAAGTCAAGGTGTCAGTGAACCAGTTTGTAAGAGTCAAAACTGTTTGATAACCCAGAGTCCTGGTATACGCCTGTCTTCTTGTGTCCTGCAGCATTAATCCACTTCATGTTTTTTTAGATTCAAAACACAAAAACTTTATTTTAAGAAGTTTCACAAAATGATCCAGAAGCTTCAGTAAAAATCTCACGTATGCTACAACACAAGGACACGGTGTAAAAACCTGTGACTCCACTGCTGGTTGTTGTTTTACTAAACTGTGCAACTACACACAGACCACACCCCCATCAGTTCCCACCCATCGCCACGGTAACAGGCCACACCCCATCAGTTCCCACCCATCACCACGGTAACAGGCCACACCCCATCAGTTCCCACCCATCACCACGGTAACAGGCCACACCCCATCAGGTCCCACCCATCACCACGGTAACAGGCCACACCCCCCATCAGTTTCCACCCATCGCCACGGTAACAGGCCACACCCCATCAGTTCCCACCCATCACCACGGTAACAGGCCACACCCCCCATCAGTTTCCACCCATCGACACGGTAACAGGCCACACCCCATCTGTTCCCACCCATCACCACGGTAACAGGCCACACCCCATCAGTTCCCACCCATCACCACGGTAACTCACATAAGCCCCAAAATCTGCAGCCAAGCACCACACCAAGATAAAGATCAAGCTGTATCAACAAAACCTGTTCCTTTGAGCACATTATCAACATACCGTAAAATACCAAATAGTAGCTGGGGCGTTTATTTGTTTCAATCACTGAGCAGACCAGGCGTTTATTTGGGACCGAGCGTTTATTTGGAAGAGGCGTTTATTTCTTTCTCAGGAAATAACATTCAGCTGAAGTGGTAACGTCTTCTTCTTTGACTCTTCAAAGCCTCCTCATCTTTACGTTGTTACTGCATAATTCGTCCTGGCAGATTACCTGCGTTTGTTTATATCTTGCACGCAGCCCGTGGACTGATACACTAAGCAGTGAGCGCCTTGTACCCAGCTGTGGCTCTGCAGCGGAGGTAGCACCGTTTTACGACCCGATGAGAACTAGAGCCTTATTTAGCGGTGTTTTTGTGTGAAAGTAACGCGCTGAAAATTCTCTAAATAAAGCGTGAATGCAGACCCATATCAGATTTTTTCGGTGAGAGTCCGTTTATTTGTGTTTTGGGTCAAGTAAAATATGGGCTCATCTGAGTCTGCACTCAGACGGGGCAGACAAGCAGAGGAGCAGGGAGGGGGTGTTTGGTGCGAGCGCTCTGGGCTTCTGCTGCACTAAAAACACTGCTGTAGGGTCATGTGTGTGCCGAACCGATTACGTCGATCCTAACGGATCACAGATCAATCATGATCCGTTGCACCACTACTAATAAGGTGCAGTCTGATTATGTTTCTTTTACAAAAATCAGTTTTCAAGAGTCAACTGTCAGTTGTGAGCTCAGCATTTGCATGTGTGTTCTGTAACTACGACCTGCGGCTCATAGGCTGCGCCGAGTAACTTACCATACACCCGGCGTTTATTTGGAACGGGCGTCTATTTTGCTAAACGTGCTGCTACACCCGGCGTTTATTTGGTATTTTACGGTATTCATTATTTAACCACAGTTAATAACCAGAACTGGTCTCATACACAGTTTCTGGTCCTGTGTATTGAAAATGTTTGATTATCTGTATCAGACACGGAGCAGACTGGTCTGCTTCTCTGTCTCTGCTGCTGTTGCATGACCATGTTGTGGTCGTTCTTGTAGCCATTTGAATGCTTCCTCTGTTAAGTTCATTACAACATCAGTTTGTTTTAAAAAGTGAGGGAAAAATATCTACAGCTCAGTAGGGCTGGGGGTAAACTATTATATTTACGACGATAAATCAGGCGTTTATTTTATCCATGAGTCTACTAATCTAACCATTAATTTGATGATTAGACTAATGATTATTTTTCTGTTGTTCGATTGATAAAGACTAGAATGTGTCTTAAAAAATGCCCAAAATGATCAGTAATATAGTTTATTAAACAGCTGTAGTGGCGTATTGCATTTACCTGAAGATATCCTCCTTTTTACGAGATAGTATCTCAGTGTCATTTGAACAAAGTTGGGTTCACATTTCTCTTCCTGCTGTTTTGTGCGTGGTGAAGTTGCGCTCCAACGTGTTCACAGACACACGAACACGTGGGCTCATTTACACACACAGACAAGCTCATTCTTTATAGCGGACAGAGAGCTGGAAAAACACCACAAAAAACATTTCCCAGGACCTTCTCTGTGAAGATGCAACACTCTCTCACTCTCTCTTGAGAGCTGTGTATTAGTTAACGTTTGTTAACGTTTAATGTTGTTAATGTTTGCTAGCATACAGCTACAGAACACAGCTAGCTAGCTGCTACTAACCCGGCACAAACAAACTGCACAGAGAGCTAACTTGTTGTTGCTGTTTACGAGTCAGACATAACATTAGACAAACGTTAGCCAGCTTTTAGCATCATGATCTAAGACCAAGAACTCATGGGGATCAAGTCCACACCTCTGCTGTCAATCAAAGGTGGACACTGACACAGTCAGAGGCTGAGGGGGAACCAGTCTTTGTGGTCGTGCTCTAAGACTGGACTTTTTAACCCAGAATCCTTTTCAGGTTCTGTTTCTGATGTTTGTTTTCACAGGAAAATGATCACAGACTGTCAGCTGATCTCTTTTCTCTCTTCTTTGATGACAGCTGATCAGTTCCAGGTTTTAGAAGAACACAAGATCAGTCTGAAGACCAGATGGGAACGTGTGACTGAAGGAAGTGATGACCCAGGAAGTAGAGCCCTCCTCAAAGAGATCTACACTGAGCTCTACATCACAGAGGGACCAAGTGAAGGGGTGAACACACAGCATGAGGTGAGCCAGCTGGAGACAGCCTCCAAGAAGATCCTCCAGGACACTCCCATCAAGGTCCAGGACACTCCCATCAAGGTCCAGGACACTCCCATCAAGGTCCAGGACACTCCCATCAAGGTCCAGGACGCTCCCATCAAGGTCCAGGACATCTTTAAAGCCTTACCTGGGCAGCAGGAATCAATCAGAGAGGATCTGACAGACAGTATTGCTGAGTTAAATCAATGGGAGAAGTTTAAAAAGAATCTGAAATACTTCTTCTCTAGGTCACAAAGATCAAAAAACAGCAGAAAGATCAAAAAACAGGGACCAATCAGAGAGGATCAGGAAAACCTCACCGCTGGGTTAAATAAACAGGAACCAATCAGAGTGGTCCTGACAAACGGCGTGGCTGGGGTTGGAAAAACCTTCTCAGTGCTGAAGTTCACTCTGGACTGGGCAGAGGGCTCTGAAAACCAGGACCTCGGTCTGGTGGTCCTGCTGTCCTTCAGGGAGCTGAACCTGATCAGACGTAAGCGCTACAGTCTCCTCAGTCTGCTCCATGTTTTCCATCCAGCGTTAGAGAAGCTGAGAGCAGAGACGCTGGCTGTCTGTAAACTGTTGTTCATCTTTGACGGCCTGGACGAAAGCAGACTGTCTCTGGATTTTAAAGACACTCGGCGTGTGTCTGACGTCACACAGGAGAGCTCTGTAAAGGTGCTGTTAACAAACCTGATCCAGGGAAACCTGCTTCCCTCAGCTCTGGTCTGGATCACTTCTCGACCTGCAGCGGCCAATCAGATCCCTCCTCGGTGCGTGGACAGGCTGACAGAAGTACGAGGCTTCACTGACGCCCAGAAGGAGGAGTACTTCAGGAGGAGGTTCAGGGATGAAGATGAGTCCAGCAGAGTCCTCTCACACATCAAGACCTCCAGGAGCCTCCACATCATGTGTCAGATCCCGGTCTTCTGCTGGATCACGGCCACAGTCCTGGATCACATGATGAGCTCAGAGCAGAGAGGAGAGCTGCCCAAGACCCTGACTGACATGTACTCACACTTCCTGCTGGTTCAGACCCAGAGGAAGAAGAAGAAGTACGATGGGGGTCAGGAGACCAGTCCTCAGGAGCTGATGGAGGCTGACGGAGAAGTCCTCCTGAAGCTGGGCAGGCTGGCGTTTGAACAGCTGGAGGAAGGAAACATCCTGTTCTACCAAGAAGACCTGGAGCGCTGTGGTCTGGATGTCTCAGAGGCCTCGGTGTACTCAGGAGTTTGTACAGAGATCTTCAAAAGAGAGAGTGTGATCTTCCAGAAAACAGTCTACTGCTTCGTCCATCTGAGCGTTCAGGAGTTTCTGGCTGCAGTCTACGTCTACCACTGTTTCACACACAGAGACTCAGCAGGACTGAAGATGTTTCTGAAGGGACGAGTCTACTTTTCAGGTCTAGATGACCTCCTTAAAGGAGCCATGAGGAAATCCCTGAGCAGTAAAAACGGTCACCTGGACCTGTTTGTTCGCTTCCTTCATGGACTGTCTCTGGAGTCAAACCAGAGACTCTTAGGAGGTCTGCTGGGTCACACAGAAACCAGTCCAGAGATGATCCAGAGAATCATCAACAACCTGAAGAAGATGAACAGTGATGAGGTCTCTCCTGACAGAAGCATCAACATCTTCCACTGTCTGACGGAGATGAAGGACCTCTCAGTCCACCAGGAGATCCAAGACTTCCTGAAGTCAGAGACCAGATCAGAGGAACTCTCTGAGATCCAGTGCTCTGCTCTGGCCTACATGCTGCAGATGTCAGAGGAGGTTCTGGAGGAGTTAGACCTGAAGAAGTACAAGACATCAGATGAGGGACGACGCAGACTGATTCCAGCTGTGAGGAACTGCAGGAAGGCTCGGTAAGTCCATCAGGGACACAGATCAAAAACCAGGACAGATTGGAGGCTGACTTCTTGAAATAGTAACCAAAGCGTTCCTCTGTGAACACTTTCCACCTGCTCAGTGTCTGAAAGACCTCAGGGGTGAGCTGTGTCAGGTGCTCTGGATCTGCCTCACAGTTGGTTTTTGTGTTGGTGAAGGTTTAAAGCTCGTTTTTGTGACGGCTCCAGAGCCTGTCTTGTTGTGTGGTGGATGCTGCTCTCTTTCTATCTGTACAGGTTCCTGTAGTGGTTTGACTGAAGCCTCAGACACATCCAGTACAGACTGATCATGAGTCTGGACCGTCCCTGTTCACTGAGTTATGAAGTGGTTTCTGATCCCATCGTAATCTGGCTCAGTTTGAGAGACAGACGTGGGCTCAGATCACATGAACAGACGGTCTGAGAGCCTGAGTTTAAGATGGTTTCCTCCTTGGTCTGAAAAGGAAAGATAAACGTGTTCAGGTCACAGAGTGATGAGAAATGTTTTCATGGTGTCAGAGGAAGATCAGATGAACCCTGATGGGAAACAAGAAGGTTTACATTAGAACAGGATGTGTCAAACTCTCCTTCAGTCTGTCAGATAAACTCAGAGTGTCTTCTTCCAGACTAACGCCTTCTCTTTGGATCTTCACAGACTGACTGGCTGCTACCTGTCAGAGACTGACTGTGAAGTTGTGTCCTCTGCTCTGAAGTCCAACCCCTCACATCTCAGAGAGCTCGACATGAGTAACAACTACCTTAAGGATTCAGGAGTGAAGCTCCTTTCAGCTGGACTAGAGAGTCCAAACTGTCGACTGGAGACTCTGGTGTAAGTTTACAGATCGACAGAATGATTGACTGATCGATGGATTTCCTTTCTTTTCTCTTCACCTCTAACTGGGATTATAATGGTTTGTAACTCTTCAGGAGTTGATCAATCTCAGACCTGATCTCTGGTCTGATCTCAGAACCTGATCTCTGACCTGATCTCTGGTCCCTGATCTCTGGTCTGATCTCTGACCTGATCTCTGACCTGATCTCTGACCTGATCTCTGACCTGATCTCTGACCTGATCTCTGATCTGGTCCCTGATCTGGTCCCTGATCTGGTCCCTGATCTGGTCCCTGATCTGAGGGTGTGTTGGAGCCTCTGGTGGACTAACTGAAGGAGCAGAGAATCTAACGTTGCTCAGGTGTTGCTCCTCTCTCATGGAGCTTTTTTCAGTGTTTCTCTCAGGAGCTGAGTCTCTACATTTGAAAACATGTTATTGAACACCTTTACAAACATGCTGGTGAAGAATTGTTTCATAACCACTAAGTTGGATGATTTGTCAAATGTCTGATGAAATGCCCTTACCATGAGTTTCCTCTGTGCTGAGATGGATGTGGTGTGAAAGTTTAAATTTCAGACCTAAGGCTGAAATCTCCTGATGGTCTCTGAGGATCTTTCTGCTGAAGTTGATTTCTTCCTCCTGCTTTAGTCCAGGGACTGTGACAGAGAAATGATCAGTTCATCGTTTCAAACTTGAAGATCAAAGTTAAACTCCTGCTGTGTTTCATTTCCTCTGAGCCTCTAAAACAGCTGATTTCCTGTTTGATCCCCATCTCCAACACTCTGATTAAACTGTTTGGAGGCCAGAGATTTGAACCTGCATCCTGCTGTGTTCAGGTGTTTGGAGTTTACATTTTATAAACTTCAAGATTCTTTACTTTCTTCAGCTCTCAGCTCATTTAGAAACATGAAATCAAACAGCTTCACTGTTTTCTCAACATTCATCATCTGTTCTTTGTTCAGGTTGAGTGACTGCTGGTTGTCAAAGATCAGCTGTGCTTCTCTGGCCTCTGCTCTGAAGTCCAACCCCTCCCATCTCAGAGAGCTGGACCTGAGCTACAACGATCTGAAGGATTCAGGAGTGACTGATCTGTGTGGTTTCCTGCAGCATCCTCTCTGCAGTCTGCAGACTCTCAGGTCAGTCTCCATGAGTTTCCTCTGTGCTGAGATGAAAGTGATGAAACAAACAAACGTGTTTTCTGAGCTTCTGGCTGTGATCCTCACACAGAGCATGAAGCTCTTTACTTTAAGCTCAAACACAGCTTCATGTTGACTCTTCAACACTTGCAGAGATGAAGAGCTGCTGTCAGTCAGTCTGTATTGAAGTATCAGTGTATTGTCTTCAGGGTTAATCAAAGCTCTCTGATCAAACTGTTTAGAGGCCAGAGATTTGAACCTGCATCCTGCTGTGTTCAGGTGTTTGGAGTTTACATTTTATAAACTTCAAGATTCTTTACTTTCTTCAGCTCTCAGCTCATTTAGAAACATGAAATCAAACAGCTTCACTGTTTTCTCAACATTCATCATCTGTTCTTTGTTCAGGTTGAGTTTCTGCGGTTTGTCAAAGATCAGCTGTGCTTCTCTGGCCTCTGCTCTGGAGTCCAACCCCTCCCATCTCAGAGATCTGGACCTGAGGATCAACGATCTGCAGGATTCAGATGTGAAGTTACTCCGTGATCTTGTGGATAGTCCTCTCTACAGTCTGCAGACTCTGAGGTCAGTGTTTTCTTTCAGTCAGTTCTGAATCATTTCCTCCTGAAGTAGAGGATAGACAGGACGGAGAGAACAGAGGATCAATACCCAGTTTATAACTGTTCAGCTCAGATTCATCATCCAATGAAAAGAACTGGTATGAAATAGATGGAATAGAAATATTCATCATTGGTTCTTTTTCTCATTTATTTTCTCCTGACTCTCTTTTTCTTTATGGAGGTTTTTTATGTCAGAGGAAACAGTCTGTCAGAATAAAACACCTGTTTCATTTCCTTTAGAGGTCATAAAGTTTGATTCATCATCATGAGGTCAGTAAAGAGGAACAGGAGCATCTGTCTGCATACCATCCAGGAGAGTAGAGCGTTATCAGCCCACCAAAGCCAATGTGGAGGAGCTGAACTAGAGATAAAGATTGTTTGGGTCAGGCCCACTCTTTAATTCCCTGTCTGCCACTTCAGTCCCTGGTCATCTCTGTGGCGTGCCAAATGACCTCATTTGGTGGCCCATTACAGGCGAGCCGAGCTGACAACTTCTCAGAGTTGTTGTCCATCTTACCAAGAAGTGCAGGAATCTCATCCTGCCTGTGATTAAGTTTGCATATCGCTAGAGTCTGAGTGTTGACAGCCCTGCACAATCTCTTAATCAGAGTTATTACAGCGCACATGTGCAGACACACAAACAGCTGTTAGAGCTGACTGACAGATGATCCAGAGGTGATCAGCTGATGCTGTCCTCACTGAAACATGTCGCTTCATGTGACGCTCTGGAGGAGAGGATGTCCCATTGCTCTAAAAACCAGTCTCCTCCATCCTCTCTCCTCTCTTCATCTCTCCTCCACCTCTGATGGGAGGAACTAGGACACAAGTAAACGACACAAGTGGAGGAAGGAACTTTGGAGCTTGAGGCTCAATCCCAAACCGCCCTCTATGCTTCACTGTATTAATGTTAAATCCAACCCTTTGATGCATAAAATGACATCAGTATAATGATCCAAGCAGAGCTTTTAGTTGGATTTTTGAAATTTTAATGCAACCGGCCATTTTCAGAGCATCTTGAATGATCTTTTAAGACCCAAATAATCTTGTTTTCTCTGACCATGTAAACACCAAAGTTACTTAAGAAGAGTGGACTCTCTTCTGTTATGTCTCTCTTCCTGTTTTTGGTCCAAAAAACAGACAAATCAAACTTTTCTGATCGTGTTCATCTCGGGCGCTCCATCCTTAAGGATGACAGAGATGATGGAGAGGATCAAATTTGATCCTCTCCATCATCTCTGTCGTCTTTTGTCACGATGGCGCCGCTCTTTCTCTCTGAGCTACAGCGACACATCCTCAGTTGGAGCGTGAGCTGCCTGAACTTTCCTGACTCACAGCGTCTCTCTGTGTCTCTGTCATCTCACATTTCTCCTCATATCCATGCTGAGCTCTCGTCTAAAGAGCGCACCGCTCTCACCCACAATAGTTTACGAGCAGAATTTTGATTGACAAGCTCTGTCAGACCCCGCCTCCCTCCGCTGAAAAATATAATTTACTTCTATAGACGCAGTAAACAGTAATCGAATGTTAATGGCAGGGAACACGGACATTTTAATTAATATTGTCCAGTTGAAAAAAAAAAAAGATTTACAAATCTTCTCTTTTTTGTGTATTCATTCGAATACATTCATTCACTCATTAGTCATGCTCTATGATTTTGTGATGACCTAGAATTCAAATCCTTTATGTGTCAACCTTAAGCAGGTATAAGATTAAAATGTGATTAATTAGATCAATTAATTACAAATCCTGTGAATAAAAAGATTATTTTTTAGTCTCCTGACAGCACTATTTACCACATAACGGCTGATGAATGTACTTGAAAGTAGTGTCCTCAAAAAAACATCTTCTGAACAATATAAACAGGATTTTGTTGTTTAAACTTGTGTATGAGAATATTCAATGATGTTGTCTTCTACCAAAAATCTGTTTGAATTGAAAAGTGTTGCTTCTAAAGTTGAATATTGATGCGATTAAAATGCGATTAATTACAATTAATTAATTACAAATGGCATAATTAATTTGATTAATTTTTTTGATCAAGTCCCACCACTAATTATGATATGATATTATGGTGCTCGCTGTGAGAGGAGCACCGGCTGAGCAGCAGAGAGTGAAACGAGCGAATCACCAAAGAGATTTACGATCTGACGTCTGAAAACATTATCGTGACTTTTTATACTCAATGGTTGTGATATAGTCATTTTATTTATCTCATGAGCAAAAACCTGCGACACATCGAGTATATTCGATATATCCCCCAGCTCTACTAAGTGTAACGGAGAAATGGAGGAGGAAACAACACAAAAATATAAGTGCCGCATGTTTCTCACTCTGACAGAAAATCACAGGAAGCGTGGTTTAAAAAGATTACAGGAAACAAGCAAATCTCACTCTGTGCTAACCAAGGTTATAATAGTTAACTAAAACCAAACTAAAAACCAAAACTAAAATTTAAAACACATTGCAGTTAACTCCAACTAATAAAAACTAGAAGAGAAAACAAAAACGATAAGTAAACTAAAACTGTATCTTGTGTTCACTAAACTAACTGAAACTAACCAAAATTAAAGACTAAATGTCCTTCGTTATCGTTTCTGACAATATTAACAGCCTTTAGGATTTAAATTAATCCAACACATTTTCCCAACCAATTTTACCACAGTTTTCAGCAGTTGTCAGCGCCGTACGGCACCATCATAGTGACGTACTGGGACGTGCTTGTTTCCTGCACTGACTGGCTGTGCTCTGTGCTGAGACCAAACGTAGAGGAGCAACGAATCAGAGCATCTGTGACAGTTTAATTTCATCTGAGTCTGAGTTCATTGATACAGAGTCCAAGTTTATAATTATTTAAGCTCATGTTATATTGTTTTAAATAATTCATGTTTCTATTATTTTCATATAATTTATATAATTTATTTTTATGTAATTTACGTTACTTTTATATAAATTAGTTTCTATAATTTTTATAAAATTTATATTAACAGTATTCTAATATAATTTATGTTTATACTGTTTTTATGTAATTTATGTTTATATTTTTTATATTAAGTTTATATTATTTCCTTGTGTTTAAAGCAGCAGCCAACTGTTCAGTATCAGCATTGACTAAAATAAACAGTATGACAAAATATTTACTCTGAGCTTTTTGAATCCTGCACCTGGTTAATAAGGTATGAAAAACTAAAAATAAACTTAAACTAAACTTAAACTAAGCCTTGTTGCAAAGATCAAAACTAAATAAAAACTAGAATGCCTGCTCTAAAACTAATTCAAACTAAACTGTAATGACAAATCCCAAACTATTATAACCTTGATGCCTGTAACCTGGTTTTCAGACTGGGTGTGCTGCTGATGAAGGGACTCTCTGTAGACCAGGATTCATGACTTCTGTTCTCTGTCCTCTTCTCTCCTCAGGTGGAGACCAAGCCTTTAAAGTGACAGTGTTTTTTTCACAGCTGTCCAAAGGACAAACAGCTGAATGAGGGATGAACTCTGCTCCTGACTCTCCAGACCCTTCCTCTTTCTGCCCAAGAAGCTTTCTCAGAGAAACTGCTTCATCTTTCTGCTCTGGTTGTAGCTTCAGCCGTGAAGAGAAACTCTGAAATTCAGAGCTGATCTGGCTCCGTTCATTATGTCTGTTTGTTGCTCTAGTCAAGCTAAACACGATACGATGCGGTTTGTTTTATTCTGAAAGTCACAGTGTTTATATAGCTTCTATATACTGTATAATATAGATTCCCTGCATAACTTCCTGCCCCGCACTCCATCTGCCCTACGCTGAATTGTGGAGTCACAGCTCCAGCATCCGTCCAAAAACTGGATGGTTGTGCACTTGCTGAGACTTGCCACAGCCTGACTGCTGTATTTCAGCCGTTACAGTGAACAAACAATGAACAAAGGTTCATAATTTGACTTGTTAAAGGGACAAACTTGAATGTTGCTTCAATTCTTTGCTCTTTGTTGCATTCCCTGAAAACTGGTTGTACTACCAGATATTTTGAATGGTGTTTGTCCTCTGGATATTTTTATTCTATTATCACTGATCTTTATACTTTTTTAGTGTAAAATATGTGTTTTTTAAATAAGTTGAGAAATGATACTAGAAAATTCATTATATTCATGTCATTTTAAGGAAAAATACTATATGGGGATATGAATTATTACCAGGATATAAAATAACATATATCAGGATACAAAATGTTGTAAATGTTTTAAAGCTCTGCAATATTTTCAGTCAGCTGTTTGTATAGTTAAAGCTGTTTAACGGAGTTGTTGAGCTGTTAAATCAAACTGATGAAAGCTTCAGTGAGTTGGAGCTCCAGATTGAAGGTTTTTCTCCTGATGTGTGTTTGTGTTACTCCAGCTGTGTTCAGTCAGGCTCACTGAGCTTTGTTTTGCTTCCTCTGCTGCTGTAATTACACACTTTAGGCTGTTTAGCGCGGACAGAGCTGTTCCTGCTCATATTTCAGATCATTTGTGCTTTGTTTGGGTTTGTACTCTGAAATAAAGTCATTCTTTTATTGATTCATTTACTGTTTGTTGTTGTAGAAACACTCAACTGAAGTTTATCTGAACTGTGAAAAAGTCAAATCAAACAAACTGGCTTAAAGCTCTGAATGAGGGATACTCGGCTCTTGGTGGGTGTATCCCTCGGTGGTGGTGACATCACAAACATCACAGAGGAGGAGCTGCTTTATCAGATTACTCCAATAAAAAGAAAGGATCCTCGTGTCGTCACGAAGGTCGAAATCTCGCGGCCAAATGTCAATGACCTATTTTCAGAGGCATCAAATCTCGTTCTAGGATATCAGAAAAAATACAATATCTCATTTTTTTTAAATTCAGGGGGTGAAAGGTCTTGTTTTCAAATTTATTATATTATATTTAAGTATTAAATCAGGGATTTAAACTTTTTTATTAAGACTCCAGAGATCAATGTCTTCTGGAGTTCCTAGATCAAATCCTGAATCCACAGAGGAGTTGTTGTTTTTTAGTCAAATCTTTTCCTTTTCTCAAGGTTTCCCGCCCGTGTGTTGATGATATAACGTTAAAAAACTCACCTTCCTGATATCCCGACACAAACTCCAATATGGCCGCTAGAGGGACCTCGGGAGCCCTTTACCCAGGAAGAAACTCCACAGTCCAGAATCCTTTGCGGTGCCTGATACCAGCCGCGTCCCTTCACAGCAGTCCGGAGGGAAACAGAGGACTTGTGTGGTCGTGTCGCTGTGTCCAGGTTAAAAAATGCAGCTGAAACTTCGGGTTTGATGTTTAATCCCACTTTACTCGATTTCTGAAGGTAAGACCAGCTCCTCTGACATTTACAGCCCGTTAAAAGTGACGTTAGTGTTCGGTTTGTCGAGGCGACTTCCGGTCATTCCGTCTGCTGTTGTTGTAGTTACAGCTGAAACACGAAGACAGGACACGGAGTCATTCCTAATTTTATCTTTACGGTACAAAATGTTATGATTTTTCACAGCAGTTTTGTTCGTTGTCACGTATTTAAAACTCGTTGTTTGTTGTTTTCTGTGTTGACGTCACTCTGGTTTCCGTTGTCCAGCCGTTGCTGTGTTTAGCTAACGTCCCGCGCTTTGCTCAGCTTCCGGTAGGGGATAATTCAGACGTTCACTAACAAACAAAGCTTAAAATGGGGAAATGTTAAGTAAATCGCAGAAAGCAGTTAATATGTTAAATCTTAAAGAGTTTAAAATTACTAAAAAGCAGAATGAGTGGAATAAGTCTTAAATATGGATTTGGAGCTGATGAGGAGAACCTCAGTTTTTTCACAAGTTTCAGAAAGTTGGAGGAGACTGTGAATTCACAAAACAGACACTTGGTAAACTGTGTGGGGATAACGTACCTCGCTTGCTTACCTCAGCTTTATAAATCAACAGATATATTGTTGTTGTGAAGCCTCTCACCATGAATATGACCATATATTCTTTTTCCCTTTCAGATCTGAAGTCTGAAGATGGATGTGACCAACAAGAGAAGACACTGACCGCACACACAGGTTGGAGAGATCAGAGCTTAAGGAAGAAATAGATCTTAAAAAGGGAAACTCTACAGGAGATGGCTCAGAAAGGAGTTCATCTGGACCAGGAAACTATTTCCTGTCCGATCTGTTTGGATCTACTGAAGGATCCTGTGACTGTTCCCTGACACAGCTACTGCAAGAACTGCATCGAAACCCACTGGGATGGAGAGGATGAAATGAGAGTCTACAGCTGTCCTCAGTGTAGGAAGAGCTTCACACCAAGACCAGTGCTGGGGAAAAACACCATGTTAGCAGATTTAGTGGAGGAACTGAAGAAGACTGGACTCCAAGCTGCTCCTGCTGATCCCTGCTATGCTGGACCTGAAGATGTGGCCTGTGATCTCTGCACTGGGAGGAAACGTAAAGCCTGTAAGTCCTGTCTGCAGTGTTTGGCTTCTTACTGTGAGGAACACCTTCAGCCTCATTATGAAGCTGCTCCATTAAAGAAACACGCGCTGGTGGAGCCGTCCAGGACGCTCCAGGAGAACCTCTGCTCTCATCATGATGAGGTGATGAAGATGTTCTGTCGTACTGATCAGCAGTCTATCTGTTATCTCTGCTCTGTGGACCAACACAAAGGCCACGACACAGTCTCAGCTGCAGCAGAAAGGACTGAGAGGCAGAGAGAGCTGGAGGGGAGTCGAGCAAACATCCAGCAGAGAATCCAGGACAGAGAGAAAGATGTGGAGCTGCTTCAACAGGAGCTGGAGGCTATCAATGGCTCTGCTGATAAAGCCGTGGAGCACAGTGAGAAGATGTTCACTGAGCTGATCCGTCTCATGGAGAAAAGACGCTCTGATGTGAAGCAGCAGCTCAGATCCCAGCAGCAAACTGAAGTGAGTGGAGTCAAAGAGCTTCAGGAGAAGCTGGAGCAGGAGATCACTGAGCTGAAGAGGAAAGACGCTGAGCTGCACAAGCTGTCACACACACAGGATCACGTACACTTTCTCCACCACTGCCCCTCACTGTCAGCACTCAGTCCATCTACACACTCATCCAGCATCAAGACCCGTCCTCTCACATACTTTGAGGAAGTGACAGCAGCTGTGTCAGGAACCAGAGACAAACTACAGGACGCTCTGACTGAGGGATGGACAAACATCTCTCAGACACTGACTGAAGGAGACGTTTTGGTGACCCATCAAAAACCAGAAGAAGAACCCAAGACCAGATCTGAGTTCTTAAAATATTCACAAGACATCACTCTGGATCCAAACACAGCAAACAAATATTTATTTTTATCTGAGGAGAACAGAAAAGTAGAATTAACAAATCAACGTCAGTCTTACTGTAATCACCCAGACAGATTCACTGACTGGTGTCAGGTCCTGAGCAGAGAGAGTCTGACAGGACGTTGTTACTGGGAGGTGGAGCAGAGAGGTGGAGGAGTTTCTGGAGTCTGGATCTGTTCAACATCCTCAGCTGAGTTTGTCAAACTGAAATAGTCTGAAGTGGTTTCAGGGACAGTGGGTTAAATTCTGTGTTTGAATTCTTCAACTTTGATTTTTATTCCTGTTTGTTGCTGAGAGCTGATTGTTGGCTTTTACTGCTCTTTGTTTCTCTTCACCTGAACTGACATTTGTTTGCTTGAAGTTACACAAACTTGTCTCTGCTCTAAATTTTGGTGGATTATTTGTATTAATGCATTTATTTAATGTTGCTGTCCCTATGCATTTGTGTAAATTAGAAAAACAAAACAAAAAGCAGAGTGTTCTTTATTGTCCATATTTTGATCTTATTTCTTTGTAAATTCAGATTAAAATTATCAAGAAGGAGCAGCAAATTTCTGTTTTCTGATCTCATTACAATGTACATTTAAAGAAAATCTTATCACAGATAGAAACTTTTGTGGCCAAATAAATTTTTTGTTGCTGTTAAAAAATGTTTTTCTCCTTTTTCCATAAAGAAGCCTGTGGGCAAAGCCTGACCTGCATATATATGTATATATATATATATATATACATATATATATATATATATATATATATATATATATATATATATATATATATATATATATATATATATATATATACATATATATATATATATATATATATATATATATATATATATATATATATATATATATATATATATATATTTATATATATATATATATATATATATATATATGACACGCGTTAATTAGATTAAGTAATTACACTGAAAATTAACGCGTTGTGAAAATTAACGCAGATTAATCTGGTAACCAGGGGGAGGTTCAAAAACGCAGTTATTTTCAAATGTCTGGCATTTACAAACAGTTTGTCCTATTCAGAAGCTGTAAAAAAGTGGCGTTCTTGTCAGATTCTCAAATTTCCGACGGCCCCTGAATGTATCACATGTGACGTCAGCAACATGCTTTAAACCAGGGGAAGAGTGATTTTTGTGACTGCCGTCCACATCTCGTTTATTCACACATCCTTTTTGAAAATCTGCTAAAAATCAACCGTTTGCTCAATTCTGTTAAAAACAGATAATTCTACACTCTTTACTGCATCAAACAAGTCCTTAATGATCGATTTATATCCTGTATTTAAATCTAAATAATTCTTAGAAATTTTCTTCCATCTTCCTGGTGTCATGTTTCAGCTTGGGGCTGCTCTGCACCAATCAGCAACAGTTTGTGTGTTCAGAGCATGTTAAACTGAGATTACTTCACTTTTCTTTGATCAAAGACTTGAATAAAGTATTTTGTTCATAGTTCCTCATATATATATATATATATATATATATATATATATATATATATATATATATATATATATATATATATATATATATAAGCATATTTCAGGAAACTGTGATTCTTGTGAACAGCAGGAAACCATAGAGCATGTGGTACTTTATTGTCCAAAGTATGAAGTTGAAAGAAGGGAACTTATTTTCAAACTCACAGAAATGAAGTCGCGATTGGACTTGAGAGATGTTTTACAGAGAAATTCAGGTAATAAATGTTATGATGCACTATTGCAGTATCTTAAGAGAACTAATTTGATGACGAGAATATAATTTCCTCTTTTTTTTTTAAGTTATTATTATTATTTGTTTTAGTTAGTAGAATAAGTACATTTTACTTAGATTCCCGATTCACACTCCATACCAGTTGGTGGCGGTAATGCATCAAAACGTTGTTTGCAAACCGCGATAAATCGCCAAGAAAAAGAAGGAAAACTCCACAGTCCAGAATCCTTTGCGGTGCCTGTTTCCGGCTGCAGTCCGGGAAACAGAGGACTTGTGTGGGCGTGTCGCTGTGTGCAGGTTGAAAAATGCAGCTGAAACTTCGAGTTTGACGTTTAATCCCACTTTACTCGATTACTGAAGGTAAGACCAGCTCCTCTGACATTTACAGCCCGTTAAAAGTGACGTTAGTGTTCGGTTTGTCGAGGCGACTCCCGCCCTTTCCGACTGACGTTGTATATTAACGACTGATAGACGAAAAGAGGACACGGAGTCGTCGTGAATTACATCATTATGTTTAAAATGTAAAGATTTTATGTTTCACATATGTTCGTTGACATTCGTCACGTATTTAAAACTCGTTGTTTGTTGTTTTCTGTGTTGACGTCACTCTGGTTTCCGTTGTCCAGCCGTTGCTGTGTTTAGCTAACGTCCCGCGCTTTGCTCAGCTTCCGGTTGGAGATTCTTCAGACGTTTATTAACAGATTTACACATTTCAGGTTCAGTAGTTTCCTTTTAGCGTGTTTGAGTGACAATCTAGAAATCTTACTCTCACCTTATCTCGGTTTTTACGAATCAAAACGTACTTCCGGTCCAGACTGTACCGGTGTTATGGTGGCCTAGCTTAGGCTGTGGCCTGGGTAGGATCATTTCAGTGCACCATAACAGCTTTACTATTTAAAATATGTTAAGTTACTGAGGCGCCAACATGAAGTATAGTTTTGTGGTAAGCTGAATTGTTTAGCAGCTTGATGGCGTCAAAACAGAGCTCAGTTAGATATGGACTGTAGCTTTCTATTCATACAAAATTAATTCAACCTGAAACTGTTGTTGTGAAAACTGCACTGAAAATACTAGGCTCTGAAACAGCTGTCGTTGTTACAAAACCACAATAACTATCAAAAAACGAGGACGATGTTAGTACCTGATGATGACAGTGATGTGTTTTTATGCCTGTACTGTTGAAAATGTGGGAACTACAGCAAGTTACAAACAGGCTGCAAAGACGATCAGTCATTAAACATACATTTCTTTTTCCCTCTCAGATCTAAAGCCTAAGGACAGGTGTGGCAAAAAGAGCTGACATTGACTGCACTTGGAAGAAACAGACCTAAAGAAGGAGATGGCTCAGAAAGGAGTTCATCTGGACCAGGAAACCATTTCCTGTCCGATCTGTCTGGATCTACTGAAGGATCCTGTGACTGTTCCCTGTGGACACAGCTACTGCAAGAGCTGCATCGAAACCCACTGGGATGGAGAGGATGAGGAGGATGAGGAGGATGAGGAGGGAGTCTACAGCTGTCCTCAGTGTAGGAGGATGTTCAGACCAAGACCTGTGCTGGGGAAAAACACCATGTTAGCAGCTTTAGTGGAGGAACTGAAGAAGACTGGACTCCAAGCTGCTCCTGCTGATCCCTGCTATGCTGGACCTGAAGATGTGGCCTGTGATCTCTGCACTGGGAGGAAACGCAAAGCTAGCAACTCCTGTTTACAGTGTTTGGCTTCTTACTGTGAGGAACACCTTCAGCCTCATTATGAAGCTGCTCCTTTAAAGAAACACAAGCTGGTGGAGCCGTCCAGGACGCTCCAGGAGAACCTCTGCTCTCATCATGATGAGGTGATGAAGATGTTCTGTCGTACTGATCAGCAGTCTATCTGTTATCTCTGCTCTGTGGACCAACACAAAGGCCACGACACAGTCTCAGCTGCAGCAGAAAGGACTGAGAGGCAGAGAGAGCTGGAGGGGAGTCGAGCAAACATCCAGCAGAGAATCCAGGACAGAGAGAAAGATGTGGAGCTGCTTCAACAGGAGCTGGAGGCTATCAATGGCTCTGCTGATAAAGCCGTGGAGCACAGTGAGAAGATGTTCACTGAGCTGATCCGTCTCATGGAGAAAAGACGCTCTGATGTGAAGCAGCAGCTCAGATCCCAGCAGCAAACTGAAGTGAGTGGAGTCAAAGAGCTTCAGGAGAAGCTGGAGCAGGAGATCACTGAGCTGAAGAGGAAAGACGCTGAGCTGCACAAGCTGTCACACACACAGGATCACGTACACTTTCTACGGGACTACCCCTCACTGTCAACACTCAGTCCATCTACACACTCATCCAGCATCAAGACCCGTCCTCTCACATACTTTGAGGATGTGACCAAAGCTGTGTCAGGAATCAGAGACAAACTACAGGACGCTCTGACAGAGGGATGGACAAACATTTCTCACACACTGACTGAGGTTCAGGTTTTACCGCCACAACCAAGACCAAAACCAGAACCATATCCCAAGACCAGAGCTGATTTCTTAAAGTATTCACGTGTCATCACTCTGGATCCAAACACAGCACATGATCATGTTTTATTGTCAAAGAGAAACAGAAAAGCAATGTTGATGTACAAGAAACAGTCTTATCCCAGTCACCCCGACAGATTCATGGATTACTGGCAGGTCCTGAGTACAGAAGGTCTGACCGGGCGTTGTTACTGGGAGGTGGAGTGGAGGGGTGGAGTTTACGTTGCCGTCTCATACAGCGATATTAGCCGAGCAGAGAGCTCCGCTGAATGTGTCCTCGGGCACAACGACTATTCCTGGGCTCTGGATTGTGACGGTAAAAGCTGTAACTTGTGGCACTGCCAGGAGAGCCGCTCCGTCACAGATCCTCGCTCCTCCAGAATCGGAGTGTACCTGGACCACAGCGCAGGGATCCTGTCTTTCTACAGCATCTTTGGCTCCATGACGCTCCTCACCAGGTTCCACACCAAGTTCACTCAGCCGCTCCACGCCGGCATCGGGTTTCATTACCCTGGAGACACCGCCGAGTTCTGTAAACCACGATAGAAGTCATGTGAGGGGCGTACCGTGGCGAGGAAACGACCTATGAAAGACGTACTGTTTGAGGACCGCGGGGGGCGCTGTTGAGTCCCTATCAACGAATCAGCACAGCAGTAGAAATCCAAACTGTAGTGGAGCTTAAAAGTTTTTCCCTTTGACACTTTAGTCATTCATAACAAATGGAGACCAACAAACACTAACCTGAGGTGTGACCATGGTTGTTGAAACGCACTTTTGTCTTATTTTCCTTTTTGAAATCTCTGTTTTCTTTTCGTTGAACTGGATCTTGTGGTGATGTAATAGATCTGCTCCTTTCTGTCACTGACTTCTTTAATATCTCTGTGTGATTTACTTGGAGGTTTGATAGTTTCTGGAATGGTTAAAGACTTCTTCTCCTACTTTTCTTTCTGAGATAAAGAGGCTTCATGACAAATGAATCACTTTCCTGAATCATTTCATGTCATCACCACAGAGAGCTGTGGCTCGTTGCAGCTTTAACGTGAAAACAACCTGAAGTTTGACGTCAAGAATAAACCAACATGAACGAAGCGTCTCAGTGTGGTCATTGTGAGCTGTCAAACATTTATCAGTCTGACCTTTTCCTAACAGCCCTGTCTGAGAAATGAGCCGTTTCTTTTACCTTAACTTTTAAAATGTAATATTTTTCTCATCTTTACGATTTTCCTGATGTGCCCTGAACGCCACAGCACAATGAGTGACAGGCTCATTAGGACGAGGTGATGGGAGGAAGAGGAAGAAAGCCACTGACGTTTGTCTGTGAGGTCTGAAGTTTCTCTCCCAGAACTCTGAGATCAAAACCAGAGTTCTAGAATCAAAACTGAAATTCTAGAAGAAGACGTCAAAGACGTCTGGAACTAAATATCTGAGATCAGAGCCATTTCTTTTTTACATCAAAGTTGGTGTCTTTGTTTTAGTTTTGATTCTAGAATTCTGCAATCAAAGCCTTTTTTTTTCTTTACATCAGTTAGAATTCTAGAATCAAAACTAAAACATAAACTCTGAGATCAAAGCCAGAATTCTAGACTCAGGTTCATTTTAAAGCCAAAATTCCGGAATATGACCGAAAATCTTAGATCAAAGTCAAAATTCTTGAACTCTTGAAAAGTCACAATTCTAGAGTTTGATCTAAAATTCTGGCAGTTGAGATCAAAGCCAAAAATTCCAGATTTGAGAATTTGAAATTAAAATGAGATGACCGAGATTATCCAGAAATCTGAAGTCAAAAACAGAATTCTAGTCTTAAATTAAATATCCGAAGGCAAAGTTGAAACTCTAGAATCAAAGCTAAAATTCTGATCTCGAAACAATTAAGTCAACTCAAATTCATTTTTTTAATTTCAGGTCAGAACTCTAAAATCCAATTCAAAATGCAAAAACTCTGAGATTAATGCTGAAATTCTGAATTTAAGCTTAAATTCTGAAATCAAAGTTAAAATTCTGGATTACAGACAGAATTTGATCAAATCCAAAATTCTAGAATCAAAACTAGAAATCTTAGATCAAAGCTTAAATTTCTAAAATCAGAGACAGAAATTGAGATCAAAGCCCGACCTCTGAAGTCAGAGTGGACTCTGCAGCGTGAGCGCCGCAGGCTGCTGCTCCTGAGAACAAACCGATATTTTCCAGAAAACACAAACTTTGATGAAATCTTCCTGGTTTGTCTCTGAAGCTGCCAGAAACTCGAAGATCCTGCAGTGAAGGTCTCTGCAGGTCCACAGCTGAACACATGAGGGCGCCATGACACAGCTGACCCAGGACGACCTGTCAGGCCTGAGCTGAGTCACTCAGGCTGTGCAGAGGTGAATCCTGGGAAATAAGGAGTGATCATTCTTGTAAATTTATGACTTTACTCCGCTGAAACTTAAACTTTTATCTCATAGTTTAACTCTGATTGGTCGTTGTTTGAGCTTTTTTGGGGAATCAAAAACAACAGTTAGAAAAATTCACATTATACCTGAAAAATCTCACTTTTTAAAATAAATTTGAAACTTTTATCTGGTTAATTTCTGAGTTTATTCTCTTCACTCAAAATCTGTGAACACACTAGTTTTTAGCAGGTTAGATGTTTTTTTCTTTCTATTTTTTTTAATCCTTTGTTGACACCTTAAATAACAGTCCCACTTTTTCTCTTTGAGTTTTGACGATTATCTGAAATTTCAAAGCTCAGATTTATTTTCACTGCATTGAGACTTACTTGTAATTTTTTTTCCTTGTGAATAAAACTTTTACTCAAGTTAAACCTTTTTTTTTTTGCATTAATTTATGACTTTACTCCACTGACTCAGTGAGTTCAGTCTGGTAAACTTTTGTCTCATAGTTTTACTTTTGTTGGTTAGTGTACGAGTTATTTTTGCAAATTTACAACTTTTTTAATGAATTGACAATTTTGATCTGTTCATTCTTAAAAAATTTCTGACTCTCACCTGTAAATATTTTTTTATAATTCAGGACTTTTTCCTCTTCGATTTACAGCTTATATCGAGTGATTAATGGTTTTAATTCTGTTAATTTGTTTTCCTCGTGAATAAAAATCTAACCCAAGTATACTTCTTTTTTTTTTTGCTTTTATTTATTACTTTTCATATTTATCAAATTTCTGGTATTCCTGTGAATTTTCCATTTTTAAATTTTTTTTTGATTAATTCTGAGTTTTTTTTGTCATTAGTTTATGACTTTAACATGAAAATTAATGATTGTTTATCTCACTTAAAGTCTTTCTTTTCACGACACAAAAACTTAATTCTCAATATCATTAATATTTATTTATCTTCTTATTTATTTATTTTTATAAAGTTGCGATTTTATTCTTCTTCCTTAGTTTTTTCTCGTTACTTTACTTTAACCTAAAAATATGTTTATTTCTCATTAATCAACGGCTTTGACTTGGAAAAATACGACTCTTACTTTAAAAATAGTTCCTCTTTATTTTTTTTCACATTACTAAATTAAATTAAAAATAAAAATTGAATTATTTGCACAACTTTCCTTTTCAGCGCAGTATTTTATTTATTTAATTTAACTTGTGTGTATATTTTTTATTTTTCTCTGTATAAAGCTCCTTATTGTTATCTTTATTTTTTCTTATTACTGAAGCTTTATTTTTTCTATTTTTGTAATATTTGGTGTGCGTTTATGATAATTAATAATTATAATATAATAATTATAAAGAGACAGTGGTTAACTGGAGTCAAATTATTTTTGTCTGGAAACGCGTTCAGAAAGGTTGAGAAACAGACAGCGGCTCTTGAACAGTGCCTAACTCTTTATTTTTCAGTAAGCTACATTTTTTCTCCAAATTAGACAGTTTTACATCATGACACAGAGTAACTTAAATTATCTATAGCTGACATGTACGCTTGATTCCAGTCTCCGTGGAAGAATCGACCAAAAAACAAAAGAAAGAAAATCAAGATGAAAACGAAGAAGAAGCCCTCTTGAACGCTGCCTCACGTCCCACGTCTGTTAAAGGTGTCGTTAGGCGAAGTTATCAGTCCGAACCCCGACGCCACGGGCTCGTCGATTGTCCACAGCCGTTAGCGTAGCAGGGTGCGAGTGTTAATGAGCTAATCCACAGTGAGTCGATAAAGACCAGGAGTCTCCTTCCAGTCAGGCGGCGTGCGTTTCCACACGACCTCAGGGGAGTCCGTCTCTGCCACCAGATGCAAAAAAACAACAGCAACAAAACGAAAGATGGCACTGTCGAAACTGGAGAACGGGAGGAGGAGTCAGACAGGCTGATATGAGGCTCCGCGTGGAAGTCCGTGAGAAGGAGGAGGAGCTCCTCAGATGGAGCGTTTGTGTCCACGACGTAGAGGAGGCGTGCAGAAACTCGCGGCCGCCGCAGCGACAGATCCCATGAAGAGCGGTACCGAGCAGTCTGAGGAACCGCTCGCAGAGAAGAGTCGCCTTCGTCCGGGTTTTTCTGGGTGGTACGTCGTAATTATTCCACACATGCACACATTCACAGTTCAGGATGCCCAGTTTGTAATCAGCTTCTCAAAGTTCAGAGGTCAAACATGCCGCGACCTCGGCATGAGGGGGAATGGGGGTAAGGGTGGGGGGGGGTCGGCCGCAGAGTTACATCACACGAAACCTGCTCCTACAGTCAGTGATGTCACTTTGTAGATTCCTCCTGACGCCAAAAGTCTTTGATGGACTTTGAAGGAAACAAAAACAGGAAAATCACATCTTAAAAAAGAAACGAAAGTGAAACTTAAGCCGAGATGGTGAGCGCTCAGCTATGTACAGGTTCAACCGCCCAGTAGAGACAGAAACAACAGCTGGATAATGGCACAGGTACTGGTTTGCTTTGCCACGTCAAAATGCAGTCCACATGTGATCAAACGGTTCAACAGACATCTCGAGCCCAACGCTCGCTCTGAGACAGAACGAAAAGACAGGAAGTGATTCCAGTTCAGCCTCTGCTCCAATTCCCCCCCCCTCCCAAAAACAAAAAACAAACAAAAAAACAACAAAGCACAGAAAAACCAAAGAAGAAAACACTTTGAACATTTGTTTCTCAGGAGATGAAGCTGTGAGAGATCAGACGTGAAAACACCAAACAGGTTTTCACGTCTGTACGGTCGCCGCCGGTGGGGAACTCGGAGCTCAACCTGTTACCATGACAACAAATGGAATATCCAATGAAATGTGCCAAAACTTTCAATTAGCGGTTGTCTCGCAGGTTGGCGACTTGAACATCCCCCGCCTTGAGTGTTGCTGCTTCACGCGTGTCCCTCAGACATCCTGCCCTAAAAGATCAGCGCGTCGCAACATGGGGGCTACAGGAAGGAGGCGCCGTCCTGCACAGTTCACCACACGGCTTCTGGAGCCACAGGCTGAGATTAACCACAGTCGACCTTTAAAGCGTGAGTTAATGTAAGACAGCCGTGGATCTGCACACACGAAAAACAGATCGCCTAAATGAAGTTGAATTTAATTCGTAATGCATGAGATTATAAACTGGGAATTTTTTAAGACTAAAGTCGTAATTTGAGAATGAATTTGAACTGAAGTCTGAACGCACACGACTAAAGTTGAAAAATGACGTAATGCGCAAAATTAAAGCTGAAATTAAGTCGTAGAAAGTCATATTGTGTGAAAATGAATTTGAGTTGTGGTCGTACTTTACGAGGTTAAAGTAGAAATGAAGTCGTGAAGCGTGACGTTTAAGTCACAAAGTTTCAGCCAATCAGATTGACTTTGAACTTAATTTGTTAATGACGAGTTTTAAGCTAGATTGAAGTTAGATTTAGCAGATTAATGTGGAAATACAGTCCGAGTTTTAGAAGTTGAATTAAGTCGAATCAGCTAAAATGCACAAAAACTGAACTTTAAACACGGTCGTAATGTTCGACGTTAATGTTCGACAAATTGGATGAAGTGGAAATTAAACAAAGTCAAAAAAAAAAAAAGATAAATTTAAAAAAAAATGGTCAGAAACGAGTTTAAAATTATGAGTTTCAACCAATTTGGGTTTGAAGAGTTTTTTTTTTTTGTCAGGAAAATTTCGGTGACCAAAAATCAAACTTGACATAAAGTCGTAACGTTAGCGTAATGAAGAGGCAAACTTCGGAAAAACCAATCAGCGGTGAACCGTTAAGTATCACCATCGCCATCGTGACGTTTCAGGTAACCACCGTGATGCTATGCTATGCTATCTCTACTACCAGGATGTAAACAAGCGCCAGGTGTGTTTGGATAACTGTTCTTGATTTTGACTGTTTTCGTTGTTCCCGGCTTTCAGACTTGCTAGCTGCTTCAGATTCCCCCTAGTGGCCACTAATGGTAACCTCCCTATGTTTTCCGTTAGCTGTTAGCTGTTAGCATCTCCGCTCTACACAAACTGAGCTGTTCGCCACGAGTATCCCAACCACGTCTGGAGATTTTAGTGTCATTGTTTCCACCAGGATATCTCCACTCTTTTGCTAACAGCATCAATTAGCTCCATAATGCTTGAAGATTAGCTTGAAGATTAGCTTGCGCATGCTAATGTTTTTTTTTTTTCTGTCGCCTTCCTTCCTGCCAGAGCTCAGTGAGGATGTCTGAGGACACGCCGCTTTGTGAGGATCCTAATCAAGATGCTCGTCAGTACCACAGGCTCGTTCCAATTAGTGCACAGTGAAAGGGGGCGGGGCTAAGGACACACCTGTTCACCCAGGTGTGCGGAGGAAAAAAAAAATATGGAATGCAGGACAACAAAACAACATGAAAATGTACAATCAGACAACCTGCCCACGCTGCAGAGTGGAGCAGAATTCAAGCTCCGCCCACCCAAACTATAAACAAAACAAAATTTAACAAAAATGTCTCCAAAAGAAAAAAAAGCACAACATTACGTTTTTGTTTTTTTTATATCCTACATCCAGCTTGATAGCGACATTAATAATTCAACAAGATCAATATATTTTTAATAATCATTTTAAGGTACCTCTTATATTTTCTGAGTATTTACAACTGTACAAGCAAAGCACACACTTCAAAGTGCACAGATTTAATACAGTATCGACTAGTTTTGCATTTACACGGTTTTTAATCTTCCCCCGAAAAAAGAACAACCTGAAACTATCAAACGAGAAACAAAAGCAACAATCAGAACGATTCTTTTTCGTACGTTTTACAAAAACAGGGGAAGAAGGAAATGCTGCTCGGCGTGTGTTCGCGCTCTCTCGGTAAGACTCGTGACGTCGGCGTGGACGTCCCACACTTCCTCAACGTGTCGGGGGTTACTCTTCTGAAAAGAAATAAACTCTATGCTTGTCTTGTATAAAAGTTAAGGCAAAGTCATTTTTCAAGTTTAAATAAAATTCAAGTTTCTCAAACACTGGATGGAAATTTTTTTCTTTTTTTTACATGTAGAGACGGTGACGCGTCTCTAACGTTTCCTCTCCCTAAAAAAAGAAAACTTAAGGATATTTCTCATGGAATAAACAGCATTGGTTTATAAATACGTGGATATGGTGCTTTTTTTTTTTCCATTTCCACTGATGAGAAAAAAAGCAAAACAAAAAGAAATCTTAATCGACCCATCCAAGTGCATCTCAGTCCTTCAAAAACAGAAAAATCCAAAAATAGATTTTTTTTTTTTTTAGCAAACTCAGGATTTAGCGTCCAAATGGAAAGCAGCGATGAGCAGGAGAACGGCTCGTGAATAAAGCTTTCCCTTCTCCGGATGGGCTCCTGCTTTCTCTTAGTGGGATTACCCAGAATGCTTCTTGTTGCAGGAAGACTTTGGCGAGACATGCAAGGTCCCACATGGAGTAGGTTTTTATTGAGAGTGTGTATAGTACAGTGGTTTTCTTAAGGGTTTGCATCTGAGGTGATAACGTGGAGAGATTAACGCGAGCACGCAGCCGCCGCCGCCGCCGCAGACCGGGGGAGGCGACTTCCACCGACCCTGGTCCACCTCGTCAGGAGAAAGTCCAGGAACTTGGTTTGGTTGTCCGTCAAAGTGGCTGCTACAGTAGACAGACGTCCCCAACCAACGCCGAAACCAGCCCCTCCCCCCGTGACCCCGAACTCTTCCTGTCCGCTCAGATCAAACGTCCCACCAGCTCCTCGGAGCGCGTGGTCGTCTGTTTTCGGTGTCTCCGCTCTGAAGGTGAGTAAAGGATGAAAAAGGTGGTTTCTCCTTTCACTCTGTGCTTTAAACTCGCCGACCGTCAGGCGTCGGCGTCAGCGTCAGGCACGGTTTCTCCCAGGACGGCTGCGTGCTTCAGGAAATCTCCGCCGTTCTTCTTAGGAACAAACTCAAAGTTTGCAAAAGTGGAGGAAAACGGAGGAAAACAAAAAGCGGAGGCTGAGCATCTTCACCTAAAAGACGGGGCTGACCGTTTCTGACTCACACCAGGACTCCATCCCCGCCCCCTCAGACGTGGTTAACTCCACCCACAGAAACCCACCAATCACCAACCTCCTCCAACATCCTCACGTTCCTCATTCATCATCTCACCACCCCTCCAGTTTTTCACCGTCCCTGAAACCAGAACAACCTGGACGACTCTAAAAACCAGAACATGCACTTCGTTGTTTTTGCATCTCTCAGGATCGTTTCCCTTTTTTAGCTTCACCTGGGAAACGTTGGAGAAATAACCACGGAAAGAGTTTGAGCTGTAGTCCCTCGTCAGCGAGGTCCACCGCAGCGCGCTAACGTCTGGAAACTTGTGCGGTAGCTTGTGTTAGTGTCCAGTTTCTTCACCTCTGTCGCTGCTGGATGTTTAGTTACTGTGTCGTCTTTTAGCGGCGTGCGAGGCGATTCAGCCTCTGATGTTTCATTAAACGTCTCCACACACTGAGAACCAGGAAAACCAGGTGCTTTTTTTTTAATTTCATACTTTAGGATCTGAATGACTCAGAGATCAAGGTTTGTCGTTTTCTTGTGTTGTTGTCATTTCTTGACGTTAACGATACTCCCCTGTCGATTTATGAGCATCATTATTGATCATATCTGCAAAAAATCAAAATACGCCTCAGTTTCTAACCTCAGCGCTCTTACAGTGATACGAAACCTGAGTCAGGAAACTGCAGAGGTGGAAAAACACCGAAACAGTCAAGGTGAGCACACCCAGAGACTCTGACAGTCCTCGTTGGTAACCTCTCCAACCATAAAGTGATCTGATGGAGCAGCTGATTGTTACTGGAGGTTGCAGAGAAATGCAGAGGTGGAAAAACACCAGAATGGACATAACGAGTGATCCAGACTGAAAGTTTCAGTTTTTAACCTCATCAAGTGCTCCTGGAGATTTTAAGTCTCAGTTTCTGACTGCATCAACCATAAAGTGATCTGAGGAGGCTGCCGACTGTTGTAGGAGATTGCAGAAAAATGCAAAGGCAGAAAAACACCAGTTGGACGTCATCTACCTTTCTGTGATCTTAGTCTTGTCTTGTAGGGGGTTGCAGAAAAATGCAGAGGTGGAAAAACACCAAAGAAGTCAAGGCGAGCACACCCAGAGACTCTGACAGTCCTGGTTTGTAACCTCTCCAACCATAAAGTCATCTGAAGGGGCAGCTGATTGTAATTGGAGGTTGCAGAGAAATGCAGAGGCGGAAAAACACCAGAATGGACATGGCGGGCTCCAGGGGACAGAAACTCTGGGATTAACTCAGAAGTGGGGACAACATGTGCTCCTGGAGACTTTAAGTCTTAGTTTCTGTACTTATCAACCATTAATTGATCAGAGCAGGCTGCGGAGTCTTGTAGGAGGTTACATAAAAAATGCAGAGGTGGAAAAACACCAGAATGGACATGGCGGGCACTCTAAGGGACTAAGACGGTTAGTTTTTAACCTCATCTACCTTGCAGCGATCTGAGATGTTAAAAACAGACCGTCTGATTGATTTCAGAGAGTTCGGAAAAATACAGAGGCAGAAAAACACCAGAATTGACACGACAGGGGCTCTAAGAGACAGAAACTCTCAATTTTTAACCTCATCAAGAGCTCCTGGAGATCTTAAATCTCAGTTTTTGACAGCATCAACCACAAAGTGATCTGAGGAGGCGGCTGACTGTTGTAAGAGGTTGCGAATAAATGTAGAGGCGGAAAAACACCAGAATGGACATGACTAGTGCTTTAGGATCCTAAAACTCTCTGTTTCTAACTTCATCATCCTTAAGATGATCTGAGATGTAAGAAATCAATCAGACGCTCTGTTTCTGAGAGTGGGGATAGATGCAGAGGTGGAAAAACACCAAAACAGTCAATGCGACAGTCCTCGTTTGTAACCTCAAACCATAAAGTCATCTGATGAAGCAGCTGATTGTTATCGGAGGTTGCAGAAAAATGCAGAGGCGGAAAAACACCAGAATGGACATAGTGGGCCCCTGGAGACAAAATCTCAGATTTTAAGTCTCAGTTTCTAACCTCATCAACCATAAATTGATCTGAGGAGGCTGTCGACTGACTTTTGTAGGAGATTGCAGAAAAATGCAGAGGTGGAAAAACACCAGAATGGACACGACGAGCACTCCAGGGGACCAAGTTGCTCAGTAATTAACCTCATCTTCCTTGGAGTAATTTTGGAAGGTGGGGATGTTGCGCTGATTGGTTGCCTGACTAGTTTTGAGTGCAAAACACACTAACAAGGACATGGTGATCGAACCATAACTTAATCAGAGGAGGCTGCGGAGTCTTGTAGGAGGTTCCAGAAAAATGCAGAGGTGGAAAAACACCAGAATGGACATGACCGGCACTCTAAGAGACTGAAACTCTCAATTTCTAACCTCATCAAGTGCTCCTGTAGACTTCAAGTCTCAGTTTCTGACTGCATCAACCATAAATTGATCTGAGGAGGCTGGCGACTCCTGTAGGACGTAAACACAGAGGTGGAAAAACACCAGAATGGACATGACGGGCACTCCAGGAGACTAAGACGCTCAGTTTTTAACCTCGTCTACCTTGGAGCGATCTTTGAAGGTGGGGATCCCGTGCTGATTGGCTGTCTGACTAATGTCTGGTACAAAACACACTGACAAGGACATGGTGATCGCACCAGGAGACAGAAACTCTGGGATTAACTCAGAGGTGGGAACAACAAGTGCTCCTGGAGACTTTAAATCTTAGTTTCTGTATTTATTAACCATAAAGTGATCAGAGGAGGTGGCAGGTGGCATTTGTATGAGTTTACACGTAAATGTAGAGGCGGAAAAACACCAGAATGGCCACGGCGGGCGCTCCAGGAGACTGAAACTCTCAATTTTTAACCTCATCTATCTCACAATGATCCTATAAGGTGGGGGTCCTGTGCTGATCAGCTTTCTGACTGATGTAGAGTGCAAAACACACCTAGACTTAACGTTTACGTTTCTCACTTTATCATTGATGAGATGATCTGAGATGTTAGAAACAGACCACCTGACTGATTTCAGAGGTTGCAGAAAAATGCAGAGGTGGAAAAACACCAAAATGGACTTGACGAGTGCTCCAGGATACTAAAACTCTCTGTTTCGAACTTCATCATCCATGAGATGATCTGAAATGTTAGAAATCAATCAGACGCTCTGTTTCTGAGAGCGGGGATAGATGCAGAGGTGGAAAAACACCAACATAGTCAAAGGAAGCACACCCAGAGACTCTGACAGTCCTCGTTTGTCACCTCTCCAACCATAAAGTGATCAGAGAAGGCAGCTGATTGTTACTGGAGGGGACAAAAAAAATTCAGAGGCGAACATGGCTCTGTTTTTAACCTCGTCTACCTTGCAGTTATCTTGGAAGGTGGGGATGCTGCGCTGATTGGCTGTCTGACTAATGTCGGGTACAAAACACACTGACAAGGACATGGTGATCGCACCAGGAGACAGAAACTCTCAGATTAACTCAAAGGTGGGAACAACAAGTGCTCCTGGAGACTTTAAATCTTAGTTTCTGTATTTATTAACCATGAAGTGATCTGAGGAGGCGGCTGACTCTTGCAGGAGGTTGCACGTAAATGCAGAGGCGGAAAAACACCAGAATGGACACGACCTATTTGAGCATTTTTCTTGTTTAACTGCTTTTCAGGTGCAACTCGTCAGCACAGCCTCGAGAACTGAGACTTCCTAATGAACAGATTGTTCTTCACCAGCGCTCGCTTCCTGAAGCAGCTCTCCTGTTTTGTTTTTTTGTTTTTTGACCAGTTAGTCATTCAGATCCCATAGTATGAAAAGAAAGACCCCAGGTGTAAGACGATGAAGAAATCCTCTTCCTGAAACTTCAAACAGAGAGATACAAGTCAGCAAGAAGCGAGCAGATACGTCTGAAGCAGAGTTTTGGTTACAAAAGGCCCACAGGCGATCAGCGCGAGCAGGAAGTAGACGCTCAGAGACGTGGACGCCGCGGCTAAGCTGCTGATACACAGAGAGGCATCCAGAGATAATACGATCGACACGCTCAGGGAATCAGCCCCATGGATCAGACTGAGCTGTGAGGTCTGTGCATACGTTACGACTCGGGCTACATGAAGCTGCACAACAACGCCGCTCAACGCGCAAACAAACCCTCACTATGAGAGCAACAAAGGTGGAGTCTGTACGCACGCTTTCCCATCATCCACCAGGGGGAGGGGGCCTCCAACAATGCCCTGCTGCTGCTGCACACACACACTCACACACACACACACACACACACACACTAATTTAAGCCCACAAGGCCGTTCAGACAGAATGAATCGATTTCAGTGTTTCCTGTGCCAACCTCCGGGCTGACACTACCACGTAATGCCAAACCAGAAATAAAAGTGAAACTAAAAAAGCAAATAAATAGAGTAAAAGAATGAAACGGTGCTCTACATGCACAGTAAAGTGCTTTTTGTCTGCAAGCCCTGATCCAGGAGAGAAGGCGTCCTCGATGCTCGCTGTGACTGCTGATTCTGGGAAAGAAGTACGGAGTAGCCCTGACTTTAGTTTCCTTTTTTTAACGCGTCTGCGGAGCGGGGTTACAGGAAGGGGGCGCCCTACTGCGGAGATTTGGGCGGGGTGTGGTGGGGATCTTTGCTGGGGGTTTTCCCTGGGTGTGGGGGCGGTGAGGCCCACCGCCCGGCCGGCCTCCGGGCCTCCCTCGGGGGTCTCCCGGGGACGACGGCGGCCGAGCCGGCTTTAGAGGAAGGGGGGTAAGTCTCTCTGGGCTTCGCGTCCCCTGCAGGGGTGGAGGCATCAGGGCACTTCCGCTCCTCTCCTGCGGGGGTGGAGCAGGCTGGCTTGGCTTCCTTGGGGGTGGGTGGCTGCTGTAATGTGGGGGCGTCCTTCACCCGCTGGCAGATCTCAGCGTAGGAGGGTTTCCTCAGCTCCTGGCAGGAAGACAGGACGGACGAAGGAGACATGAAACACTTCGTACAACATCTGCTCAGTGCTGCCCCCTGTGGAGCTGATTCATCACTGCAGCAGAAATAATGAGTGAGTGTGTGAATGCATCTACAAATGTGTAAACTGATCTGCAAATGTGTAAAATATTCACAAATGTGTCGTCGGATTAGACGGGTTAGTTCGCCCTGAGCTCAGACTCGCAGGCTGTTATATAAAATGCATTTTTCTTATCGTCCCTTTCTGATTTTTCTGGACGTGCAGCTTTAACCTGACAATGAGTGATCTGATGGATGCAAAGAGGTGGAGGAGGAGGTTACTTACTGTGGCAGCACCGTTGACTTGCACTGATTTGCTCGCAGTAGAGAGAGTCCCAGGAACTCGCTCCACAGACAGCTGCACCTCCTTGGGTTTGGCCTCCGTCACCTTCACCTCCCTGAAACAGATTAAAGGCGGAGTTAAAAGAGGAAGTGTCTGCTCTGTAATGATCTGGTCAGTGCTGCTCTTACGCTGCAGGAAGAGGCGGAGCCGGGCTGTGTGGCGGGCCGGTGGAGGGGGTCACGGTCGGGGCTGAGGCTGGGGTGGAGGCTGGCGGTGAGGGCTGGAAGCTTGTGGGCATCGGAGAGGTGGAGGACCGGAGGGGCTCTTTGGGGCCCGCTGGGGAGAGGGCTCCTCCAGAGCCGGAGTCAGCGCTTACATTCTGCTGCACAGAGAGGACACAGAGGTTCACACCTGCTCCCAAACGAAGGTTTGATCCCCGCGTTCAAACCCCACCGGTGTCAGTCTCACCCGTTCCTTAGGCGTCCCCACCACCACGCTGCTGGCCAGCCGGTTGTCGAACACGTCGTCTGTCTTAAGCTGGCCGGCCGCTCCGGGCAGAGGCGGGAAGCTGGAGAGACCGAGCTCGAAGCTCGGAGACGGGGGTTTGGGAGGAGGAGGCGGCGACTGAGGCGTCACTCTCTGCGTGACGGACAGAAAAACAGTCAGCACGAACACGGAACAGAGAAACACACTTAAAATCAGAAAATACTGATTTTAATTCTGTGTGGATGGATTCATTTCACTGACAACGTGCTGGATTAATATACATGATTGATACGTGGTAAGACATTAGTAATCAACAAAAAATAATGTTGAGTGATGTAAGCAATATGTTATCAAATTCAAGCATTTTTTCAAAAAATTGGCAGTTTAAATTTTTGCCAATTTTGACATTTCAAAAAAAAATTGCAAATTTTTAAATTGTATTTAAATGTTTCTTTTTCTTATTTTTAAAATTCTATTTTTTTTTTCAAATTTTATTTAAAAAAAAAAAAATGTCTGTGTTTTGTTTACATTTTTGTAGTTTTTAATTTTTTTTAGTTTTTTTGGAAAGTTTGAGCATGCTTTAATTAAAAATATTTTGAAAATTTTTATGTTTTTTTTTGGCAAATTTTTAATTTTTTGTTAATTTTTAGCAAATTTTTTGAAATGTCAAAAAAAGTTTGGGTTTTTGACATTTTTGTAAAATTTTGCTTATTTTCAAAGTTTTCTGAAACTTTTAGCCTTTAACCATTTTACCCTTTTTATTAAAAAAATTTGAGTTTTTTTTTTTAATTTTTGAAAATTTTTAATTGTCACAAAATGTAAAGGTTTTTTAAAAATGTTTGCTTATTTTTATAAATGTTTGAATTTTTTTGCCTTAATATATTTCAGCCTTATTTTTATTATAAAATTTGCAAATTTTTGATATTTTGTTGGTTTATTTTTTTCTATTTCTGCCATTTTAATAAAAATATAAAAACAATGACATAACATGTACAGTTTCATAAAAATTACAAAATAACTTCTTGTTTTGATGATATTTCACTAGATTTTAACTATGTATAGGATTTTATACACTTCACAGTTTTTATTGTGAAGGTAAAGTAGATTTTGAAAGTCATTTTTCTGAATGATTTTAATCCAGGTGAGCTGAGCGTAAACTGCTCCTATCAGAGGAAAGGTTGCAGACCCCTGACTTGAGTTATCGTCTCCATGGAAACAAGCTCTAACTGAAAACCACAGATAATGAAGAATAAGCTGCTTTGAAAAAGGAGGAAGTACTTACTGTAAACTTTTCGTCCCTCTTTTTCCTAGAAGCAGAAAGATTTTTCCTTTAAGAAAGAGAACACTTCGATTTACAAACATCCATTTAATCTGAAACATGACTTTAGCAGTGAGGAGTCACCTCTGCCCTCCGTCCCCCTCTCAATCTGTCAAATACTCTAAAGACCCCTACAGGTCTCACCGAGCCGCTCTGAAACTGTTTCTGGACCAGCTCTGAGCTGTGAAATGTCTGCCACAGGCTGCCGTACCTTCCTCGCCCGATTCCCAGGGAGTAGTCCGTGGTGGTGGGCTCGGTCACTCTCCCCGTGCCCACCGTGTCTCTGCGCGGGAAGGCTGCGGTGGAGGGTAACCTGGTTCTGGGCTGGCTGGTGGGGAGTCTCATCGGCGGACTGCTGCGGACCCCGTTGAGCCTCTCGCTGGGGAAGGTGGGGAAGAGGCCCGGGTTGTCCAGGAGCCCGGCGCTGCGGTCTGCTGTGGGGACTGTCGGCCTCAAGTGAGGTTTACTGTGATTCCTGTAGGAAAGGGGGACGGTTTTAGACCAGGTGGAGCTGGTGACACCCCGTGCTCCTCCAGGACTGAAGCGCTGGGATACCGACCTGTTCCTGGGTGAGTAGTGTCTGACAGTGAGAGGAGACGACGCTGGTTTGAAGCTGTGCGACGTGGTAAACCCATTGATGAACTGGTTGTTGTGAAACGGGGCAACCTGGGAAACAGGAAACAGGAAACAGACTCATCAGCTGCCCGGACATTCACCCCACACACACGGCAATCTAAGGAAGAGTTCATGTCGAAGCTGTCCCATAAGACTCTAATAAGCCGCGCTAACGCGACGAGTCCAGAAACGACTCCTGAGCGGGTCATCCAGTTTGTCTTTGTCTCTTTTTCCAGTGTAGAGCTACACCCATGAGAACACTGGCTTGTGCCCCCTGGTGGCTGGGAGGAACTACGCTAACTAACAGCAGAAGCAATCTCAGCTCAGGGGTTTGCTCGTGGACACATGTGACAGCTAAAATCAGACCCCAACTTTCCAACTGAGGGACGACGATCGAAATCTTTCTAAAAATAGAGTTTTTCTGGAAAAATGTGACACATATCTGTCTGTTTTTACTAAAAATAAGACACGTGCTGAGTGAAGAAGGCTTTGCGTGTTGCTGTCACTTGATTGACTTGACACTGATTCAGCGATGACTTCCTGCTGTCGTCGTTTCAGGAATCGAAGCAGAGGTTAAATGTGGACAGAACGAACAAACCGGCCCTTCCAGGAAAAACACGGATCATTTCTTCCCCGTTTTCTTTTTTACATCCTGTTATCTCCTCCACAGGACCGGTTTTAACGGGTCAATAACAGCACAGAGACAGGAAGTGCTCCTGTTTACATTTTCCATGCATTAACCCGACTCATGCGTGAACAGGAAATAGATGAAGCGTCCCACTTTGACCTAAAACCACTTCCTGATTCCACAGAGTGAATCGTGAATGTTTGTTGTTGCTCCGTCTTACCAGCGTGGGGTCGATGAAGCTGTGCGTGGCGGACCAGGCCTGCGGCGTGATGAGGCTGTATAAGGGGAACTGCTGCTGAGGGCTGTAAACCGGCGGGATGTAGTACGATGTGTAGCGCTGCTGGGCGTACGGGTTTACCTCCACCGGTCGGTATCCGTTCTTTGGCATGAAAGTGTTGATAGCGATTGCCTTCGCCTTTATCCTCGCCTGGCAGGACGACAGAGAGCAGGAAGTTAGAGAAGGTCCTCAAACTTTTAGTTTTAGCGTCCAGACAGGCCATGACTCTTGTTCAATACAGATTTTAATTCTGTGTGGATGGATTCATTTAACTGACGATGTGCCAGATTAATATGCATGATGGATGTGTGGGAGGACATTAGTAATCAACAGAAAATAATGAGTTGAGCAATATTGTCAATAAATGTTGTCAAATTCAAGTATTCTCTCAAAAAAATTGCAGTTTATATTTTTGCCAATTTTGGACATTTAAAAAAAAAAAGATTGCAATTTTTTAAAGGTATAACATGTTTTTTTTCAATTTTTCTTATTAAAAAAAAATCTAAATCTTTGCAAATTTTTGATATTCCAAAAAATGTTTTGCAAATTTTAAAATGTAAAACACTGTCCATATTGTTTACATTTTTGTACTTTTTTCAACAATTTTAAGATATCTCTTAAGTTTGATCATTTTTAAAAGGAAAACTTTTTGCAAATTTTTATAATAAATTTTCATTAAATTATTTTTTTGCAAAATTTTAAATTTTGTGGTTATCTTTTGCAAATTTTTGAAATGTCAAAAAATGTTTGGGTATTTTGATATTTTTTTTGTAAAATTTAGCTTATTTTTAAAGGTTTCTAGATCAATTTTTATGATCAATTTATTTTAGCCTTTTTATTTTTGAAATGTTAACAGGTTTTTTTTTTTTGAGTTTTTGCAAATTTTGGAAATGTCAAAAAATGTTTGGGTTTCCTGAATATTTTTGGTAAAATTTGGCTAATTTTTAAAGTTTTCTGAAATTTTTAGCATTAATTTATTTCGGCCTTTTCATTTAAAAAATTTTGCACATTTTTCTTTTAAGTTTTTGCAATTTTTTTTTAAATGTTTGGGTTTTTCAAAATTAGGCTTATTTTTTCAAAATACTTTGAAATTCAAATTTTTTTTTTTTTTTATTTAAGCATTAATTTATTTTAGCCTTTTTATTTTAAAAATGATTGCACATTTTTTAAAGTTTTTGCAAATTTTTGAAATGTTTGGGTTTTTCAAAATTTTGCTTATTTTTAAAATTTTTTGCAATCTTCAGCCTTCATTTTTTTCAGCCTTATTTTTTAATTAAATTTTTATGCAATTTTTGGCCATGAATCTCAGAAACAGCAGCTCATTTAACTTTTTCCACAACCTTCTCTGTTCCTCACCTTTCTCTTCCCCACATCCTCCTTATCCTCCAAAATGAAAACATTAAACACCGTCTTTACACTTTGACCGCAAATGTTTTCCTTGTTTTAGCTACAATTTAACATAATCTGCTGAAAATCAGTGTGAAAAAGCAGAAAACACAGCAAACGCACAGACCACACTGCCCTCATGAGTTTTGGGGGGGAACTGCAGATGTATGAGGTATAAACTGTACGACAACTGCAGGATGACTGTGGACCAAGTGTTTCCCAACCCTGGTCCTGGAAGACCTCCTGTCTGCATGTTTTAGATGTTACCCCACTCCAACACACCTGATTCAAATGATCAGCTCATCATCAAGCTCTGCTCCAGCCTGATAACGAGCCATTCATTTGAATCAGGTGTGTTGGAGTGGGGTAACATCTATAACATGCAGGGCAGGGGGTCCTCCAGGACCAGGGTTGGGAAACACTGCTGTAGACGATAAGCTACTCTTGTGATTCGATTTGATTTTTGTGGTGCTGATTCGATTTAAATTTCAATTCTTTGATATTTACGATTTTTAGTTTGCTTTTTTGACACCAGACTATGTAAAAAAAAGTTTAATGATGATGTCCACAGACTAAATCAGGAGCCATATTTTCCTATAAAATGCTCATCACATGAGACAGAGAGAAACATTTCACCCTCTGCTGGAGAAAAGTGGGAATTTTTCTCCAATCCAGTTTATAAACAAAGACTGAAATGAAGAATTTGAATTTGGAAAAAAAAAAACACTTTTTGACAAAGAATCTGATTTTTATACTGTCAAACAAAAAATCCTGATATATCTATTTTTTTCTCCGGCCCCTGAAATCTGCTCTGATTGTTGAACTATTGTTGAATTTAGGAGCCTAAATGCCTGAATGATCTTTTTTCCACCCTGTAAGTTTAACATCTGGTCTGTTCAGAAAGCTACAAAGCAGTCAGGGACTGTTTGTTGATGAGTGTGATCTACCTTGATAGGCTTCCCTTGAAAGGTCTTCACCTCCTCACGGAGATACTGATATGCCTGTTTGAAGAGAGAGTGAAGAAACCAGATTCAGAAACAAAACATGAAACATCTTTGTTAAAGCAATAAACTAAAAAAAAATCCAGACAGATACTATCAGAAACAGGACATGAGGAGATCTGAACAAAAACTAAACCAGGATCATTCCCCAGGACTTCCTCTGTGTCTGATCAGCTGATCTCCTCTGACACGTTCATCTGAAGGTCTCCAGTTTACAGGGTCACTCTTTAAACTGGAACACCGGGAGCTGACAGAGACACACCATCTCTGTTTCCACCAAGTGTTTCAGTTCAGTTCGTCTTGGTACGGTACACATTTTGTGGCGTTTCCGTTGACTATTCCCAAGTTAGCAACCCGTGCCGTCCCACATTTTGGTTCCCTTCTGTTGGGGTGCCAGACTGATCCGACCCAACCCCAGAAGGTGGGGCTATGAACACAGCAGTCTGTAGACTGGTGGAAAGAATCACCCCCAAATGAAGGGTCCCAAAAAAGTGGGACGGTACAGGTCGGTAATATGGGGACCTGTCCCAGCTTTCGTCAAAGGAAACGGCACAAAATGTGTGCCGTACTGAGACGAACCAAACTGAACCACTTGGTGGACACGATGCTTAGGATCCACATGCTAATCACAAAGAAGAAGAATCATTGAGCTTTGATTTCCTGTACTGATCCGTACCGGACCGCCTGATGGAAACAGGCCTATTCACGCTATCAGGCTCAAAGAAGACCACTGTTTAGGAGGTACTAAACCAAGTCCACCAGGACTGGGCTCAGCTTATTGTGGACTGACGACAGGAGGGAAATAAAGACACTGAATCTGCTCCACCAATCAGAAACCTTCAGTTTGCAGGCCCACCAAAGTTCCTTAAGGGAGCACCATATACGCCTATTTATTTATTTATTTATTTAAAATTTTGCGACTATTTTGTTTTGTATGTTTGTCTTTCTTGTTTCTTTCTTTTCCTTCTTCTTTTTTTTTTTACCTCTTCCTAATTTGACTCCTCTTGCCTTTCCCTCAAGTCTTACCTTATTTCAATGTATATAAATACTTTTTTTGATTGTCTTTCTGCAAGAAATCAAATACTTTAGAGAAAGGAAAGAGGATCTTGTTGAAGGAAAAATGATGAAATTTTTCTTTTTTTAAAAAAAAATATTTTATTTTATTTATTAATTATTTTTTCTTTGACGCTGCCTCCTTTTTTTTTTTTTTTTTTTTTTTTTTTTTTTTAATTATTGACTTATTTATGTACCAATTAATTTATTGTCACAGTTGAGGGACACATTTTTTAGACACCATATCAATGACAAAAATGTAAAATATCGTCATCCTTGTGTTGAATTTAAAAAGATTTGTACTGAAGGTAAAACATGATGACAATAAAAAGTATTTAAAAAAGAAAGTTCCTGTAAAGGCGTAAAAAAACTCCAGAAATAACTTTGATGTGCATTAACGATCTCCTCTACCTGCTGTGCATCTGCTTCTGATTCGAAGGTGATGAACCAGTTGTCGTTGTAGGCAAATTCACAGTTGATGAACTTCGGTAAGTTGTCCCCTTTAAACAGAGCCTCGACTTCCTGTGAAACAGAAGAGGAAGTGATGTCATTTCAAATGTGACACGTTCAAAACAGCCTTTCCAATACAGCAGCTATTCACCGTTAAATAAAACATGAAACTGAGTTTTTGGGTTTGATATGTACAGATTTCTCACTAAAGCATGAAAAACTTAACACTAAACACAGTATTTAGTTTCTTTCCAAAAAGAAATTAAAGCTACAATGAAAAAAATAATAATTCTGACTCGTGTCGATGCAACGATCTCCCATCACTGACCTCTATGGGCGTGCTCTCAGGGACCTCTCTGAGAATCACGATGCAGCGGTTCTGATTGGGTCGCACCTTCTCGCCCTTCTCATCCACTTGAACCAACGGCAGAGCTTGAAATTAAAAAACACAGAAGAAAAGATCTGTTGAACAGCAAGCCATTAATGCTCCACTCACATCCCTGAACCACCAAACGAAAGCGCAGCTTAAAGCCAGGCAGGATTTACCCGAGCAGTAAATACGGTTTGGGTGTAAATCAAACACAAGCAGGTAGAAGTTTAACAACCTCTCAGGGGAAATCAGCCCAGAGCTGATCAGAAAGCCACTGAGGGAGGGGAGGGCTCTCTTCTTCTCTACCCCAGGATCAACTTCTGGGTGAGATCACAGAGAGGAGGATTAACCCCTGAAGTCCAGATACTCACATCGTAAAATGTCCACGATCAGCTCCACGTCTGTGCTGAGCTTTTTGACGTGGTCCAGGTTGGCCACTGTCACAATTGGCACATATTGGTCGCTGTCCATCTGGGAAATGAGGTACATGTCACTGGCCAGATTCTCCCTGTGAGGCGAAGAGGAGGGCAGAGAGCGGGGGTTAAGGACGAAGATACGGGCATTCATATGACTCATCGCTGTGATTTCAAATGTCCAAAGCTAACAGGCTAATGAAAGGCTCATGGCTAACGGAAAGGTTCCAAACAACTTAAACTATTGCTATAACCACTTTGAGACACTAGATGGCCTACTTGAATTATTAATATATCACAACACAGCACATCAACGTCACATTGTGTGAAATTTTGACCTGTTTCTGTTTAATTATGCCCAGAAATATCCAGACTCAGGGACCAATTACATTTTATTCACTTACAGTATAAACTCAATGAAATGTTGTTGACACAGAAAACCTGTAAAGATACTTTTTGTACCGAGAAAATTCACAACAGAAACTGATAAGGAAATCGATAAAGAATCAGACCACTAAGCAGAATCAATAAGGGCATCGGTATTGACAAAATCTTATCAATTCCCATCCCTATTCTTGGGTAATAAATTTACCCCAGAAACCAGCCCTGACTGAGGGGTACTACTTTTCAGACGTCCAGGAACTTTAGGGGGCGGGGCTAGCAAAGCAGGGAGGTGGGAATTTAGACTTTTAGACTTAAACATGACGCAGTGGTTCTGATTTTCTTCCGATATGATGCTCGAGAACATGACACTCATCGACAAACAGAACCTGACGGGGGACTCCACTGAGTCACCCCCATCAGCCTCCCTCTGCTCAGGTCGTGGGCTCTCTAATGATCACTGACGAGCAGCTGCTGTGGCTCGTTTCAGAGCTTCTACCCTTTAATGAGTGTAAACAGCAGCTGAGTGATGAAGGGTCTGAGGTCATCGCTCTTTAAACCCACTGACAGGGGAACACCTGAGGAGTCCATGTTTCCCCATGATGGGGAATCTGTGTTTTAAACTTTCTATTTTATCATCAACCATCCATCCCAAACACAACGTCTGTACAGTGGGTAAAGACGACCCGACAGCAGAGTCTATCATGGGGGTCTGCAAACTAGTGAATGATCATCAAAACAAGGAGTTACTTTGAAATTTATGAAATTGTTAGTGTGATGTCTTGGTTTTTTATTATTTTTAATGAATCTGCAAAAAAAAAAAAAATTCCCAGAATTTGCAAATATTTTCGATTTTTTTGAAGATTGCAATTAAAAAAAATTGCAAAACTTTGCAAAATAATTCAAAATTTGCAAAATTTCAAAAACATATATATTTTTTTAAATTTCAAAAATTTGCAAAAATTTCCCCAAATCTTTTTGACATTTTTTTTTATTTTAAATGAACTAACAAAAATTTCCAAAAAGAACAAAAATCCCCAAATCTGCAAATATTTCGATTTTGTTAAAGAATGCAATTTTTTTTAAAAATCAAAAATTTGCAATTTTTTAAAAAAAAAATAAAAAATTTACAAAATTCCAAAAACACAAAAAAATTTTGACATTTCAAAAATTTGCAAAATCTTCCCCAAAAACTTTTTGACATTTTTAATTTTTAATGAATTTGCAAAAATTTCCAAAAAAGAAAAAAAAATCCCCAAATCTGCAAATATTTTGATTTTTACCAAAGATTGCATTTTTTTTTCAAAAATCAAAAAATTTGCAAAATAAAAAAAAATCTGCTTAATTGAAAAAAACAATTCAAAATTTGCAAAATTTCAAAAATACAAAATTTTTTGACTTTTCAAAAATTTCCCCAAAACTTTTTGAAATTTTTTAAATTAGCAAAATGCTTGAAATTTCAAAATTTTGCAAAAATTCAGACAATTTTGTATTTTTCAAAAATTAACAAATAAATATCTTAATTTTCACATTTTGCAAAATTGTCGAAAGAGAACTTGAATTTAATAACATGTATATATGTCACTCAACTCATCATTTTTAGTTTTTAATGTCTTGCCACATATCAAGCTTGTGCATTTAGCCGCATTAGATTCCAGACCGCAGGTCGAAGACCCTTTGTCCCTCCTTTGAGCTCCTAAATCTGTAAGAAACTCACGATTTACCGCGATGCACAGTCATTGAGGCAAACTTACCTGGAAAGACAGAACTCCAAAGTCTTCTTCAGGTGTTCCCTCAAGCCCTCATGGGGGTTTTCCTGCTGGGGATCACTGCCTGTCGACGCACAGGACCAGAAATGTTGCGTTAAATTCATGAAAAACTTAAAACATGAGATCCTGAATATTTTTCTGACAAAATGAAAAATGAGGCTGAAAAGAAAAGGATGGATGCTTTTCTTAAAAATGAAAGTAAAAATGGTTTATGTTTGGCGTTGACTGACACCTGTGGCTAGAGGAGGTATTGTTTCTCCAGGATAAAAACTCCTTTTCCCATGAGCACCTTCTCGTTTTATTCAAAATTACCGTAAAACCTAGAATATAAGAGGTGGTCTGATTCTACAGATATTTAGGAGGGTTTTCTTACACCAGCCTGTTTTGTTTTAATCAACAGACGCTGAATCTTGAGCTCACACTCTGCTCTTGTTTTGTTTGCGACGCTCCCTTCAGGTGAAGGACGCTAAAAGACAAATGTGTTGACACAAAAACTGTCTGGTACTGTTCATGAAACTTTAATGCTCTGATAAATAAAACATGAAACAACAAACAGCTCCTGAGCGGTCACCGTGTTCCTCTGGAAGATAAATCCTGCTACTCCAGGCTGAGCACAGATCTTAACGTCCTGATGTTTTTATATTAACACATAAAAACTCTGTAAACACAAAGATTGATCTGTCTGCCGTCGCTCTGTGACTTTAGGATTGACCCGTCAAGATTCACAGTTTTTAACCTCTAAGGTTTCTCAGACAGACGAGTGAGTTAAAACAGAGACTCTGTCAAAGTTTAGTGGGTAGAACAGAGTCTGCTCACTTTAAACATCAGAAATTTAACAAGAAATTTAATGAAATTAACTTTTATAACACCACACAGCCTGATGCCAAACAGTCCAGAGCTGCAGAATAAACACAGATTCATTCTTTCACATCAACCCCGTAATCAAATATCCATCCAAATGATCAATAAAAGGAAGAAAAACTATGCGTTTCGAGATCAATTTTAAAATTCTTCAAGAAAACAATCAAATTTCCATGATTTAGTTAAAATTCAAGGAGGGAAAAATGACAAACGTTGAAATGAAAAATTTATGTGATCAAATTTTTAATTCTTGTAAAATAAAGAATAACTGTGGGATCAATTTTCAAACTATTAGACAATAAAATCAGGATTCTGCCATTTAATGCTTGTAGAAAATGTTGAACCCTGAGATAAAAGTCAAAAATAACTGGAAAGTCAAAAATTTGTGAATGAATTGTAACTTCTGGGTGAAAAAGGAGGAATTCAGAGATAAAATTATGGCGATTTGTTACGGGGAAAGTCAGGGTTTTGAGTTTGGATTCACTGAATTACAGGGAAAAAATCAGAACTTTGTGGTGACATGAAAAATTTTTGAAGAAAAAAAATACAAATTTGAGATAAAAGTTTCCCCAATTTTATTTTTAGTAATTCATTTTATTTATTTATTTTTAATTATTATTTTTTATTATTTTTTAAATAATTTCTTTTTTTTTCTTATTCTTTTTTTTCTTATTTTAAAATTTATTTTGATTAAAAAATTTAAAATTAACTTTGAGGGTCAAAAAGGATGAATTCTTGGAATAAATTTTAAAATCTAAAAGATTAAAAATTCAAAATTTATTAAAAACCCAAATTGGAGATTTAAATTTTGATTAATCACCTTAAAAACAGGATTAATTCTGAGCTGAGACCAGTTTTAAACATCTAAGAGAAAAAAAATTTAAAACTCTGGGGGAATAAGATTATGGGTTTGAAGACAAAAGTCAAAATTACATGGGACAAGTTAGAACTTGAAGATTAAGTGTTAACTTTTGAGGAAATAAAGGATGATTTCTGAGGTTAGATTTAAAAATCTCAGGTAAAAGAAATCAGAATCCTGAGATTTAATCCAAGATTTTTGTTGAGGGAGAGTCAGAATTCTGCTTGTTATCAGTGAAATCTGACAGAAATCCTAGACTACGGAGTCCTTGGTAAATTCTTTATTTTGACTCTCAGGTCAAAGTTAATACAGATTAATGTTTATGTTCTGCTAAAACCCCAAAACTTTTTCTTTTAGTTACTCTCAGTGTCTTAGGTAAAAAACTTTGATTGGAAGGAAAAGAAACACATGAGATGTTAGCGATAACTTCATGTTTTAACGCCGTCACAGGTTTAACCACAGGTTGAATTCATAAAGTGTTTCTAAAATCTTTCCCTGATTTCATGATGATTTCTGAGAGGAGAGCGTGAGAAGGTGTGTGTGACCTCCTGAATAAAACACACACATCCATCTCTCTGCAGCCTGTTCGCTCCACCTCTGAAGGTTTTCCTGTCCAGGTTACCAAACGCTCGCCCTGACAAACATCCAGTCTCTGAACAGCCCACCTGTGCGCCCTGGTTGCCCAGGCTCGGGGTACTCTGTGTAGGCTGGCTCAGAGCACTCCAGGCTGACGGGGGCCGCAGGAGCCGGCTCGGCCGGCATCACTGAGGCCGGCGGGGGCTCATCTGGGTCGGTTAGTAGGGGCTCCTTGTAAGCCTTGTCTTCAGTGGCTTCATAGCCTGGGACAATCAACAGAGGGAGTGTGTTAACGGCTGACAGTGCATGGGACAGTTTTTACCTTTCCAAGAGGAGCAGAGAGGTCCAACAGAGACCGCAGCACGCCTGAAGCTGGACGATGGTTAAATCTTTTCAGTGCTTTACTTTAAAGCCTGTTTGTTTGGACACCGGACACTCTCCACTCATCAGCTGCTGAGGTTAAACTTCCTGATCTACAGTTTACAGACGTACAGGCGACTCAAAGCACAGAGGGAAAGGCGGGGAAACTGAAGGCATCGCTGAGCTGAAACCTCTGATAAACCTTTTCTCACTCCATCCAAACAAACTTCCTTTAGAAATCCCAACCAAAGCCTTCAGCGTGAATGAAGACGCCGTATTAACTCCAGGAATGACGCAGGAGGCGGTAAAAGCCCGGGTGTCAATCCGAGTCAAACACGGACTAATCTGTGGTTCCTGTTTCGCCACCATACCCCGTAGCCTCTGCGCCGGCTATACTTGGCCGGGCACATTAAAGTGAGTGATTACCATCATTTGTGCAGCCAGAGCGTGGCCGTGGTGGGAATATTCATAGCTCGCGCTAAATTGAGTATGAATGATTCAAGAGGCGTCTGGAGCGTGACGTGAAGGGTGACGTGAGGAGTGACATGAGTGGACGGACACAGGTGGAACAGAGGGTCTGCAGCGAGCCGACATGGAGCGACATGTTGGGTGATTACAAACAAACGGCGTCTGCGGTGAGCGCTCAGACCCCTGAAGCTGAGATGGCAGTAACGTAAAATAAGGGATGTAAAGAGCAGACGTGATGAGCGTCGTCCACTGACCTTCTGGGCCGGGGTCGGCCAAACTATCGCAGCCTTCCTTCCATGGCTGCAGGGCAGCAGTTGTGGTGTCAGCACTCCCGCTGGGGTCCAGGCTAAACATGTGGTTGGCCCATGCTTTCGCATTGGGGTTGAGGTCTGAAACCTTGGCGGATTCCTGCGAACAGAGCAGAGGAGTTAGAGTTAGAGTTAGGAGTCAGAGTCGGCTGGAGAATATGTGCAGATATAACGCTCTTTATCACTCTTTGAGCGTTATTTTTTCAGGCTTTTGTGTCCCTAAACTCAACTTGAACTGCACAAAGGCTCCAGTTTCTACAGTTTCTCTTAAAGTAGAAAGGGACTCTGTGGATCGTATAGAGTTAGATAATTCATTCACCATTTGGGAACAACAGAGGAGAAGAGTCTGGCTAGAGATTTGGAGCCGCGCTGGGCTGGGAGCACCAGGCGTCTTTCACAAGCAGAGCGTAGTGGACCAGAAGGAGTCTAGACCTGGATGAGGGACCCCAGGAGCCAGAAGAAGAGCTTTGAATTTGATTGGAGCTGCCATTGGAGGCCAGTAGCAACAAGGCAGCTTGTTTAAAGCTAAAGCTTCAACAGAAACTAGTCATGTACTGAATATTTCACCACTGAAAATTTTGCAGATAAACACTTTTATCACCAAAACAAGAGTGCTGTGATGACACTAGCAAAAACCGCGGCCTGCACTCAGGCAGTGAGGAGGAGGTGGGTGCGCTTAAAGAAAGTTACTTTAACTGTTTCTTTTGGCTGTGACATTATTTTTCCCTACTCTCTGTTTTGTCCATGGAGTGCGCTTGTTTACGTGTGTCTGTGAGCATCAGGACGGAAATGCCCTGAGTGCGTTGTTGTGACTAAAGTTGCATCCTGTCATGTTAATCAGAAAAAACAAGATTGCGCTGTTAATTTGAGGCAGTCGTGCACGCTGCTTTCTACATCCTCCTCCTTAAAAATGTGACTACTTCTTTTCGAAACAGTGAACACAACAAGCTATATGATTGATCCACTAGGTGGCATCTTATCTCTGCAGTACACACTCTGATTTCCAGACTATAAGTCATTCCGAAGTAGGAGTGGCATCAGTCAAAAAATGTATCATGAAGTGGGAAAAACACTGGACTAATAAGTTGCAGTTGTTAGATACAACTGCAACATGATACACTGAGACTCAGTCGTCACAACTACCTGCGCACACACAAGCGGACAATGCCACCTAGTGTTTTGGCAGAGTATCCCAGAGAAACGCGGACAATGTCATGCCACTACGGTGTAGAGTCAAAAGTTGGGTCAACACGACAACTCTCTTCTCCAAAACTTTTCGAGGTTTGGGAGCAGAAATATCTGACGTGATAAAAAGAAGCGGGAGATTTGTAAAAAGGTCACAACAATCGAACTCCAGATAAATGAACAAACTTTCATTAATATTCTGACTTGAGCAACATGAATCTAACGACAGGCGCTCATCGATGAAGTACTTCCTCCGGTGTACTCCTCAGACCCCTCACAGCATCAAACAGCAGGGCCCGGTCAGGGACCAGGCCTGCAGAGCTCTGCTGCCTGCTGGACATACTCACAGGATCAAAGCAGCAGTTCAGCATGCAGGTCTCACAGGCTAACAGACTGTAACCCAGAGCCGTGGTCAGAGCCAGCGTTTCGCTCAGGTCCTGAGGAATAGCGGGCCAGGCGCTCCCTGTCGATGGAGGAATGAGGCTCCACTGCATCCAATCCATGATTCACACACATGAAGAGTCTAACAGCTCCACAGGCAGGCAGAGGGAGACTCCAACCAGCGTTTTCTGCCTCAGGCCATTACCCAGGCTCTTCAAGTGGCCGCCGCCGCCGCCGCACACACCTAACTGGTCCCCATCAAATCACAGCCGCTGCCACGCTCCGTCTGCTCCCTCCGATCCGAGCTGCTGGCTCGATTCAACAAATGTGATGACAGCACTGAGGCTCTGCTCCCCCGGTGGGCTCGGCTGACGTTGCAGAAGCTGACTGGCTGTCTCGCTCCTGTTCAAGCAGCCGTGTCTGCTGTTGTGTTGTCGCTGTAGCACTGAGTCATTCTCCGGCATCGCACTGGATCAGGAGAGGGCGTGTTAGGAGGTGAACACCTGAGCTCAAAGGAAGCCTGCTCCACTCGTCCACGTGCTCAGTCCAGCCTGAGGCGTCGCTTCATTTAAACCGGCCCTCTCCAGCCTCCGTTTAAACACATCGTTTCACTAACGAGACAAACTCCGGGCTGGGAAACCTGCTCCTTCTCCAGGAGTGGGATGTAAATACAGAATTAGTCAGGATGGAAAGAAAAGAGGGAGATGAGCCTGACTTGGTACAGGAGGAGCAGCAGGATACCTGGTTCCTGGGTCATATTTCACAAAGGCTGCAGGAGGAGTTAACTCAGGATGTGTCTGAGCAGACAGACACACACCCTGTCCTCTGCTAATAAACCAGCCCTGCACTAATGGAGAACTCCCACTCCTGTCCGCGCTGGCTGCCATAGAAACTGCCGCTGACATCACCGGATGTGTACGTTGTGGGGACCGCTTGACCTTTCCAAATTTTAAAATGTTCCTTTCCTTCACAGAGGAGGGAAAGGTTAGCCGCCTCCCTGATCGAGGGAGTATTTTTGGGAGGAGACGAGAGGATGTGATTCATCATGAAGCGGGGACAGAGACGAGTTATTGTCGGTGCCATCGGAGGCCAGCCGGCGCAGCGCTGAGTTTATTGGTCTGCCTCTCTGATGGAGGCGAGCTTGCAGGGGCAGACAGAAATACAGAGGCAGCAGTCGTGCAGGAGTCCTTCAGGGGAGGAAACAAAAACAGCTGAATCTGGTCTTGTCTGTCTGCGAACCTGCAGCTCATCCTTCCTCTCTGACAGCTCCTGAGCACCGAGGAGTCCAAACACCCTGAGCTTCCATCATCGCCACATCGTTACCATCGACAGGTGATGATACATCAGCAAAACTCTCCTCAGCAGGATCACATTCACACTACAGTCTTCTTTCAGAAAACAAAAACTTTGCAGCAGTGGTTATTTCTGTTGCACTGGAACTCCACTCCACCGGGGGGCGCTGTGGGTGCCCCTGTACTGTGATTTGCACAAACAGAGGCTGTAAACAAACACATCTTCACTCCTCAATCTACAAAGCAAAGTCAAGTAAACGGGAAGCACCCTACCAACACCAAAACGTGCCATAACTCGCTGTTCTACAGCTTTTACTCTGTTTATAAAAGAACGATTAAATATCAGAGTTATTAAAGTCTGTTTTTCCTAAACCAAACAAGCTTTATTATCCCACAAATATGAAGTTGACTGCAGTGACACCTGTGGCAAGAATAAAAATGTGACAAGTTGAGCAACATGATCAATATATGTTTCCAAATTCAAGAATTCTTTCAAAATTAAGAAACTTTCACTAGTTTTAAAAATGCCTTTTTGTTTTTTTGGCAGGGTGATTTTTTGAAATGTAATTTTTTGTGATTTTTTTATTTTTGCAAATTTTTTAAATTTCACAATTTTTATTAAAAGAAACGTTCACCAATTTTAAAATTGTCTTTTTTTTGCAGGTCGTATTTTTTTAATTTAATTTTTTGTGATTTTTTTAATTTTTCCTAATTTTTCTTATTTCACAATTTTTATTAAAAGAAACTTTCACCGATTTTAAATTTGTCTTTATTTTGGGTGGGGTGGTATTATGAAATTTAATTTTTTGTGATTTTCCTAATTTTTGCAATTTTTTTAATTTCACAATTTTTATTAAAAAAAAACTTTCACCAACTTTAAAATTTTCTTTTTTTTGGCAGGGGGATATTTTTGAAAAAAAAAAAATTTCCAATTTTTTTTTTATTTCACATTTTTAATTAAATTTTTGCTTTTTTAAAAGATTTTTTTTTGTTACTTAAGCAAATATTTAAAATTTCTGATTTTTTTTTTATTTTAAAAAAAACCCTACATTTTAATTTAATTTTTTAAAACAATTATATAAATACTTGAAATTTCTGCCAATTCATTTGACATATTAAACTCGCATAACACGTGTACAATGTCATAAATTCAAAAACCTTCTTTCAAGAGTTATTCACTATATTATAACTATATATATAAAACTTTACACTCTAGTTTTTTGTGAGGGTCCAGCTGATCTGAGGTCAAATTGCTCCTATGAAAGTAAAGGTTTAAGACCCAAACTCTAGATCTTTTATTTTTAAAAATGAGCTCGCAACAAAAACACACTAAAAATTTTGCACTTCTCAAGAATCAAAGGTTTTACGGGGCACCAGTTCATTTTGCCAGCGACCCACTCAGATCCCACCTGTGGATCATCGTTATGGTCAAATCTCTGTTTTTTAGAGCTGAACACCTTTCCTTTTGTTTCCTGCCCACATACTATGATCACCTCTGCTCTCACAAACACACCTGTGATTGTTCCCTAACGAGGCCTGGTCGTCAGTGTAACACTTCAGATAAAGAGCAGTATCTGATCCCGGTCAGAGCGCTGCTTTCTTCACCAGCTTTAGTGTGTAACAGATTTGATTTAACACACAAGGCTATAAATAGGTTGTGTTCAATTTCTGGTCTGTTTCAAACACATATGTGCAAAGCATATGGTGTATCACTGTGTGTGTGTGTGTGACTGTGTGTGTGTGTGTGTGTGTGTGTGTATGGCAGTGAATAAAGAATGAGCTGGAAAGCACCAGGGTTTGGTAGAGCCACTTGGCTCGTGTTACTACTGCCCCAGTTTGGTTGGAGTGTGGCAGAATCAGATATTTTCTGGACTGATCTTTACAGTGTCATTAATGAAATATTTCCACAGAGATCGCTTTCTCTCACCACAGACTTTGCAAATCAAACTGTTTTCTTTCCACAGAGCAAGATTTGATGATGAAGAATCCAATCTCCTAAAGTGTATCGCCCCAGCCCTAGATATTATGCTTCTTTTAGGTGTTATTCTGTCTTCCTGTTGCCCTGTTAAAATTTTAAAAGAGCTCAAAAAAAGAAGTCACGACCTCTTCGGCACAGGTGGGAAAACTCTCACTATTCTCTGTCAGAAACACTTTGTTTTAGCTGCTGTCTCTTTAAGGCTCCACAAACCCCCTACCCTCGGATTGGCCAGCCCACTGGAGGCCTGTGCCCTGAGCTATGAGCAGACCTTGGTGTTTGAGGCCCCCTGCTCCAACACATTAACCTTTCTACACAGAAAATTTCCACATCCTGCACCTCCAAAAATGTCAAGTTTCCACGTGGAGACGGGCAGACAAACTGGCGCCCCTAGTGTTAGAGGTTAAAAAATCTTGGCATTTCTACGCTCTATAACATCGAGATCACCGTGGTAACCGAGTGATGAATAATTCCTGGGGTGATATTGAGGCAAAACTCAGCAGAGAAAAGGGATTGACAAAAAAAAATGTTATAACAGTGTAAATATCTTTGTCTATTTTAGTACTGTGATACTTTAAAAAGTATAAAAGCCACAAGTATTCCCCGGTGCTGATTCTGTGGGTCACGTTTGTGCAGAAAGCATGATATGTCCTTTAGGATGTCCTCATGTGGTGACATCATCATTTCAGCAAGTCTCATGAACCCCTCATACTTTTTCTAGCGTAAAGAAACAAAAATAACATTAATTAATTAATAAGCAAAATTAAAAGCAAATAAATAAATAAATAAAATGAAAAAAATAAAATAAAAAATAATAAAATTAATTAAATTAAATAAAAATTAAAAATCAAATAAAATATAATAAAATAAATGAAAAATAAAAAAAACTTTTCTAGCATGGTCAAATATTGGTTTGTTTTCAGAGTCATCTCATCGTCATTGCTGAAATCAATACAGTCCCTTGACTTTTTTGTGTGCATTTAAAGATTTTTCTCAGAAACTTGAACATCCTGAAGTGTCAACACTGGAGGCAGTGTCATGGTTTTTTTTACCACTTTCCCCTGCTCTAATTCCAGCTCGTTTGGGACCCAGAGCCTGAAGCATGAGCCCACTGCACCCAAGGAAAGAAGGGGGGGCGTAATCCCATCATTAAACCACAATCTTCACCACAATCTGGACGGTGTGGAAATGACAGCCGGCTCTTTCCGGATCTTTCCGGCTCTTAATGTTGGAACACAAAGGAAACGGGACATTTTTCCACTGCCAAAGGCGATCTGCTCCCTCCTTACCCACTTCCTGCTTCATCTTTCCAATGTGACGAGGGTGACTGAAACCCATCAGAGGAACGTGGAGACGCATCCCTGCACTTTCCTAACACCGGTCCCTGTGAGACCTTTGCCACGCTGACAGGTGAAGGGGTGGGGACTGAAACCTGGGACATTTTCAAAAACTAAAACTCAAACTGAGACTTTTCTTTTACCTTTTCCCAATTGTTTGGGAAACAATTTGAGACAATTTGAAAAGATTAATTACCGTAATGGCTTGAATACAGGATAATGGAGAACTTGACCACACAGAGTTGTGAGTGCTGAGCTAACAGACTATACTGTGTTTGTTTGTTTTTGTCTTTTGGGCCGTTTGTCCCTGTAGAGTTACCGTAGGGTGCTGTTAAGCAGATGCTATTGCTGTAACGTGTCTGGTTGTGTGGTAAAGATAAGTGTGGCTTATAGTGCTTGGCTTCACTGATGCATTGGCGTTCAGCAGCAATTTTTGCTAACCGATGGCTGACGGGAATGATCGGTTGAGAGGATCCGCTCAAATTCCCGAATCACTGATACTTTAAAAATGCCAAAATTGGGTCTAATCCGATACTAGGGACTGTGATCAGGACATCCCTAATTTACACATTGGTAATCTGTACCAAGTGACCCTCCCTATAATCTAATACATGTTTTATAATTTGTCAGTCAAATTAATCTGACACTGACATTCATTGCCTTAGAGGAAAAAGGTTGAAAACCTTGTTTTTAATCTTTCACTATCAACATCATTAAAGCATAAAATGTGAGGTATTCTCTCTCACACACAGCTCACAGGCAGACCTGTGATTAACTGAGCAGCAAACCTGGTATTAAAGAGGGAAACCCTCTAATAAAAGGTGTAGACGGAGTGCCAGGCTCTGCTCTGTTTGGAGCTAATTCCACGTCTCGCTGTGGACGGCAGGAGGAAAAACATGATGTGTTTGAACTTTGCAGAAAGTGTCTCTGGGTTCAGACGGCTTTAAAAAGTGTTGAAAGATAGATTAATAAAAGGGCTTTTAATAACTTTAATAACTTTTCTTTAGTAGCTGGTCTGTATAGTCACTGCCTGTGACAGTCAGGAAGCTCCACTGTGGGTTTGCTTCACGCCTTCACGCTCTGACAGGGAGCCAAACGCACTGCATGTGACGGATACCAACACGCAGGCTGACGAAGAGGGAAATACAAACAGGTCATGGATTATTAAGCCACTAAACTCCTGTTTCTTTACAAAGCTCCTCTCTTTAATAATTTCAGGACGACTTCCACTAGATCAGGGGTCTGCAACCTTTACTTTGATAAGAGACATTTTTCATCAGGTCAGCTGGATTAAATTCATTCAGGAGCCACAAATTCTACTTTATCTTCACAACGAAGACAATAACGAGTAAAATTTACAGACAGTTAAAATCTAGTAAATAATTATCTTAGCAAGACTTTTTTTAATTTATGAAAATGTAAATGTGATGTTTTAGTTTTTAATATTTCAGAATGAATTTGCAAAAAAATTTCAGAAAGACTTTAAAATTTCAAAAATTTGCGAAATTCAAAAAATGTTAACATTTTAAAAATAAAAAAAAAATGAAAAAATGTAACGAATTTCCCAAAAAATATATATTTTTGTTTTAATTAAATAAATTTGTAATAATTTCTGAATTTTTTTGCAAAAAATTCTTTAATTTGCTAAAAAAATAAAAGTAAAAAATTTGCAAAATTAAAAAAAAAAACTGTTAACATTTTAAAAATGTAAAAATTTAAAATAAAATGATGAAATGTAATGAATTTCCAAAAAAATAAAATTATGTTAATTTAATACATTTGCAATAATTTCTGATTTTTTTTCTAAAATTTCTTTAATTTGCAAAAATAAAAATTAAAAATTTAAAAATGTGCAAAAGATTTACATTGAAATTTGGTAATTTACAAGACAACCGAATGATTACATTGATGGTGGATTTATCTGTAAAATTTATGTTCATTAACAAACTGAGAAAATATATGTCCAAAATTTTTTAACTTTAGAAAGTTTGAAAATTTTTAAAAATTGCAAACTAGACAACAAAAATTGAATTAAAAAATTTGCTTGAATTTCAAGTTTTTGTAATTTCAAAATTTGCCAGAGTAAAAAAAAAAAAAAAAAAAAAAAAATTGGCAAACATTACAAACTTTTTGAAATTATACTTGAGTTATACAACATTTACTGATTAAAATGCTCAACTCATCATTTTTTGTTGTTTGCTAATGTCTTGCCACATATCAGTCATGTTTATGAATCCAGCACATTGTCAGTGAAATGAATCCATCCACACAGAATTAAAATCATTATTTTCTTCCAGATTAGTCTTTTTGTAGATGTAGTTATCTTCCCAGGGCTGTAAAACTTGAGGTTAGCCACAGGTGCATGGAAAGTTGGTGGGCTGTTGATGTTGTAGGAGGTGAAGTAGAGCGGTGGCAGATGTCAGATGTTGGGCCTTTGTGGGTGTTTTGTTGACTAGTATTAGGTTGTTTTGCCTTTCTCATACATTTCAATCTTAAACAAGATTTTAATTTCAGGTGAAAGGTTTAAAGACAACTTATTTAAAATGTTTTGATGAGTAAGTTGGTGAGTTTTATTTCCTTTCTCCTATAAGACACTAACACATAAAGAGAATCAGACATCAGAGGAGCTTTCTGAAGTTTCTGAGGACAGATTTTAAAACCTGGGTGTGTTAAAGTAGAAAAACACACAGAAAACTGGTCTCTGAGCTTGCAGAACTTACCAAATGAGAGTTCTCTTTTGCCTCTTGTACTTGCTGCACCTGTGGTTCAGCTACAACTTTCGTGTCCTGGTCAGAAGTCATGAGCCGTCTGCTTCTTGGCTCCTCAGGGAGAAGTCTCTGTGTCACCAAGTAAGCTACAGGGGGGCAGAGGGGACAAACAAGTCAGACTCACCAATGGATGTTGATCACATAACCGTGGCATAATACCAGTTGTGACACGTGTGCGGCGGGAAAAGGCGAGAGGGCAGTGAACCAGAGTTACTTCACGAGAGCCTGTTGAGGAGCGCTGAACTTTAAGGAGCACAGAATGAAGAAAGTGAAGGTTTTCCTGAAAATGTGATCGGTTTTAGGACTCCAGCTTGATAAAACAAAGAAAAGATAGAAAATTCAATCAAACAGTTTGATTTTTAATCTATCTTGAAGTGTGAAAGAAACCTGACGCTGGTTACAGTCTTCAGCCAAGTTTTTTTATCTAGACACAGATTCCAACATTCAGACTCTGACTGAAGTGAAATGTTTTAGGCTCAGGAGAAGAGAGGGATCTACAGATTAAAACGCAGCTGAGAAACTTCTGGATGAGCAGAATCTGAGAAAAATAAAGACAAAATGTGGAAAACTTTATGTACCATTTGTTGGTCGTTGACACCAAACTGGTTGTTTGCAGTGGTGTTTTTCCTACGTGTAGCCATGGTTGAATTGTTAACACACGAGATTTCAGCTGTTAGCAGCCTGTTGCATGTTTATGCTAACCGGTGCTAGACCTGATGTTCCCCGCGGGCTACGGAGAAGGAGGTGAGAATGGCGTGCTGGTGCTACGCTGTGAGCTAAGAAGAGACCACATCGACCTGTCCATCTAAGCCATGCTAACCCAGCACCAGAAGGCAGAGTAGCATCATGCTATTCACAGACATGGCTAACGGAGCTAACACTGGACACAGACACCTCATCAAAGGATTGGACCTGCTGTGAGCAGACAGGATCCAGGAGACAGAGACTGAACAGACTGGTGAAGAAGTCAAGCTCAGCCATGGACCCTGTGGAGGTGGAGGCTGATGGAAAATCCAAGCTATCGTCTCTGATGGGCATTGTTTTCTAGTTGACGATTATTATAATATTCTATTTATATATTCTTAATTGTTTTGCGCTATATCCTTTCTTGTATTGTTGCTGTGACCCTGAATTTCTCTTCGAGGAGATTAATAACATACCGTATTTTCCTCAGCATCTCTTCCTTTCCACATTAAATATTCTCTTAAAACTGTAACAGCCCATTTTGTAACTTTTTTGTGTTCTCTTCATCTTTTTCCTTTTCAGTCTTGTTGAGCTCTTCTGGTGTTACCTGCTTGTAACGTTGCCTGGCTCATTCTATTTTTGTTTCCTCTTCTTCACATTCATCATATGTTTTGTTTGGTCCAAAAATTTTGAAATTGATGTAAAAATCCATATTTCAGCGCTCTCGTGTTATCCTCACCTGTTGAAATGTGTGTGACATGTTGCTATGGTAACGCTCACAGCGGAGTGATACAAGGGTGATTTAACTTGCCGAACGAACTGTCAACTGGCGAACATTAGACCAATCTAAAGCACGCCAGTTGACATTGGAATTCTCACTGACCATGGTATAATATTGATTAATCATGGCTGCTGTGGTCAGGGGGCGTGGCCAAAGTAACAGTGGTAAGAACTGGTAAAAAGGAATTCTGCTAAGTGCTAACGTTAGCTCACAGGCTGGCCTGGGCTTCTTCTCTTGTTTATTGTTAGAGCAATACAGCTATAACTCTGATATCTGGAAACGGCTTTTGTGGACGGCAGAAACGGCTTCGTCTTTACAGCGCACTTTTTTTGAAAACGGCACAGAAAATAGTGGGATAGGAAAATGTGCGGCTCCGTGTGGATGTAGCCTGAGTTTGACTGACTTTTCTGACTGTTTTGTTGACATTCCCTTCAGCCCAGCTCCATCTAGTGGATACATAACGCAACCCCAGCCACTACTGTAGCTTCTACTTTATGCGCCTTATAATTCATTGAAGGTGGGCCTTATACTCTGAAGTGCCTTGTAGTGCAGAAAATACGGTAAATTCTATTCTATTCTGCATCCTGGTTTGTGAACAGGCAAACGTATTAAAGTAAGACTATTCCACGACCATCTCTAAAGTCCTTGTGCCTCTCCCTGACTCAACCTGCAGACATCAGTCAGGGAGAATTAAAGGATTGCTATCTCAGAGCTAAACGAGGACCAGCGGGGATTTTGGGCCCTATGGAAAACACCCAACGCCCCCAGTCTGGCATCCATGGTAAACAGACTCTGGAAGCTTTCACATCATCAGTTCAGGGCGGGATATTTACACCGGTTACTCCTCGCCTGCAGCGTGTAACATCTACAGAGATGAGAACAGAGAGAAGGACCCCACCGAGTCCAAACATGACTGGAAACACCTTCTTTTCTGTCCCGTTGGAGCCGTTTGTAAAGCAGCGATAATCCGCCCCAACAATCGGGTGCCTGTCTGTGACATGGGCCCTCGCTGTGTTTGCATACAAAGCAGAAAAAGAATGGCATGGCTGTAAAGCTGGTGACCTTTGATCCACATTCTTATACACAGCGTGTGGATGTGTGTATGGGTGTGTGTAACTGTGTGTCAGACCACTGCGATGAATGGGGCTAAACACAGCTCTCCATCAATACCAGGCAGCTATCAAAACAGCTGTTGTGTGATGGACTTTTGTGGACAGAGGACTTAAAACCTGTTCGCCGACTGAAATCTACATTTAACTCCTGTGACTCAGTGTTTCTCCAGCCACAGCAAACAGTCCCCACACCGAGCTGCAGTGATACATAAACACAGAAATATATAAATACATGTCAGGCAGAGCCGCTTTGATTCCTCAGCGTCATTCATTCTGCAAAAAACTCCACGCCATCTAAACTTGGAAACACACAAACCACGCTGCTGCACATCCGACGGTTTGTTTTGTTTTGGAAACAATAAACATACACTGTCCTGCATTAGCAACGTAAACAAGAGCTCTTACAAACACACCACAGGGGTGGAGCCACACACACCATCCACAGGCTCCATAAGCATTGGTTACCTCATTTCCTTCAAACTACACCTGCTTTTATCCTGGAAGAACACAGGTAAAGTTACTTTAGTGGCTGAAAACATCTAAAAACTTGATCAACTTGTCAAAATAAACAACATGTCTTTTTTTGCAGGAAAGCAGTGTCACACTCTGCTACAATTAGCTGAGTGTGGCTAACACAGGCAGTGCTAGCATCCCCGCTCTCAGTCCTTTTAGCAGATTAATTCCTCATGCCTGTGCTGGTTTCTCGTATCACTGGTTGAGTGGTTACAGTGCTGGCCAAAAGTATTGGCACCCCTGCAATTCTGTCAGATAATGCTCAATTTCTCCCAGAAAATGATTACAATTATAAATGCTTTGGTATTAATATCTTTATTTATTTTGTTTGCAATGAAAAAACACAAAAGAGAATGAAAAAAAAAGTCAAATCAATTATTATTTGACACAGAACTCCAAAAATGGACCGGACAAAAGTATTGGCACCCTCAGCCTAATACTTGATAGCACCACCTTTAGACAAAATAACTGTGAACAACCGCTTCAATGAGTTTCTTACAATGCTCTGCTGGAGTTTTAGACCTTTCTTCTTTGGCAAACTGCTCCAGGTCCCTGACATTTGAAGGGTGGCTTCTCCAAACTGCTGTTTTGAGATATGTCCACAGGTGCTCTATGGGATTCAGGTCTGGACTCATTGCTGAAGTCTCCAGAGCTTTCTCTCAAACCACTTTCTAGTGCTTTCTGAAGTGTGTTTTGGGTCATTGTCCTGCTGGAAGACCCATGACCTCTGAGGGAGACCCAGCGTTCTCACACTGGGCCCTACATTACGCTGCAACATTAGTTGGTAGTCTCCAGACTTCATAATGCACACGGTTAAGCAGTCCAGAGCCAGAGGCAGCAAAGCAACCCAAAACATCAGGGAGCCTCCGCCATGTTTGACTGTGGGAACCGTGCTCTTTTCTTTGAAAGCCTCGTTTTTTTCCTGTAAACTCTACGTTGATTCCTTTTCCCAAAAAGCTCTGCTTTTGTCTCATCCGACCAGAGAACAGTCTTCCAAAACGTTTTTGGCTTTCTCAGGTAAGTTTTGGCAAACTCCAGCTTGGCTTTTAATGTCTCTGGGTCAGAAGTGAGGTCTTCCTGGGTATCCTTCCATAGAGTCCCTTTTCATTCAGACGCCAACTTGTTTGGATGTTAGTCGAGGTTCTTTATCCACCATCCACACAATCTTTCATTGAAATCTCTCATCAATTTGTCTTTTCCGTCCACGTCTAGGGAGGTTAGCCACAGTGCCCTGGGCTCTAAACTTACTGATGACACTGCGTACGGTGGACACAGGAACATTCAGGTCTTTGGAGGTGGACTTGTAGCCTTCAGATTGCTCATCCTTCCTCATAGTTTTGCTTCTCAAGTCCTCAGACAGGTCTTAATTCTTCTTTCTTTTCTTCATGCTCAATGTGGTCCACACAAGGACACAGGACAGAGGTTGAGTCAACTTTAATCCATTTTAACTGGCTGCAAGTGTGATTTAGTTATTGCCACCACCTGTTATGTGCCACAGGTAAGTATCAGGTGCTGTTAATCACACAAATTAGAGACGCAGCACATGATTTTTCAGAGGGTGCCAATACTTTTGTCCATCCCCTTTTTTATGTTTTGTGTGGAATTATATCCAATTTGGCTTTTTGACAATTCTTTTTGTGGTTTTCCATTGAAGACAAAATAAATGAACATTTTAATATCAAAGCATTTATAATTGTAATCATTTTCTGAGAGAAATTGAGCATTATCTGACAGAATTGCAGGGGTGCCAATTAGGGCTGCAACGATTAGTCGACATAATCGACTACGTCGACGAAAAAAAATCATCGACGCAAATTTTAATAGTCGACGTGTCGTATTATTGTTTTTATTGTCGTTGTCTCATGGTGAAATCAAATACTAGGGGGTAATACTCATTTGTAACTTCAGTTCACACCATGAGGTGCTGTGTTATTGGATACCTTTATGGGAAAAGATCACTAAGTTCATACGTGAGGAATATTGATGAGGAAAAATCTCCGCTTCCAGAGAGCGCTGTGCGCCGACGGAGGCTCTGACGGAGCCTGACAGCTCAGGAGTTTAGCGTCTGATAACGTGATCTAGAGAGTCTCCTTCACTCTCTGTTACCGACAGTTTTTCAGGATCTAAGCGACAAACTAGTGTAATAAATTCCCCTAACTTTTGAAAAGAGAGGACATTTATCACTATCAAGCTCACACTGCAGCGGTAACACTCAGCGGGGAGGAGGAGGGGCGGAGTGTGCATGAGCGAAGTGGAAGTAGCGCATGTAGAGAAACGAAACTTAACGCGTTGTCATGGAGAGTTGGGGGAGAGTCAGACGGGATCGCACAGAGAGCAAAGCCCCAATAAACAAATAAACATTAGAAAACGAGCCCAAAGTCACTAATAAGCGGTGTGTCCAACACTGCGTACAACAACTTAATTTCTCTGTTACCTGCTTCATTCAGTTTGAGATTTAGCCTATTTATTTTTTGTATAGCCTAATACTTATATTTTTTCACGTCATCATGAATGAAATAAAGACAAACAAACAAACAAACAAACGTGACACAGGGCTGACCAATCAGAGGAGAGAACCTAACTATGGGTAAATGCAGTAAAAATGCAAAACACAGGTTGAATTATAAAGGTCTGCACATTTTAAAGGCCAAATTAGGTTGAAACTCAAAATAATCGTGATTAATCGACTAATCGAAAAAATAATTGATAGATTAGTCGACACTAAAAATAATCGTTAGTTGCAGCCCTAGTGCCAATACTTTTGGCCAGCACTGTATATCTCAGTGTAACCAGACTCAGTCTATACAACTTTATCTCTGTTTACTAGTTTCTCTGTGCTTGTTTACATATTGATAGTAGAGCATTATAGCACCATAGTGGTCATTACTCATGGCTACAACCTCAGTTAGTGGCTTCACTGCAGCTTAGATACATCATAATGGGGACAGACTGATTATCAGCTGGGCCCATTATCAATATACTTTACTGATCACCAATAAGCTTCAAAATGCTAAACATTAGCCCAGCCGGTAATATTTCGCATTTTGAAGCATATCAGCATTTGCCCTTTTTTTTAATCTGACAGCTGATAAGAAATTAAATTTGAGGCTGTGTTATTTTGGCTCCAATCCAGCTGCGCCTCTCTGTCTGCAGTTGCTAATCTGTCCTTAGCATTTTCCCAACCACAGTACCACCTGATTGGTTACACACAGAGACTTTTATTTTTTTTTGGAAAATTTGACTTCCTGTAGAAAACTTTAGGGAGTATCCATTTATGTAAGTTTTTATTTAACTTTGTAAGACAGCTGCTGAGCCTGAGAGCTGTTAAACATATGATTAGAGGCGTTTAAACAAAGTTAAGTGTTGGAGTTCGGATTATCTCTATTTTTGGCGCCATCAGTTTCCCTTTTACTGAATATCGGTTATTGGCTTCCTACACTATTGATAATTGGTATCAGCCCTGGAAAAAACGTATCAGTCTGTCTCTAATTTGCAATAACAAAAAAATTAACAATAAATTAGCAGATATAGCCTAATGATTTAGGTCGCACGCCCCCATGAGGCTAACCCTCGAAAGGCCAGCCTGAGTTGGAATCAAACCTGCGGTCTATCCACCGTCCTGTTTTCTCTGAAAAATAACTGAAAAGAAAAAAAGAACAAAAAAAACTTCATACATAAGAGTGTGTTAGGTATATTTGTGTGTAAACATATACATGGAAAATATATTTATTTCTGTATTTATTCACTTTTATTTTGTTTCATAATCATTATTATTATTATTATTTTTATTATAATTATTATTATTATTATTATTATTTTATTTCTTTCTTTGAATTGTTTTTTTTTTGGTCCCCGACTGTCCTGTTTGTTTGTTGTTGTTTATGTTGTTCTATCTGTAATAACACACAAAATAAAATCATATAAAGACTTTGATCAAAAAAAAATTCATACATAATCCTTGTATCTTCCTCCCCCTGGACAGTCCTAACATGTATTTTATTTAAAAAATGTTTTTCTTTGGTTCAGAGATCAGCACTCCAACATGGCAACACTGTCCCAGCACACAGGATGAAACCTCTGCAGCCATAACAGCACCAAGTCTTGGTATTTTTATGCTCTGCCGGTCAGACAGTAATCACAACGCTCCGCACAACGTTTGCAGATCTGTTTGACTCGACACATGCCATAAAAAGGCTGACCCTGGTCCCAGCGCATGTCATTTCCTCTGCTGATGCAGTGAGTCAATCACAGCGTCTAGACGAGGCCGGAACCAAAACACACGCTCAGCTGGGCCCTCCCTCCTCGCCCTGCTTCCTACACTGCCTCGTTTCCACCCTGCATGACCACAAGAGCTGATTTATCACCCCAATGTTACTCTGTTGATCCAAAATAAGCCCCATGTTCAACCCCGCTGGAGAAAAACGCCAGCAGGGAGGGGGTAAGGAGTGTATTTTTAGCTGTTAGGTTACCGCCTGGTGGAGGATGATCCCTGGGTATCTTACATGTCGCTGTGGGAGTTTTACACTGAGGGTTATCTCCATTTAAACAGCCCCTGAGTACATTTACATGGAGAATACAGTATCCCATATTATCATGACGAATACCTGCGTCTACCACTTTCTGATGACTGCATCTTGTTTGCACAGGTGTGTGTGATGTTTAATCCCAACACAAACCACGGTAATTTGGAAATTTGGGAAAATGAGACCTCTGTGGTGAACTGCTGACTGAGCACTATTAAATGCTAACACCCAGCTGCAGAAGTGGTGGATTTATCTCATTTCAAGCAACAGGAGAAAAGAGGGACAACAAATACCACCCAATATTTAATATGTCCTGTGTTGGACAAGAGAGAAACAGGTGAAAGAAAGGCGGCTGTGACCGATTAGGCCAGGTCAGTGTACCCACTAACGGCTAAAGTATGTGACGAATTATACCAAACGCTCAGCTTTAATATCTTCAAAAGTAACGTAAAGACTTTAACATTTCAGAAATTTGCAAAATTACAAAAAAAATGTTACAATTTAAATAAATTGAAAAATTAAACAAAATGATGAAATTTAACAAATTTTCAAAAGAAAAATGAATTTAATTTATTTGCATTATTTCTTAATTTTTGCAAAAATTTCTTAAATTGAAAAAAAAAAAAAAAATTGCAAAAGTTTTATAACATTCAAATTTGGTAGTGACCAAGACCATAGGATGATTACATTGATGGTGGATTCATCTGTAAAATTTATGTCTGAAAATCAAACCTTGGAAAATATATGTCAATAATTTTTTAACTTTAAAAAGTTTGCAAAAATTTCAAAATTTTCAAAAACTGCAAAGCAGTCAACAAAATTTGAATTTAAAAAATTGCAAGAATTTTAAATTTTGGAGCAAGTCTCAAGTGGACACTCTGGGAACTGCAGTTACATCTAAGACCAAAGGTCGCCACTTGATAACTGCTAAAACCATTTGACACTGTTCAACCACGGATTGGGTTTACATCAAGCAGCAACCCCTAGTTCAGTGTTTCTCAATTCCAATCCTGGGGCCCCCCTGCCCTGCATGTTTTAGATGTTACCTGAATCCAACACACCTGATTCAAATGATCAGCTCATCATCAAGGTCTGCTTGACCCTGATAACGAGCCATTCATCTGAATCAGGTGTGCTGGAGTAGGGTAACATCTAAAACATGCAGCCAGGGGGGCCCCAGGACCGGAATTGAGAAACACTGAACTAGTTTAAAACCATGAAGCCAAAACAGAAGTGCTTAAAACTGCAGTTTATGTTATGTCCACTAGAGGCTCGCTTGTAGAATCAGCAGAAACCACATACACACCAATTCAGAAAGGTAGATCTTAACAGCAGAAACAAACATGTCAAAAAACAGGTTCAAAAGGCAGTTTGGGGTTTTTCTCAGTTGGCCTCTATACATGTGTGTCAGTGTCTGTGTCTGCCTCAACCCCCTCCTCTGCCTGGATGTTGCTGTTTTGGTTGTTTCAGGATGTTTCTGGGTGGGGAGTAGGCGTGGTTACATCAGCCAATCACAGAGTGCCCAGTACACCAGTGACTTTGGGTGTTGATGGCAGTGAGTGGAAGAAGCTAATCAGAGCAGCTATGATAGCGGGCGTAGTGCGGAGGAGGAAAAACAACCAAAGTGAAACAAAACCTCAAACAGAAAAAGCTTTTTCCAAAACGAGGGTGAAGCTTGGCTCGACTTTCACTCACTTTCAGGAACTTGGAGAGCGACGCAAGTTAGCTTTCTGCTAACCAGGTATGTGTCAAATACCTGTGATTAGCTTGTGCTAACATACTAAGTCAGGTGCACAGCTCTCAATTCTCTTTCATGTAGAAATGCGATGCTACAAGTGGTTGCTTGGCTAGTGAGTGTGTTAACATATTCATGGTCGAGGGCCGTGGGTGTGTGCTGCTGCTGGCACTGAGCCAAAGAGGAGGAGCCCAGTTTGAATGTTGTGTTAACGAACAAGTAACGAAAATTCCTACAGACCCTACCTTTAAGCTTGCAAGTTTTGCCCATATATGGGCATGGCTGACTCGACTGACTGGCTGGCACACTGTAAGTGTTAGCAAAGAGGCTAACCTCTTTATCTTAATCTAACTCAATGGAAGTCAGGTTGAGTTCAGCAGTAATATTTCACAAAATATTTATATTTACATTTGTATATTCATATATCTAATAGAGCTGCTGTCAACGATGGACTTCAAAACTTAGTATAAGATACAAATGAGTGATGTCACAGAGACTATGTTCATATATTATACAGTGGTTAAGCTGTGTTAGATAAATCTACAGTTTCCAGGTGTTTTATTACATGAAGACCAGTCAGAACTTTGATTTCAGTTTGAATGAATAAGAAACTCAAGCATCCTTGATGTGAGTCCTTCATGGTTTTGACCAATGCCAGGTTGTAATACAGAATTCCCGCTAGGCTGTCCATTTCAGTGAGAAAAAATTCATCCATGTCCCTGCAAGTTTCTTTAGTGTACTCTTTCAGATTTCTCCATTTTAACCCGTACAGGTGAGTGTAACTGTGTCTAAATCTGTTTAAACACCACTGTATTGTCAAGTGTGGTCAAAATTAGCCTCACTTTTAGCTTCAAAGCTCACATCATGAAATTGGGGTTTATGAAGATTTCTGCGCCCCCTATTGGAAAAGCTGTGCCTCTTATCTATTTGTCGATTTGTGAATAAGTGAGCTGATCTTGATGCTGATGGTCTTATTTCGTCCCGTAGGCCCTTAAAAGAAATCAGGAGTCATTTCAGTCTGCTTCCAAACTAACAGCTCCTCACAGCAGCTTTAAGAGCGAGGATAAAATGCTGTTCATTGTGGCAAATGATGATACACCTCCCCAAAAGAGGAGTCAATCCAGCCAAACTGCTTCTAGTTTTGTGTCAAAAGACAAAAGTGAAAAATAATCAATCAAGATAATCATTTTTGTTTGTGTACAAGAAGACTTTAAGCCACGCCCACCCGTCTGGGGTCATCAGCAGCTCATCCAGCCGCGAGTGGAACGGGAACTTCAGCTCTGCCCTTATCACTCTAAGCAGTCGCCTCGTTCAGGATAAACACATCTCTCTGCTGCACGCTCCACATGCAGTCGCTGGGATCAACTCTCATCGTCAAACTCTGAAACTTACACTACAGACGCAATGCAGGTGTATTTAGCAGCTGACACAGCCCAGGAAGACTGCAGCTCACATGTCACGCCATGCCGAGGGCCACGCGCAGACACACTCCTCCGTGCCTTGCTGCTGGGGCATGTTTCATGGGGGCAAAGTCTGAGCTGAGTTCAGGCGATAGATGAAGACTGTAAAGTTTATTTACACCGCTGACAAAACAAAACAGCAATGTTACATCTAAAGGTGCCGAGGACCAGGGGTGTGTCCAGACTTTCAGGGCAGGGTGGCCCGACTGGCGCACTGACTCATGCAGGGGTGGCATGAAGTATGTGTGTACACACACACACACACACACACACACACCACTCCTCTCCTTCTGCATCACTGGGCACTCTTTTCTCATCCTCCATCACTGTTATTCCTAATTTTCTGTGCACCCCAGCCTCTCCCAGCTGTTTAACCAAGCTGCAGCTCTACCCAGAATGCCATTCTCTTCACACTCATTAGGCAGCTCACTTAAACCAATATAGGAATTCAACAACATGGAGATCTCATCTACTTTTCTTTGTCCAAGACAACTTTTTTCCCAGATCCAGCTCCACGAGGTATTTATCAACAGTTAGAGCTACGCTTTTAAACCTGACAACAAGCTAACTTTGTCAGTTTGTAGCGTAGTTTAGCAGCTGCTATATTTCTCTCTCCTCACAGCCTGGTGCTCTGAGACGTGTCTGTAACGTGTAACGTTAGTGAATCCTGGTTCTGTCCTACCAGAGCTCATCTACCAACTCCAACCTCACCAAGCAGAGCTAACGTAACCTGGCTCTTCATTTTATTGATAGACTCTCAAGCTTGAACAGACCACTGCAGAATAACTGCTGACTGTGGGTTGGAGGCAACGTTAGCACAAACAGATGAACCTGGGTTTTAGCTGTTAGCTTGTGCTCTATCTCTCTCCTGTTTCTCTTTCTTCTGCTCTTCTGTCCTTTTTCTGTCTGACAGTTAGGCTCCAGTGTCCACTGTCACTACAAAATTAATCACAGGAATTGTTTTCTGTGAAAAACACAGATCTCTCTTCTCACTACTAAACTTCATCAGCCAGCGTGGTGTTGTAAAAGCAATCCGGTCCTAAGAAGAAGCATTTAGGAATAACCTATACTGCACTGCTTCTTTATAGCTTCTATAATTTATTTTTGTATTTCTCTACTGGCACAATGTTTCAAAGATTTTTTTAACAGAGTATATGCTAAAACCCTGAGGTTAATTCCAAAACCTTTTTAAGACTTTTTAAAAAACCTTTCAAAAAGCTTAAAGTCTTTATCGCGACTTTGAGTTATTGTTGGCAACCGATCTTTAACAATTGTAGTTTGCATTTTTACAGAAATTATGTAAGCTGGGAAGGAATAAAGCTTGAAAGAATAAATGAAACAAAAGGTAGGTTCATCATCACTCCCACAACAAGAAACAAGACTTATTCAAGGCCAACTTGCAATAAACCCCGCAAAATGATATCATCATTATCAAAATTTAAGACATGAGGAGCCTGAGATTGTGTGATTTGCTATATTGTTGAATTTCATTTCAGGAGTTAAGTTGATGTTGTATTTAATTTCTCTTTTTAAAACTAGTAGTGACATTAACTTATAGCTGGTGTATAAACCTCTCACAATCTTTATTGTTGTATCTTATTGTAACTAAAATGTTTTATGTATTTATTTTATTTTATTCTTTTAATTTTTTTGTATTTTTATACTGACTCTAAGTGAGTAAAGTATTTCTATTCCATTCTATTTTATAACTTTTTTGGCCGAATGTTTAACGTCCCAATCAGGGAACAGTCACAAGGAGGAAAATAATATTCATGGATATTTTTGGAGCTTCAATTAAAAATTGAATACCTCTTAAAACCACAATTAAGACTTTTTAATACTTTTTAAGGGCCTTGATTTTAAGACCCTGCGGACACCCTGTTAAAAAACTACGATATTTAGAGGATCAAAAGGACAGAGGCACAGCTCAGCTGTCTGACAGGTGAGCACCTTGCAGCTCTAAGTTTGGAGGTTCAAAGCCCACCCCATTTCCATTATGGCTCCTGCCGATGATGCGCCTCATAACTCCCTATCAGAAACAGACTGGTGATGTCACGGAGACTACATCTTTGTACCATACAGAGTGTGGTTTTATCATATGTAGAAAGGGAAAAACAACGAGACACAACTGAGATATATGACAGGTTCCAGGGTCGACCAACTGCCCTACAAGGGACCACCCCTGGCCACCTCTCTGGACTCGCCCCTGCTTTGGACCAGCCGTGTCTGGTTCATTGGCTTGCAGCAGCATCCAATGAAAGATGGCGACCTCCGGCGTGATTTCGCGGATCCCCCCAAAAGGTTCTGAATAAAGCTAGTAATCAGTTAGCATCCAGCTAACTAACCCTGACACTTCCAAACAGATGGACGACAGTGTTTGTCTGTGTGTTTGATGTGTTCTGTGGTGATAAACAAGTCTAAGCAGAGTTTTTCACTCACCTGTCAACTCACTGCACGGCAATGCGAATCCTGTGGTGGTGGAGGCAACTGATGGTGGTGCTGGACTGAGGCCTTGAGCTGGCTTCCAGGCTAAATACGCAGGGTATGAGCTAGCAGCCTATATCGAGCACGCTAGCTGAGAACAACGGGCTTACTCCTCAAAAACTCACCGCGAAAACTCTTCAGAGCTCAGGGGGAACAGCCACAACCAGCTTCAATGTAATGACAAAAAACAACGCCCCCAAAACTGTCTGTGAAAATGGACTCCCTCCCCCGACCAGCACTGCAAGCTAGTTAGCGAGTGAGCTAGCCGAGAGTTAGCTAGCTAGCTTGCCGATCAACTTTGTGCTTCGATGAATCAGGAAATCTCAGATTCCTCACGATCAACTGCAGGCTCTACGGGAGGGGGAGTCAAGAAAAGGAGCCCAGAAACCGAGGGATAACCGTCTTCAACCTTCCGATCGATCAAACACTCGTAACGGCTAAAGATGAGCGAGAGGGGGGTTCAGGAATGGAGAAGTCGCCGTTTCCTTTCCCTTTCGTGTGCAGCACAAAGATCGTCAATAACAGGGCTGATGGGGAGCTCAGGGGAAGGCGAGTCCTACGAGTTCATTACTGCCTCCAATGAAGCTTTCAGATAATCCAACAAACACCTGCATCATGGATACAAAACTATGGAAACCCAGGTAAGAGAAAAAGAACAGTAGGAAAACTTCAGGACTTGCCTTCAAAGTTAAAATTAAGTAATAATTATCATACTAATTTTATTATTATTATCATGTTTAAAAGAAAGTAAATAAATCAATAAATTCAGAAATACCCTATTAATTCCGGGTGTGAAATTGCTCATATATAGTATACAAAAAAATAAAACAACAACTCTTGTCTTGTGGAAATGATCTTGTGCACATAAGATTCGTTAATGCTTCCAATAAATAATATATACAGTAGGGGTCTGCAACCTCAACCTGCAAGCTCAAAAGAGCTGTTCTCCTCACCTGGATGAAAGTCATTCAGGAGCCGCAAAGTCTACTTAATCTTCACAATAAGACAAAAAAAGTGTATAATCAGGTAAATAATTATCTAAACCAGTTTTTTTTTTTTTTTTATTTAAGTTATTTTTTAATTAATTTGCAAATTAAGAAAAAAAGAGATTTTTATAAATTTTGCAAAATTTGGAAATTAAAAAAAATCAAAAATTTGTGAAATAAAAAAAAGAATTTAAAAAATATAAAAAATTCAAAGAAATTGGTGAAATGTCATAAATTTGCAAAAAAAAAAAACAAACAAACCCCTAAATAATTCAATTTCAAAATACTGCTTAATTTCCAAAAAAACGTTTAAAACTTTCTAAAATTGCAATAAATAGTAATTTCTATTAAAAATGCAAAAATTTGCTTAATCTTTAAAAAATATGGAATTCTTTTTCTTAAATTGCAAATATACTAAAAAATTGAATTAAAGAAATACAATAAATTTTTAAAAAAGCAAAAAAAATCACAAAAGCTTTGTCTCAAGAGGTGATACATTTTTAGTCCAAATTTTATTTTATGATTTTTCTTAGTGTCTGTGTTGTTATCATTAGTACCCTCTGTAAGAAAAATATCAAAAGCCTTTTATTTTAATAATATTTTCAAAGCTACAAGGAGCCACTGCAAAGGAGTCAAAGAGCCACATGAGGCTCCAGAGCCACAGGTTGAAGACCCCTGATATACAGGTATGATTATCGAGGAAGCAAGTTAACATCTTGTGGATGGAACACAACAACTTGTGTGCACTGGATTATTGGTACAATTTGCTTGTTGATCAAATTAACATTTAGTTAGCTAAAGTATAGCTCTCAAACATATGCCTAAATGAGAAAAATGTGTCATAATGAGTGCACATGAGATTGACTTGGAAACACACATTATCTTCTGCCTCCTGGAGCAATTTGATCATCCTGTGTCCACAAGATATTTTGCAAAGAAAAGAAACACTTGATGACCCATCATGTGCACACAATGTAATTATATTGTAGGATCACATTATTAACCAATATGTAAATAAATCAGATTTTTCCCATTGGATGACTATCTTATGTGCAACAGATAATCATGTTTGAGATACGATCTTGTGGACATGAGAAAATATTTTGTGCAAACAAGATGATCATGTGTAGCATGCCTACGAGTCAACTGCACTGTAACACAGAGGGTTAAATGATGGACTACGTTATCTTTTTAACTAAAATAATAGCCAGCCCCACATTTGATCATTCTCCAATTTCTCCAGTGTTATCCGAGCCACAGCACCGGTACAGTCAGAAAATGTGCAACGGTAACACTTTTCTTTGGAGTGCTTTACAATAATTAACCACGTGGAAATATGGGACATTTTACTTAAAACATTGCAACATATTTAGTATTTAATTAAACCAGCGGTTTTTAGATGATTTCTTAGTTCCTAATACTTTATTTGGATGTGTCTGAGTGTGATTTTAATTAAAAAAGCTCCAGAAGAGTGAGAGCTCTTCGTTTTCTCCCTCTCTCTGGTGCAGCACTGAACCCGAAGCTGTCACACAGAGCTGGAGCTCCCGCCCCTTTTATTCCGCCTCCTCCCTCGCGCTCACAGCGTGCCGCCCTGATTGGTCGAGACCAGCTGTGGGCGCACGCGGAGCCACTCGTGATCGGTGTGAGTGGGTGTGGTCTGGGAACAAAGGGGGCTCCTGATTGGCTGTTTCTTTATCAGCGCGGATCACAACAAACACAGATCTTTCAGACTCCCCGTTAGTGATTTAAGAAATAAATGTGTCATCTGTTCGAAAAACCAAACCATCCAGAAAAGTTTTTAAAATATCGATTCTTTCTCTCAATGTGGAACAGCCAAGGAAGCTGAACACAATTCCCCCTGTTTCCTTAAACCCATCTTTCTTTATAAAGCACCTGTCATCCGTTCAAATATATAATTTAATATATTAAAATTAATATATAATTTTATAATTAATGTCTATTTTGTATCTATTAATGTCTGTTTTATTGTATTTGTTGTTGTGTTTATGGACTTCGAGTCTGGCAATTATAAGTATCCATCTATATATGTATGGAAACCTAAAAACTGCACCGGATAAACAACGTTTATTTATTTATTTATTTATTTATTTATTTATTTATTTTTAAGTTTTATGGTGAGTTTTCTGTCTTGTTTTGTTTGTTGTATTTTTGTTTTATTTCTTTTTTTTTATGTAAAGTTGTTGTTCCTTCAACTATGTATGTCCTTTTCTTAAAACTTAAACAAACATTGAAATAATTTTTCAAAACTTGTAAAAAGAATTAATAGTTACCAAGAAAATGTTTTTAACCCTTTGATACAAAAGAATTTTAAAAGAAAAGCCCTGACTGTTTTGGCTTTTTATTCTTTTTTTTTTTTTTTTTTTTTTTTAAGTAGTCAATTATCTTTTTTAATCCTTGATTAAGACACAATGAAATATGTATGTGTGTATTTTAATTCAAGAAAATAAGATGTACTGGAGCAGGTAAAATAAATAAATAAATAATTCAGAGTCGTCTCTTGTCGTCTGCTGTGTTTCTCATCATAATTATTGTTATTATTTTGTTTTTCTGTAAATATTCCTAAATTTGTTTTTATTTTATTGTATTCTGGGTTTTTTTTCGATACACATTTTTGTGTATTTTATACCTTAACCTTTTCTATATTTCTATCTGCTTCTTCATTATTTTCTTGATAGTTTACAGCACCAACACACCAAGAAAAATTCCTTGTAAATGCAGGATGTACTTTGCAATAAAACTTGATTTTGACTTTGATTCTGATTCTTTATTCGACCAACAGGGGGCGCTGTGTGGAAAACTTGCAGAAGTAGCATCAGCGTCTTTTCCGGTCCTCGCGGAACGTGGAGCTCTCCTTTCCCCGTGCCGTCGGCTGACCACAACGTGTCGACAAAATGGCACTTTATAACTTTAAGAAGATTATGGTGGTTCCCACCGCTAAGGTAAGATTATTTTGACTTTCATGGAGTTATTGAGGATTGGTGTTTTTACCTGTTTTATCAGGCCGCGCTGTGAGGAAGGAGAAGATATAGAAACATGGAGGGACTGATGGGACAGAAAACACGTGCTGAGCTGCTGTAGTGAGAAAACCGAGTGTTTACACACTAAATGTTTTGTGTAAAATATATTAAACAGGGACAGAGACGAGAAAGAAAGAGACTTTACTCTCTGTCCGATCTAACTGCTGTCACAGCTGATATCACAGCTGACCTGAGATTTAACGCCAAACCTCGTTAAAAATTCTCTTCATTCAAGATTTCACACGATCTGTCTTAGCCAGGGTTCAAGCCATGTACGAAGCAGTTCTCATTTTAATCACATTAACCTGTCCCCGTTTCTTCTACTGTGATGTCATTTTAAATAGTGTTTCTGTCGAGCTGGGGAGTCAAGTCAGAAATAAAGGCTCTTTAGTGAAAAACACAAGCTGATATATGTGTGACTTTACTGCCGAATTTACTTTCATTACAGATAAATTGTTGGCATAAACTCAAAAGTGGTCATTGACTTCCTGCTTTCTTTTACGGATCCCATTTATATTAAAGTGATAGATTTGTGAATGAGGTTTGGCAGTGCTCGCGAGAACGTAGGCGTGCACGAGACTGTGAGTGTGTAAATAGAGGAAAATGTATTTTTCTAGTGAGGCCAGATTTTTTTAATTTGTGTAAAACATTTTTAAAAGAAGTCAAGAAGTGTTCATAATGGAAATAAAAACATTCATGAGGCAAAAGCCTTTTTTCTAAAAAATTGCATGTTGAGTTTATGTTAAAAATAACAAAAAAACTGCAAACACTGCCACAATTTAATCCCAAAGTTAAAAATGTACAACCCACGGAGACATCTGAGATATCTGAATCAAGAGCAGTTAATTTTTTTTGTTGTGTAATTAAAGTGAAAACTGGGTTGACTGTCCCCTGACATGACTCTTGTTCCCTTCGCAGGATTTCATCGACATCACTTTATCCAAAACCCAGAGGAAGACGCCCACAGTTGTACACAAACATTACCAGATCCACAGAATCCGTCATTTTTACATGCGTAAGGTGAAGTTCACCCAGCAGAACTACCACGACCGTCTCACTCAGATCCTCACCGACTTCCCCAAGCTGGACGTAAGTGCCCAGAGAAATCCTTCCTGCTCAGAGTTAACGTGTTTCTAACCTGATGTGTCACAGTCAGGGTGCTAAATACGGTGATGTGTTGTTTTCCTTTAGGACATCCATCCGTTCTACGCCGACCTGATGAACGTGTTGTACGACAAAGATCATTATAAGTTGGCTTTGGGCCAGATAAACATCGCCAAGAACTTGATTGATAAGTAAGTATGTTTGTTAACATGCAGATGGATTTAAAAGCCATGACAGAGATTGACGGGTGTTTCAGTTTAAAGAGCGACCCTGTTAACTGGAGACTCCTTCAGGTTTATTTTTTAAACACGTATCTGATGAAGAGATGTCGACCATTTGATAAAAAACTAAACCAGAGTGTGTCCTGAAGACTTCCTCTGTTTCTGCAGCTGTTGTATAAATTATTTTTTGACCTCCTCAGTGTTGCCAAGGACTACGTGAGACTGATGAAGTACGGAGATTCTCTGTATCGGTGTAAACAGCTTAAGAGAGCAGCTCTGGGCCGAATGTGCACCATCCTGAAACGTCAGAAGTCCAGTCTGGAGTATCTGGAACAAGGTAAGGCAGATTTATTTTCTTTTTATCTTCAAATTTAACCTAAAAGGTTAACCGTGCTGTCTGTCTTAGTTTGTCAACTTTTCTCAGGCCTTAGCTACTTTTGATCTTTTGGCTTACTAACTTTCTGGTAGAATCCAGGCTGTTCAGTTACAGGTCTTGCATCAAAGATGCTACAAATCCATACAGGGTGTACCACAGGGTTCAGTTTTAGGCCCACTATTGTTTACAATTTATAATAGTTGTCTAGGATAGCAATTCCAGACCACATACCAGAAAAATTCTCTTTACATCCAAAACCTTTTAAGGCATAAATCTGGAGTACCTTTCTTTACTTACAAAGCTATTTTGGGTTAAAATTCTGAAATATTTATATTTATCTTCAAAGCCATTCATGACTAAATTCTGGAATATTTCTTTATTTTCAAAGCAACTTTGGCGAACAATTCGAGTGACGGATCTTAATCTTCAAAGCTTTACCAAGCAACGTTAAATACATATCCTTATTCTGGGCCAAAATTCCAGAATACATGCTTTTATCTACCAGTCAATTTATTCTAGAATTCCAGAACACTGGTCTTGATCTCAAAGTCTTTTTTTTAAATGCAGAATTCCGGAATATTTTCTTTGTATTCTAAGCCGTTCAGAGCGACATGTCATAAGAATTCTCTTTCCCTTCAGAACATTTCGAGGCATACATTTGGAGTTCTTTTCTTTGGTTCCAAAGCTGTTCTAGGGCAACATTCTGGAATACTTTTCTTAAAGTTTTGAGAACCATGGGATCCCAGATCCCCATTTTTCAAGTCCTCTTTAAATTACTATAACCCCTAAACCATTTGAGCTAGTTAGGAAATTCTCTTTAAAGATGAGAAGATGAGATATCCTGGGCACAGCGTAGGAATTCATGCTCAGTCCAGTCACAGGGACCAACTGATGTAAGCTGTTCTTATTACCGTAACTCTTCAACTATTTGGGCAAGAGAAAAAATTCAAAGGGTCCCTCAAAGAAGAGCAGATAAGCTCCACAGGCATGATCTCTGACTCTTTAAAGGACAAAATGAAATTAAAAGTCCGAGAGGCCTCTGGGATACTTGGGTGATAAAGGGTTAAGGCTCTAAGCCAGTTTCCACAAACTTCCAGGATGCCGACCTTGATTCTCGAAGCTATTCTGGGCTTAACTTTATTATTTTCAATCAATCAATCAAACTTTATTTGTACTTTACAAAAAATAAATAAGTAAAATAGAATAAAATGAAATAAAATCAAGTGGAATAAAAAGCAGAAAATTGCATAATTGAAAAAAGTGAAAACATAAGACCCCCGCAATCACCCCCTTTCCCAAACCACATCCAATATACACACACACAAAGACATCAAAAGGAAATTCTGACAGAAAACAGAATAAGAATTAGAGGACTGAGGAAACGCCATCTTGAATTAAAATGAGGAAACACAGGAGTTAAAACTAAAATAGTAATTAATTAGTAAAAAAGATAAATAAATGAATAAAAAATACTTGAAAATAGAGGGTAAGATAAGTAAATGTGTTAATAAATAAATAAATAAAATAATATAGAATAAAAGTTGGATAAATAATATGGTAAAATGAGAAAGTATAACATCAGGTGCATAATAAAATCAGCTAAAATAGGATAATAAAAGGAAAAGCATTAAACAAAGAATAAAACTCCAATTCAAAAATCTGAACTGAAATGTAGAAATAAAATAAAATAAAAGGGTTAAAATAAGTTAAAATATAACATAAAAATCAAAGTGTGTTTATTGAATCTCTTGAATAGTGCGTCAGCATCTGTCCCGTCTGCCGACCATCGACCCAAACACCCGGACCCTGCTCCTGTGTGGTTACCCCAACGTGGGCAAGTCCAGTTTCATCAACAAGGTAACAGAGAGTCGGTTCAGAGCTTAATCCTCGATGATGGGGTCAGTTTGATTTTCCTCTCATGGTTTGAAATGTTTCTGTGACAGGTGACCAGAGCTGATGTGGACGTCCAGCCGTACGCTTTCACCACCAAGTCTCTGTTCGTGGGTCACATGGACTACAGATACCTGCGCTGGCAGGTAAGACGCTGCAGCTGTCTGTTTGTCTGAGTGCTGGTTAGCGGTTCAGTGTTTGGGCTCAGAGCTGTGCTGGTCTGCAGGTGGTGGACACCCCAGGGATCCTGGACCACCCCCTGGAGGAGAGGAACACCATCGAGATGCAGGCCATCACGGCTCTGGCTCACCTGCGCTCGGCCGTGCTGTACGTCATGGACGTGTCGGAGCAGTGCGGCCACACCCTGCAGGAGCAGCTGGAGCTCTTCAACAACATCCGGCCGCTGTTCGCCAACAAGGTCAGACGCCAGGAACGTCACAGCCGAAATGACAAGCGTCTGTGAAGAAATGAAGGAGTCTCCTCACGTTGAGTCAACACTGATCTGGTTTCTCTCTCTTCTGCAGCCTCTCATCATCGTGGCCAACAAGTGTGACGTGAAGAAGATCAACGAGCTGTCCGAGGAGAACCAGGTGAGTGGTTTCCAGCCCACGCCTCGTCTGTGTGCTGGACTGAGGGTTTTTCTTTAACGTTTGTGTTCTCTGTGGCAGAAAATCTTCGCTGACCTTTCCGCTGAGGGAGTGTCTGTGATCGAGACCAGCACCCTGACCGAGGAGGGCGTCATGCAGGTGAAAACTGAGGTGAGGACTGCAGGTCTCTGTTGATTTTTGTGTAGAGAAAAATAATTGATTGAAATGATGATCTTGTGATGATGAGCTCCTCCTGGATGGAAAAAAAAAACAGTTTTTATGGCACAAACGTGTTTTTGTGTCTTAACAACACGCCGCTCTCTGTTTTCCAGGCCTGCGACCGACTCCTCGCTGAGCGTGTGGAGACAAAGATGAAGGGCAAGAAGGTCCACGACGTCCTCAACCGCCTGCACCTGGCCATGCCCACCAAGAGAGATGAGAAGGTCAGTGTGTCCGCTGCCTCAGGAGAGGGGGGCTGGTAGTTTTCTTTTGCGTTCACTCTACTAAAGACTTCCTTCTGCTGTGATTGGCCACAGGTCAGGCCTCCGTTCATCCCAGAGGGAGCCATGATGCGCAGGAAGGCCATGGAGGTGGACGCACCCAAACGGAAGCTGGTACGTGTCTGCTCTCAGGTGGTTTCAGAGCGTCTGGGGCCTGATCTGGAGGACCATGGGGGTCGTGTACTGTGTCCCTGCTTCCTCTATCCCTTAGATTGCGTTTGGTTACTCCAGTTACATCAACCTCAGAGTGCAAAACCCCTAAATTACCGACCCGTATCATCCCACTTTTTGGTTCTCTTCTATTGCGGTGTCAGACTAAACCAATCCAACCCCAGAAGGTGGAGCTAGAAACACTGCAGTCTGCTGATTGGTGGAAAGAATGGTCACTTCCTGTGTGACAGCGACACATTGCTGGATGTCTTCATCGTTGCTCTTTGTTTACTGTGTCGCCTTTTCTTCTTCGTTGGATTTATTTGCGGGGTAAACTGTGTCATGCTGCTAAGGCGTCAGGCTGTTACGTAACTGATGCAGCTATCGGCATCCAGCTTACACGCTGCCAACCACAAGGGGGCATGCTAGGCTGTGGAAATGCAAACAGGACCAGGCTTAACTGATCCAGCCCGTACCAAACCGGGGTTTATGATGCGTTGTTCACTCAAATTTAATGACGCCCAAAAAGAGTCTGAGGTCGACCCCGCTCCAGATGAGTTTGTACCAGGAAGAAGAGTCTTGATTTAAATTTCTCAGATCACATCCACTATTTGGGTTTTGAGCTTCTGACGAGTGTAAATCTTTCTACATCCAGGATAAAATGATGAAGAGGATGAAAGAGAAGATGAGATTTCTGCTGCAGCTCAGTAACGACAAACCCTCTGTTCTTCTTTCAGGAGAGAGATCTGGAGATGGAGCTTGGCGACGACTACACTTTGGACCTACAGAGTAAGATTTTTAAACCGCCTGGCTGGGTTTATGGGAGCTGTGTGTGTGTTTTTCTGTGTGCGGTGCTGATGTGTTTTTATTTGTTTGTGAAGAATACTGGGATCTGATGAACGACGATGAGAAGCATGACAGGATCCCGGAGGTGTGGGAGGGCCACAACATCGCTGATTACATCGATCCAGACATCATGAAGGTTAGTGTCCAATCAGGTGTAACTGTATGCCCTACCTGTCCCTAAACCCTGATATTTCTGAGGGTAGAGGGAGAAAAGAAAGAAAAAACAGAGGGAGGAGTCTGTGGAAAGATGTTTGAAAAGGGACAGGTAAGGCAGTCTGGTGTGAGTACAGCTCTGCGCGGTCACTGTATGCACTACCTCCCCCTGCTGCCATTGATGTGAGCAAAGATGAGTAAAAATTAGTTGGAACACAGAGGAGAGGACTCCAGAGACAGGAAGGAAGAGGTCAGGAAAAGCAGAGACAAGGTGAGGAGTCTCTTTTAACAACAGGTCGACCAGGCTGTATGCTCTACCTTCTCCTCCCATCTGTTTTAATGAGGTTAAAGATTGGATAACATTAACAAAAATAAGAGAGAGGAGTCAATGTAGAGGTGTGTGAAATAACTGGAAAGGCAGAGTCAAGGTGAGAAGTCTGTTTGGTCAGATCAGACTGACTGCCCTACCTTCACTAAGTTCCATGTATTCATTAAGACGAAGACAAAAAGATAGAAAATGAAGAGAATCTTTGAAGGACAGGGAAGGCTGAGACAGAGCAAAGAGTGTCTTTGACAGCTCTGTCCAGGTAGATAAGGCTGTATGACCTACCTTCCCATATTTGATTATTTTCATTCAAGAGCAGTGAAAAGTGACGGAAATGAGAGACACCTGTGGAGGGATGTGTTAGAGGTGAGGTAGAGTCAAGGTAAGACTCATATGCTTGAGCCCAACCCTCTCAAATCAGACTGATTGCTCTACCTTCACTAAGATCTCTGTTTTCATTAAGACAACCACAAAAAGAAAGAAAATTAAGAAAAGACTCTTTAGAGGACAGGGTTGGCTGAAACAGGGCAAAGAAGGGTTTTGTCAGACCTGTCCAGGTAGATAAGGCTGTATGCCCTACCTTCCCATATTCAGTTATTTTTCATAAGGTAGAGCAGTGAAAAGAGACAACAATAGGACATCTGTGGAGAGATGTCTTAGAGGTAGGGCAGAGTCAAGGTAAGACGCATGTGCTTAAGTCCAGCCCTCCCAAATCAGACTGACTGCTCTACCTTCACCAATTTCTCTGTTTTCATTAAGATGGAGACAAAAAGAAAGAAAATTAAGAGAAGACTCTTTAAAGGACAGGGTAGGCTGAAACAGGTCAAAGAGCGTCTTTGTCAGCCCTGTCAAGGTAGATAAGGCTGTATGCCCTACCTTCCCATATTCAGTTATTTTCTATTAGGTAAAGCAGTGAAAAGAGACAAACAAGAGACAACTGTGGAGAGATGTGTTAGAGGTGAGGCAGAGTCAAGGTGAGGAGTCTGTTTGGTTTAGAGCTCAACCAAGCCAGATCAGACTGACTGCTCTACCTTCACTAAGATCTCTGTTTTCATCAAGACGAAGACAAAAAGATAGAAAATGAAGAGAAGACTCTTTAAAGGACAGGGAAGGCTGAAACAGGTCAAAGAGTGTCTTTGTCAGCCTTGTCCTGGTCGATAAGGCTGTATGCCCTACCTTCCCATATTGATTTTTTTCATTTAGGTAGAGCATTGAAAAGAGACAAAAATGAGATGTGTTAGAGGTGAGGCAGAGTTAAGGTAAGACTCATGTGCTTGAGCCCAGCCCTCCCAAGTCAGACTGTGTGCTCTACCTCCCCTCATGCTGCCACTGACCTGAAAGAAGAGGATCAAATAGAGTGAAACTTGAGAAATAAGAGAGGAAAGGAAGGCAGAAATAGGAAGAGAAGTCTGTGTGGACAGAAGCTCAGCCCTGTTAGGTTAGGCTGTATGCTCTACCTCCCCCTACAGAGCCGCACTGATACAGGCAGAGGAGGAGAGACTGAAAAATGTGAAAACTTTGACGTAGTTTTTGTAAATTTTGAGTTTTTTCTTCACATGGCTGGGAATTTCCCAGGAGAGGATACAAAGACTTCCCGTAGTTCTCCTTGATCTTAACATCTTGATGTTTTCAATTCCAGAAACTGGAGGACCTGGAGCGGGAGGAGGAGCTTAAGGAGCGAGCCGGGGAGTACGACTCAGATGATGAGAGCGAGGACGAAGAGATGCAGGAGATCCGCGCTCTGGCCAAACAGATCAAGGAGAAGAAGCAGCTCCTGGTCGTGGAGTCGAAGGAGAAGGACATCCACGGGCCCCGCATGCCCAGGACGGCCACCAAGGTGAGCAGAGCTGGGCCGCCGTGGGTGGAGCTGTCCTCTCAGAGCACTCGTTTACGGTTTTACTAAATGATCCTTTAACTGCTTCAGGTGGAAAGGAAGAAGCTGGAGAAGGAGATGGGCGCCCTCGGTCTGGACATGACCGATAAGGATGAGGTCAGTTTCTCCTTCAGATCACAGCCTCACATCGACTCATCTGTCGTTTAAGAAGAAAGTTTGGATCAGAAAGTTTGAATATTTCCCTCTTTTCCTCTCAGAGCCACTACGCCCAACAAGCCCGGCGGTCTCGGAGCGTCACGAAGAAGCGTAAGCGCGAACCTTCAGCCCCTCCCACCTCCAAAACCCGCAGCCAGAGCGCCTCCCGTCCACCACGAGACCAGTCCGGTTTACGGGATCCAAAAGTAAGAGATGCTGCTTTAACCTTGCAGATACCTGTCTGTTATTCTCCTTCAAAATAAAATGTCTTTCATGGAGTAACTCAATCATGCACATCCTCTGAGTTCACCTGATGAAAGTCTCCTCCTGTTTCTTCCCTTTTTGCTCCTCAGATGGCGAAGAAGGCGAAGAAGATGATGAAGAACTCCCAGAAAGGCATGAACCGCCAAGGCAAGAAGGGAGAAGCCGACAGACACGTGTTCGACCTCAAACCCAAACACCTCCTGGCCGGGAAGAGGAAGTCTGGGAACACTGATCGCAGATAGAGCTGCTTTTTCTGGACTGATGGACACAGTGATGATGAGAAGAGGAGAGATGGTCTATGTGACTGTATTATCCACATTTCTGTATCAGTGAAAACATGAGATATCTGCTGCTCTGTCTTCAGAGTTTAACGTCTGAATTCTGGCCTTACTTCAAAAACCATCAACAGCCTCGTCTGTGAAACGCGTCGACTTCACCGAAAAGTCTGTGATGGCTCGTGTTTTATTTGTTGCTGCATTTACCTAAGATCAGACCTGGACCCTGATTAACAGATGACCTGTCAATGTGTAATTTAACTGATATATTTACTGTTAGACAAGTTTCAGATGTTGGTAGTAACAGTTGGGTAATCTTTGATGCCTTACAGTCTCTATGTGGCTCCAGAAATGTTGGGTTCATTTTGGATAAAGTGATGATTCCTTTATAAGACTCCCTTTGAGAAACATTAATCAACAATGGAGAGGAATAAAAATAAAAACCTGAACTTAACCCCAGTCTGCCAGGTTGTCCCATCTTTGGATTATTTAATGCATGTCCTGTATTCGTCTGCTCATCACAGTAATGGTCTTTTTCTGGAAATCCTGTGTTTTATGTCGTATTGCTACAAAATCTGGGTGGGTTCTCACGCTAAGTCTGCAAATATCCTCACTGGCAGAAAGTCAGCACAAGATCCCTAAAGACACTTTACAATTAGACAGTGGGACATCCTTAAAGAGGGGCACGTGCCACCACTGTGCACCAGGTTGAACACGCCCTTGGTAGAAAGTTAACATTTAATTTAATTGTATTTTTAACATCAGTCTGATTGGATCTGTTGAATATTTTATGGAAGCCCATTTCCCCTGGTTAAAAAAATATCAAAAAAGACTAAATTATGGAAAAAAAATAGTCATTAATATTAGATAAAAATATATAATTATGAGATTTAAACAGTTTAAAATATAAGATTTAAAAAGTCAAAACTATGAGATAAAAAGTCAGAATTATGATATTTAAAAAATCAAAATTATATTATTTAAAAAGTCAAAATTATGAGATTAAAAAGTCACAATTATGAGATAAAAAGACATAATTATGAGATTTTATAAAAATTGAAATGATAAGATTTAAAAAGTCAAAGCAGATTAAAAAAAATCAGTTTTGAGATTGTCATAATATGATTAAAAAAATGGAAATTATGGGATTAAAAAAAAAATCAAAATTAGGAGGAAAAAAACATGATTATGAGATTAAAAAATAGAAATTATGGGATTAAAAAAATCAAAATTATGAAAAAAAAACTAATAGTTATGAGATTTAAAAGATAGAAATTATGATATACAAACTCAAAATTATAACACAAGTCAAAATGACTCCTTTCTACTTTTTATCTCATGATAATGACTTTTTATCTCATAATTTTGACTTTTTTCTCATCATTTTGACTCATAATTTTCGACTGTTTATTATTCTTTTTATCTGGCGAAATTGGGATTTCATTACACGAAAGTTTTAGACAGGGAAAAAATGTTTTTTTGTTTTTTGAGTGAACTTTAGTGTAAAAGGGTTTCTCTGCTCTCCCTTTCTGTTTGTGGCTTTTATTGTGAAAAGCCCGGGCCGGAATTAGCCTGGTTATCTTCTGTCACGTAGCGGAGCTAGTCAACTGTCAACACGGATTCCGGACAAACCCAGGGCTTCTCTCACGGACACTGTGGAAAATGTTACAAAGGACGACACTCCCTACAATATCCCGAAATAAAACCGTTTAACTGTTGACTTTTTGGTGAGTTGAATCCTAAAATTCGGAGGGTTATCTTTTAGTTAGCCTGCTAGCATTAGCTCAGGAGATAACGGTAGCTTTACTTAGCTCAGCCGCTACAGTACGTCGAGCAGGAACAAGGCTAACATTGTTTTTTTATTTCTGAAACATATTGAAGTGTTTTTATGTCATTTTACTTCTTAATCTCTGAATGTTTGGAAATACAGCGAGTTGAGGTGTGTGTCTTAACGCCCTCACATCTTCAGGTCACAGTGACAGCTCAAGTGACGGGATTTACTGTTCTGTTCGAGGAGCAGGTGTTCTACCGAATCGTGCTACCTACTATTTATACGGCTCCTCGCAGCGTTGCGCCTGTGCAAAGCCTTGTCAGTAAAATTACAGTTCCCTCATGTTCAGCACATCTTCCTGAAACTCTGAGCTCAGATTTTGTAACGCAGTGTCGAAACATGCTTCTCCTTTTTCTTGAGGAGAAAATGGAGTGAGTACTGAGGTGATAACAGCTCATGGAGAAACGCCTCTTCTGAAATCTGAAACAAAGGTGTGTAGTAGAGGACTAAAATATAATCTTATCAGTCTGACAGTGCGGGTGGAGTCAGTAGGGGTGTAATGTTAGATGATTATGTACTGGGCTAGTGTCAGTCTCCGCTTTTGAGTCGCGGTATGTTGGCATTTTTTAACAGAGTAGCAGAACTCGACGGAACACCGGATCACTTGCCCTAGCTAAGCAGGAGAGCCGAATCTGTTTTAAGGAGCACCTCTGGCCTTTATAGCACACTCATATTTGGCTGTCTGTTAAACATGTCTATACTAATTACATACTTAATTATATTCTAAAACTACTTTTGCCGAAATATTCACATTACATGTATTTAAATATCTGGTCACATCCAGGGGCGTATTTAGTGGTTTGGGGGCCCAAGGCAAACCCAGTCAATGGGGCCCTCCATGTCCTTGTAACTCCTCTTCCTCAGAGCTAGACTGGCCTTCCCTGGGTCCACTGTCTCTTTCCCAGAATCAAGACAGTGCTAATCTTGTACATGGTAACTTAACGCAACTAAATGCATTTCCTCAAGTTCTGTACTTTAGTTTGATTTAGAAAAAAGTGAATCCATCATTTAGTCCACTTTGTCCTGGATTTGAAATCTTTTATGGTCAATTGACAGCTTATTTGTCCCACAGTGGGGAATTTACAGAGTAACAGGAACAAACAAGAAAGGATGACGTGAAAAACATTACAATAGGTAAATATTGAAAAAATAATTTAGTAAAGAAAAAATTTGATTTAGAGAAAATGATCCTGTTTCCTGGGCTAGATAAAGTCCTTAAAATCCTAAAAGTCTGATATGTTTATCTCAGATCTCAGAGCATCATTGGTTTTATTTCCCACTTGGTTTAGAATGAGAAAAAAATGGGAAAAAAAGTGTTTTTACCACTTTCTTCCTGAATCAAATGTTCAGATGTGTTGTAACATGGAATAGCCCATTGAATAAGAAGGGAGGGGGAGGACCCAAAACGATCAGAGAATAAACAGAATAAACTGAATTTGTTTCTTCAACCCAGTTGCTTTTGAAGGCAACACCTTGACCTGTGGAAATTGTAAAAGCACCTTTTCAAGTGTGCAGTTTTGTGGAACTTTATAGATAAATAAATGAAGCTTTAATTAAACAAAGGTAAAGATAATCAGAAGTTCCAATCGCCTGTGAGTTGGCTTGATGATTAAGTAAACTATAATCAGTTTATCTTCCTGTAATTTGTTATTTTTGTCCTGAAAATACCTGAGCGCTCAGCAGCCAACAACACGTGAAACCAAACAAATAAAACCGCAGCCAAACGCAACACAATCGTCTTATTTCCACCGACTTAACACCCAGCCTCTCTCCCTGCTTGAACATTGTTATAACCAGGGTTTCCTCCTCTCCTCTCCTCCTCTCCTCTCGTCCCGTCCGTTCAGACCGTGGTCGCTTCAGGATCAGAAGGAGGGATGCCGGTGGAGAGCGGGAGCAGTGCGGCGGCCCGTCAGGCCAAGCAGAAGAGGAAGTCCCACAGCCTGTCGATCCGCAGGACCAACAGCACGGAGCAGGACCGCTCGGGTCTGCAGAGGGACATGATGGAGGTACACGACGCTGCTCCTTCATTACACGGTGAATTAAAAAGAGGAGGTGAAGAGAGGATAACTCCTTTAGGAAGATTTGGAGATAACAAACACTTTCTAATCAGCTGGCTGTGCTGCTGTTTCTGTTTGCACCCTTAAGCGCTCTGGCTGTAAGCCTAAGCCAGTTAGCGGTTAAAGCACCTGTGTGGACAGCCATGAGGGTTTACACGCTTCCCTCTGACACTGATAACCAATAATAACCTGCTGCTGGCGTCCAACCTGATAAGATTACACACTTTTCTTCTCTTAGACAGATCAGCTCATTTCAAACATGGATGGAGCCTTTGTTACGTCACCATGCTTTGAAATCAGCTGTGCCTCTGATTATGCAAACTGGTCATTTTAATATCTGCTAAAACACAGTCTTATGTCACGTCCCATTGGTTTCACTGCCTTCACTCTGATCATGAACTTCCTGCAGCGCTCAGACCGACACTACGACCCTCTCTGTTTTATTGTCGTCCATAAAGATGGAGTTGTGGTCAGCTTAGCATTTTGTGAATCCAGCCAGTTTCAAGAAGCTGTTTTTAATCGAACCTGGTGCAAACAGTGTAATCCCTTCCTCATGACCTTTTGTTTCCACTCTGGTCCTTTTTGGTCCCAGTCCTCTGATAATCTGGAGTCCCTCATGAGGATGGAGGTAAGTCTCAGGTGCCCAGTCCTCCGTGTGTGGAACAGTAGTGTTTCTCCTCCTCGTCTGGTTTTTTAGAGCTAGCTCTAGACGTGTAGCTTTCATTAGCGTCGTCTAGACAAGGTGTTGTTTGGTGGTCCTCGGAGTCATTTCTGTATGTAGTGTTCAGCAGAAAGCCACGAAAAAATGACCACCAGGGCAAAAACAGCTCTGACCAGACAGGATGGTGAAGGTGAGATGTTAAAGTTGCGTAAACATCGCCCCAGTGCTGCCAGACGACACAGCAGATCCTCAAAGCCCTGGAAGTTCAAACTTTCAGCCTCCATGGATCCAACATGGTGGTCCAGGTCATCTCAACGATGCTGGATCTGATCAAGATCTGGGGATTTGGAGGCTAACTGAACACCTTAAAGAAGGAGTGCCCTGATGCCCCTGTAGGATCTTCACATGATTTACAGCTCAGAGGAAAACCCTCGTTTCAGCCGTCGTCTAAGCTGCTGTCTGTTGGACCCTTTCCACCAGCGCTCGTTCAGTTCTAGTTCTTAGTTTCAGCTCTGGAGCCTCATGCAGCTCTTTTTCTGTTTTTACTAAATGTTTGGATTACATTTTTTTTTTCCAAATTTTTAGCAGATTGTTTGAGTGTAATTTTCAAAATTCTTACAGCTTTATGTAATTTCAAAAGGAAAAAAAAATTGTAGATTTTTAGAGTTTTTACATTTTTTGCAAATAGTTCAAAATATTTTTTTTTAATTTTTTGCTATTTTAAGTCTTTTTCTTAATTTTGCAAAATTTTAAATTAAAGACTTTTTTGCCAAATATTTTTGATTTCAAAATCTTTTGAAATGTTTGCAGATTTATTCAATATCAGATTGTCATGAAAGTCTTGCAAATTTTTGTAATTTATTTTTTTTATTCTTTTTTCTCAATGTCAGATTTTTTTTTAAGTTTTGCAAAGTTTTAAAATTAAAAAAAAAAAAAAAACCTTTTTATATCAGTTTTTCAATTTTAGCAAATTTTTGATTTTTTTTCTTTTTTTGCAATTTTATGAGAAATAAAAAACTAAGACATCACAAAAACAATTTCATTAATTTGAAAAAGTATTTAAAAAAAAGATAAATATTTAATAGATTTTAAACTGACATCAAAGTGGCTCTCATCCTTCATTTTCTCAGTTGTCCTGCTCTGAGGGAAATAAAATCTGATTGGTCATGTTGCTGGTCAGTGTAGTGTCAGTTAAATATGATATTTCATAAACATTCAGGGTCTGATTTCACTGTAACGTTGAGTTAAGCTGTGTGTAATGAGTGGACACAGACACCTGCTCTGGAAGTGAAACTAAACACAGCTGAACCTTAAAGCTGCAGCCAGCTAAAGCTCGCTCGTTTGAGGAAATGAACCCGTTTCTGACTTTTCTCTGACCTCAGCTGTTAACACACCAGCAGAAGTTCATCCACACGTTTCTCTTCACAGAGCTGCTTCCTTATTCCTGCTGTGTGCCGTGTGGTCACTAACTTACAGTCAGTCCACGCTGGTCACCCCCTCCCCCACGCTGCAGCCGTCCTTTTTATTCCTGTGCACTTATCCTGATGTGTTCAGTGTGGCACAAACCTCTCAGCTGCAGCGCGAACACACTCGACTGATTCCTTTGTAAGATTCAGCTGAAAGCGGTGACTCAGCTCAGGAGGGCGTGCATTATGCAGAGCGCTCTGCGCTCAGGTGCAGAGAGGGCAGATTAATCCTGATTGGACAGAGCTTTGGGGAGACATGGTCCCCTTCTTCTTCTTCTTCTTCCCCTCCTGTTGTGTTATGAATCCATCAATGCAGACTTCTTCATAAAACCTGTCACGAAGCTCTGAGTGTTTCCTCACTGAGAAAGTTTCCCTGACTTCTGAAACGTGACTCCTTCCTCATGTTTGTGATGATCTGTGCTGAGACATTTTGATCATCATCAAGACGCCCAAAAAACTGACGTTAGTGATTTGCATCAGTCATTTCTGCTCTGAACAAACAGAGCCTCACGATCTTTGTCTTCTTTGGTCTGTGCTGAAAGTTAGAGTGAGCACAGCTCAGGAGATAATTTGATGTGACTCATCTGAGCTGAAACCGCTGGTGCTCTGTCTCTTCTTTAGTTCAGAGGTAATCTTTATCTAACATATTAATGCACCTTTTCAGCTCCAATGGCTTCATAAAGCTCCACACATCCACTCTAAATAAATTAGACATCAGTTCTTTGGTTGTTACCCCAATCGTCCACACTACTCTGGAGCCTCATATGCCTCTTTGATTCTATTATTACAAAATGTTTTCCTAAATTTTGCAAATTGTTTCAATTTTATTTTTTGAAATTATTGCAACTATTAGAATTTATTAAACAATAACCCAATTTTTGTGGATTTCAAAGGTTTCAATTTTTGGGGAAAAATAGTTCAAAATTATTATTTATTTATGTATTGCATTTTTTTAAAAAAAATTGATTATTTTTTTCTAATTTTTCAAAATGTGAAATTTGAAAGATTTTTTGCCAATTTTTTTTTTCAAAAAAAATGTTTTTTTTTTGCAAATGTATTCAATTTCAGATTGTCATGTAAGTTTTGCAAATTTCAGTAATTTTTTATTATTTTTATTATTATTTCCTTTTTTAATCTAAGAATCTTTTTAGGTTATGCAAATTTTTGAAATTTCAAAAAAAATTGCATTTTTTTTATTTCAGGTTTTTAATTTTGGCAATTTTTTTTAATTTTTTCTTTTTTTTTTGCAATTTTATAAAAAATAAAAAACTAAGACATCGCAAGAACAATTTCATAAATTTGAAAAAAAGTCTTTTTAAAAAAGATTATTACTCACTAGATTTTAACTTTGTATAGGTTTCTTATATACTTTATATTCCTTACTGTAAAGATCAAGTATATTGTGGACACTTTAGCGAGTTTTGCCTCCATACAGAGCTGTAGGGAGAGCTTTGGCTCCAAAGGGGGCACAGTGTCACGTGTTTTGGCTCCTGAGGGGACACTTTAGCATGCACTTTTCAAATATCAGGCCACAAGGAAAAGAAGTATTTTCTAATGAGCTGTAAATCATGTTAGGATACTACGGGGGCAGCAGAGGGACAAAATAAAGACTAAAACAAAGCACAGTTCATCCAGTAACAGAGGCTTCGTGGCACACTCCACCTGACCCTGTGAATAAACCCTGAAGCCGTCTCACCTTCTCTGTTTCCTCTCCCTGCAGGACTCCAAACTCCCCCTGTCCCTGAGGAGCAACCTGCTGGACCTGTTCAGTCAGATCGAGAGGGAGTTTGAAAACCTCTACATCGAAAACCTGGAACGTAAGTCCTCTGGATGCTGCTTTAACTGTAGCTTTAAATCACTGCTGCGTCTTAACACGTGACCGCTTTGACTCTCAGTGCGCAGAGAGATCGAGACGCTCAACGATCGCTTGTCTGCAGACGGACAGACTTTTGAAGGCGCCGATTTGGCCAAAGGAGCGCTGAAAACAAAAGGTCAGATTCATTTCCACCTTCTGGTTCACGTGTTGTTATATTTTCACCTTTCAGGAGTGATATCAGAGAATTGAAGTGTGTGTTTCCTCTGCTGTGTCTCACTCGTCTGTCTCTGTGGTTTGTGACGACGCACAGCGAGTCACAGCACCAGCCAGCTGTCACAGAAACTGAAGACCACCTACAAAGCCTCTACGAGCAAGGTGAGCTCCTTTAGACAGGCCTGTCAAACCCTTCCAGATGTTTTCTGATCATCACGACACACACTTTAGATTAACATCTGTATGAGTGTGTGTGTGTGTTGACTTCATTCATAGCTGTCGTTGTCACAGAGCGTGTGGAGTGGAACTGCTGTCTTTTCTTCTCTCACCTCTGACTCGTAGCCGCGCTCAAACTCTTGCCACGCCAGAGTCGGCGGATCCCGCAACTTCAGCGTAACCAGCTGGGAGTTGTGGGGTGGAGACTCATGGGTAATTTGTTGATTTCTCCCCTTGTGTGCCAATATGTATGAACAGCCCAGCCAGGGGGTGGAGCCTCCGTCCCCGAGAGACTTGGTCATTCAAATGTAGGACTCTTCTCCGTCAGCGTGAGACCAAACGGCTCACTAACGGGCCTTTCAGTTGCTCCAGCTTTGGTTTTGGTTCAGCGTTCACATAATGGTACACTCTGGAGACTTCTCTGACGCCACCTCCAGACGCTTCTTACGCCTTAATGAAAACTGAAGGAGGAAGGTTTTCCCGCTGCTTTAGATAATTCCTCCATGAGACGGCGCCTTCTGCTAAAACTGCTCGCCACATCATGTTCTGCTGTCATGGTAGACGTCGTTAAACAGGTCTGATGGTTTTTATTCAGGGATATCACAGAGAAAACACTTTGTTAGGTTTTTACTTCACTTTGGTCTCAGTGTGTGGGGAGCACAGCGGATGGAGTTGCTGGTCTACCTCTGACCATGAGTGTTGGTCTGTTAGTTTTTTCAGAGTGGGATGAGATTTTCCTCTGAAAAATAAAACTCACGCAACAAAACCAGCAAAAAAACTCCTGTGGGATAAAAACTACTGTAAAAAACAGCAACTCCTGTGGGAGACTAACAACAACTTAAAGAAACCAGCAACTCTTGTAGAAGACCAACAACATCTTAAAGAAACCAGCAACTCCTGTGAGAGACCAAAAGCTATGAAAACAAACCAGCAACTCCTGTGGGGGGCCAACAGAAACTGTTCGAGGATACAACAATTCCTTTGGGTAACCCACAGCAATTAGTAGGAACCAGCAACTCCTGTCAAAAACAAAAAGCGCCTAAGGCAACTTCAGTTAGCAGCCAACAACTGCAACAAAAACCAGCAACTTATGCAAAAGACATACAGCAGCAAAAGTAACCAGCAACTTATGTTGGAGACCAACAGCTGCAATCAGAAATGGGCAACTCTTGAGGGAGACCAACAACTGTGGGAGACCAACAACTACTTAAAGTGACCAGCAACTCCAGTTAGAGGGCAACAGCTGCAATAAAGAGCCAGCAACTCCTGTGGTAGACCAACAACTGCAAGAAGAAACCAGCAACTTATGTGGGAGACCAACAGCTGCAACAAGAAACAAGCAACTCCTGTGGTAGACCAACAACTGCAACAAGAAACCAGCAACTTATGTGGGAGACAATCAGCTGCAACAAGAAACCAGCAACTTATGAGTGAAACCAACAACTGCAATAGGAAACCAGCAACTTATGTGGGAGACCAACAACTACAATAGGAAACCAGCAACTTATGTGGGAGACCAACAACTACAATAGGAAACCAGCAACTTATGTGGGAGACCAACAACTACAATAGGAAACCAGCAACTTATGTGGGAGATCAAAAACTGCAATAGGGAACCAGCAACTTATTAGGGATACCAGCAACTGCAATAGGAAACCAGCAACTTATTTGGGAGACCAACAACTGCAATGAGAAAGCTGCAACTTATGTAGAAAACCAAAATCTTCTGTGCCTGCAAGTTTTTTAACTAACCAGCAACTTCATTTGTAGACCAGTATCTTTTGGTTGAAACCAGCAACTCCTGGGGGAAACCAACATTCTCTGTACCTGCAAGTTTTTTAACAGACCAGCAACCTGAGAGGTAGACCAGCAGCTCCTCTGATGAGTTAGCAACACCTCTGGTGGACAGCTGCTGTAAGAAACCATCACCTGCTGTGGTACACTGTCCTGTAGTAGCTCCTGTACCAGCAACTGTTGTAGTGGACCAGCAACTCATCTGGTAGACCAGCAACTCCTTTGGTTGACCAGGGATTGTAATGAGTTGCAGGAGTCAGTCAGATTAGCATCCTGCTCTTCACGGAGGTTGGTAGATTTTTGCGTTGACCTGCAGGATGTGATGTGGTCATGGCAGACGATAAACTGACGAGCATTAACCGCTGAGTGCTTGAGTTGTGGCGCCTTGCGTTTCCTTAGAGCCCCCATGTTTAATGCTTGATTTCAGAAGTATAACCCGTTAGCTTAGCGCTGCTTTAGCCTTCATCCAAACACATGACCTACTCTTCATCCAGAGCCAGCTGGTGCTCACTACGCCACATTAAACACACCAAACACATCCCCAGAGAGAGACCGTCGACGCTGCTTCTGCTAACAGCTAGCATCCTCTGGTTCATCTCAACCTCAGCGTCTGATCCACGGGACCATCCTGACTGTCCGGACTTTAAGGAGCCGCCGTGCCCTGCTCTGTGTGAGGCGTGGGGTGTGTCTCAGATAAATGACGCTCTTCTTTGTGCTTCCTTCCAGCTGGAACTTATTTAGCGGTCTGTGTCCCAAACGAACCAAGAGTCCAGTTTGTATCATCCCCATCTTTAATGTAAACACTTTCACCAAACTCTGATACGACTCGTAACAAGTACTGATCCGTTTTCCCCATCCTGATGTAACTCCTTATCCTCCCTTTCAGTTTCTTTTTTTACTGCCGTTTTGGATTTTCATAATCCTGGTTTAATGGTTATAATACGCAGCACTGATCCTTCCTGTTGATCTGGGTTGATGGTGTTTGTTTGTCGTCACTGGTAAACAACAACAGAAAGTGAAATAAACACCAGGACTTGTTCTGTTAAGTAACGCTGATATCCCCCAAAGCTTTTTGGCCCTTGCACAGCGAGGCCCGGGAGTCGGGTCCACCCTTCAGGATGTTTTCTGCTGCTTCTTTCAGCTCTTGGTCAACATTAGTTTATAAAACCACTTCAACCTTCGGCTCTTTGCTCTCAGGATTCAAATCCTTCATTTTCAGGCTTTTGTGGTGGATTGGAAAAATGTGGAGTGGAAGGATGGACAGCAAAAATTAAGATTAAAAAAGAGTTTATTTTGAGTAAAAACTGTTTTTTTAGACTTGATATGAAGCCAGAAAAATGTCTTATTTCAAGATATTTAAAAAGAGATATGACACCTTGGTGGCTTCTAAATTGTAAAATAATCAAAATTAGAAAAAACTTTATTGAAATTCACCAAAAGATAAAAATAACTGTTATAAACAACTATTGATAAAACCTCCCAGGCTCAAAACCAGTCTATTCTGGATGTTTGGGATGTTAATGCTGAATTTAAGGTCAGAAATGACCAGAAACTCATGTCTTTTGGTGCAGATTTGGAAATTAAGGGCCTGTGTCCACTAACGTTTTTCGCACGGATAAAATTCAAAGCATCTCTCACAGTGTTACTTTGTTACAAACGTCTTGTTTTGTGTTTTAAAATTCTTTGTATGCTTCGTATTTGCTTTAATTTAAAGCCATTTTAAGATGAAATGATAAAAAGAATCGGAAGATATGGTGTTAGCATGTTAGCATTAGCCTCAGCGCTCCACCTGGACATGCTCCCTGACGAAATAAGAGCAAAATGTTTTGCCTCCTGGTGGACCTCTAGCATTGTTTTCAACAGAGTTTATAAAAGAAGTCCCGCCCCCCTTGTCTGATTGGTCGTGCAGTAATGGGTGTGTTAGTGGACACAGGCCCTTAATTCTGAGCTAACATCCTGAGCCCTAGTGGCCAGAGTTGGAAGTTGTGGTTGAAACAGGGGTTAGGAACATCCTGTTGCGTGGTGGTCCCGGCTTCTGGTCTAACGAGGACCCTGCTGAGCAGCTTCTCAGTTCTGCTGATCCACTTCCTTCCCCTATGAGACCAGGGTTCCTACACGGCCCCTCTAAGGCTGGAGGAGTTCGATTGGAGACAAAATGTAAACTTTACACTAAAGAAGTGGGCGTCGCCTTTGAGTCTAAATTAAAGGGTCGTAAAGAAACGTCTGAATGAAGCGGGACGTGTCCTGGTTCAGAGACTCAGGAGATGCTGATTGGAGGAGCGAAACGTGTAGGAGCCCTGTTAGCTTCAGTTCCTCGCTGTGATCCTCTTTTCCTCTAACAAACGTCTGATGTCGCCGTCAGATTGTGTCCAGTTTCAAAGCGACCACGTCCCGAGCGGTGTGCCAGCTGGTCAGGGAGTATGTGGGCCACCGGGACGGCATCTGGGACCTCAGCGTCACCAGGACTCAACCTGTGGTGCTGGGCACCGCATCTGCAGGTATCACACATTTTAACATCATATTCATGAAGAGGAGTCTGTTCTCATTTTGTTTCACTGTAAAACCACCGATGAGTTCACTCTCCCCTCTTTACCGTGTGTGAACAGATCACTCTGCGATGCTGTGGAGCATCGAAACCGGGAAGTGCCTTCTCAAATACATGGGCCATCAAGGATCAGGTAGAGTCCTGATGAGTGGCAGGTTTGACTTTTAGCTTTTCTGTCGTTGTGGCGATAAATCAAACATCTGTGTCTCTGTCTCCTCAGTCAACTCCATCAAGTTCCACCCCACTGAGCAGATGGCTCTGACAGGTACCGACCCATTTCCCTCAGTCCGCGCAGGTTTTCCTTCAGGGAATAAAACCTCAGTGACAGTTTGTTCTCAGTCGTGTTTATAGCTCCGCCTCTCTTCTCGTCCGCAGCCTCTGGAGATCAAACCGCTCACATCTGGAGGTACATGGTCCAGCTGCCGACGCCACAGCCTGTTTCCGATATCAACGTAAGCATCAGAATCAATACGTGTGTGTGTCACTGTCGACTCTGTTGTCCCCTTGAATCATTTTTAATTCTGACCCCATCCCTCTGCCAGCAGCAGACCCCCTGCGAGGACGACGTCGACTTCTCCGACAAAGACGAAGCCGACGGCGAGGTCGAGGGGCCCAACGACTGTCCCTCTGTGCGAGTGGCGACCACGACACTGCGCAGCCACCAGGGGGTGGTGATCGCCGCCGACTGGCTGGTGGGAGGCAAACAGGTGGTGACGGCTTCCTGGGACCGAGCCGCCAACCTGTACGACGTGGAGACCTCAGAGCTGGTTCACTCGCTCACAGGTGAGATGGCGTGATTATTTCTAACACTGCAAGATTTAAACCAAAGCCTTAATTTCTGTTTTACTTCAGAGTCCCTGTGAGGAGTTTCTGCCCGATCCTGATCCACACTCTGAAATGAGATTATCAGCTCCAATATTACCCATTACAGGTTATCTCAAAACTCTCTATCTCTTAGTAGTGTAGTGGTGGTGGACACTGGAGCCTAACTGTCAGACAGAAAAAGGACAGAAGAGCAGAAGAAAGAGAAACGGGAGAGAGATAGAGCACGAGCTAAAGGCTAACACACGAGCAAAAGGTTTAAACACAAGCAAAAGGTTTAAACACAAGCAAAAGGTTAAACACTGGCTATAGGCTAAAACACAGGCTAAAAGGCTATAACATGAGCAAAATGCTAAACCACTAGCTAATCAGCTTTAGGCTAGAACACAAGCTAGAGGCTAAAAATGGGCTAAAGGCTTAGACATGAACTAAAGGCTAAAACATGAGCTAAATGGTTATAACATGAGGTAAAGGCTAAAACAGACTGATAGCTTAATCAGGCTAAAGGTTAAATAGCTGGCTTATAAGCTAAAGGCTAAACCACTAGCTTATAAGCTAAAACACAAGCTGAAATATGAGCTTAAAACTAAAACACAAGTTAAAAAATGAGCTAAAAGTTAAAACAAGAGCTAAAATATAAGCTATAAGCTAAAATATAAGCTATAAGCTAAAAAAAGCTAAAACATGAGCTAAAAGCTAAAACATGAGCTAAATTATGAGCTTGAAGCTAATACTTAAGCTAAAATAAAAGCTATAAGCTAAAATACTAGCTAAAATATTAGCTTAAAGCTAAAAAACGAGCTGAAATATGAGCTAAAAGCTAAAACATGAGCTAAAACAAGAGCTTGAAGCTAATACACAAGATAAATTATTAGCCAAATGCTATAACACATGCTAAAATATGAGCCTAAACCATAAACATGAGCTCCATTATGAGTTTAAAACTAATACACAAGCTAAAATATAAGCGTAATGCTATAACACAAGCTAAATTATAAGCTAAAAGCTAAAACACAAGCTAAAATATGAGCTTTAAGCTAAAACATGAGCTAAAATTTGAGCTTGAAGCTAAAAAACAAGCTAAATTAAAAGCTAAATGCTATAACACAAGCCAAAATATGAGCTAAAAGATGAGCTAAATAATGAGCTATAAGCTAAAACACGAGCTAAAATCTGAGCTTTTAGTTTTAACACCAGCTTTAGGCTTCGGGCAGATCCTCCTCACAGCCTCTTTGAAGTAAAAAAAACCTTTTGTTAGACTTGATTTGAGCCACATTCGACGGACAGGCCAGAAAAATGTTCTGTTTTATTTTATAAACATTAATAAATCCGTAACGTTTGCTCAGGACACGACCAGGAGCTGACCCACTGCTGCACACACCCCACCCAGCGTCTGGTGGTCACTTCGTCCAGAGACACCACCTTCAGGCTGTGGGACTTCAGAGACCCGTCCATCCACTCTGTCAACGTGTTCCAGGGACACACCGAGTCAGTCCACACACGTCGTCACCATCAGATGATCCGTCCGTTGCTAAGCTACCACTAACAACTGATTTTAATTGAATTTTTTATTCTCCTAATTGTATGTTTTAAAGTGGGTGCTGAGTCATTTACTGTTAATGAAACTGTTAATGAAACCGTGAACTGGGTCTGTGGAGGTTCCTAAAGGTTTCCTGATCCCCCTCTGCAGCACGGTGACCTCTGCCGTCTTCACTGTGGGAGACAACGTGGTGTCCGGGAGCGACGATCGTACCGTCAAAGTGTGGGACCTGAAGAACATGAGGTCGCCCATCGCCACCATCCGCACTGACTCGGCTGTGAACAGGTCTGAGAGCTGTTAAACTAACACCAGGAGCAGGGGATGAGTAATGAATAATGTCTCCAAAAGGATTAAGATTGTTGAGCTCCTCTGTCGTCTTGTTTCACCTCCTCTTGCTCCTCTTTCTCCAGGATCAGCGTGTCGGTGAACCAGAAAATCATCGCTCTTCCTCACGACAATCGGCAGGTCCGGCTGTTCGACATGTCCGGGGTGCGACTGGCTCGCCTCCCGAGGAGCAACAGACAGGTGAGTCAGGGCCCCTGAGGATGCTGGGACTTTAACAGCACCGTGAAAAACGCCTCGTCTAAAGAAAGGATTGAGTTTGAGAACACAAGAAACAAAACTTCTAAATTTCAGGGTTTTTTCAGTTGTTTTTGCGCTGGTATCAGTTAAATATTGAGTTCAAATGATTAACAAACCTTCAGGGTGCACAGCATCCAGAATTTTCTGGATCAGGTTCGAGATACTTCATTCCTAGTATTTCCTTTTACTCCATTACAATCTAGACTGGTTGAGAGATTCTCAACCAGGCTCTGGGGCCTCACACGGCCCTTTGACACCTTAGCAGTGGCTCCTTGTAGCTTTAAAAAATATGATTGAAATAACAATTTTTTATTTTTATATTAAGATAGGTGGTGAGACAGTAGCAAACAACAAAAATGATGAGTTTAGCAACATAAACAATATGTGTTATCAAATAAAAATTGTATCGTTTTTTTTATTATTATTATTTTTTCCTAATTTTAATTTTATCTAAAATGCTCGCAACTTTCAAAAATGTAATTTTTTAAATTTCTCTACATTTATTAAAACAAAAGAAAATGTTTAATTTTTGCAAATTTATTACATTTTAATGTCTTGTTGTTTTTTTTATTCAGATATTTTATAATTTCTAACATTTTTGCAAATTTTTGATTTAATTTTTCTTCATGCAAATTTTTTAAATTTATTTTTATTGTATTTTTTTTTGCAAATTTATTACATTTTGATACATTTTTTATTTTTTTCAAATTTATTACATTTTAGTATTTCTTTATTTTTTAATTCAAATATTTTATCATTTGTAACATTTTTGTAAATTTTTGATTAAAATTTTATAATTTTTGCAATTTTTTAAAATTTGGTTTTCTTTTATTTTCCTAATTTATTACATTTTGATATTTTTTAGAATTGTTTTCAAATTTATTACATTTTTATATTTCTGGATTTTTTTTAATTCAACTATTTTATAATTTGTAACATTTTTATACATTTTTATTTGTATGTTATAACATTGTAACATACAAATATTTCCAATAACTTTTTTATTTTACGCTCTTGCAAATTTTCAATTCAAAATTTTTTATTTTTGCAATTTAATTTTTTTTTTTTTAATTTAGTCCAGTATTCTTGAGTACTTTTTTAAAGAAATTCATTTATCAGTGATTCACAGACTTGTATGAATCATCAGGAACTCATCGATACGCTTTGAGCCAATGAAACGCTTTAATACATTTGGAAACGGTGAAGCTGTGATGCTGTGTGAAGCTCAGTGCGTCATTGGCCATGTGACCGTGGTGTTTTCATGCATGCTCTGAAGTCTCTGTATCATTGGCCAATCACTGCCTGTGGTGTACCTCAGGGTTCACTTTTAGGTCCACTTAAATTTTCTGTTCCGCTCCCACTGAGCAGCATCACTCACCGTCACAGCTCAAAGAGATGAAGCGTTTGAGGACAGACAGAAATATGAAAATGTTTTGAGCTGTCTGAAATGAAAGTTTAACCCTTGGCTGTTTGGTCTCAGGGTCACCGGCGGATGGTGTGCTGCTCCGCCTGGTGTGAAGACAACACCTCCTGCAACCTTTTCACCTGCGGCTTCGATCGCCAAGCCATCGGCTGGAACATCAACATCCCCGCGCTGCTGCAGGAGAAATGACCTCCTCCTCCTCCTCTTCCTCCTCCTCCTCCTCCTCCTCCTCTTCCTCCTCCTCATCGTCCTGGCACCTTACCGTGAAACTCCACCCAGAGTCTGTCTTAGGAGCATCAAACACTCACATCAGCAGCCTTACAGGTGGCTTCAAAGACTTCACCGTCACTTCTTTTCCCCTCTGTTTTTCTCGTTTCATCAGACGCTTCCTGTCGTCTGAGCGTCTGCAGACCGGGACGCCTGCACTCACCACCTCCCCCGTCTGTGTCTCACCAGTTCAGATCCACCTTAGTCTCTACCTGACAGCTCATCCTCCCTCTTCAGAAAACAAAAGATGAATGTGTTACCGAGCACGGAGCGTCTGAAAAGCACAAACTCAGCTTCTTTCATTTCATCATCACTGGAGTTTTTAATAATTAAATTTAGCTCACGTTTGCTTCATTTCGACGGCAGCGCTGAAAAGAGTCTCGGTATGAAAAGTCGTTAAGATTATTTTAAATCCAGTTTTTCTCTCTGAGTTTTATTCTGAAAGTTTTATTTTGCAGCAGAGACGCAGACACACGGTGAAGTCTGCTCCTCCTGCCAGAAAACGTGTTCAGGAGAAAGAGACGCGCCTCCATCCTGTCATAAAATCAGCTGATCTCATTCAGTAGGAACTCGCCAAAATACTCAGCAGCTGGCGTCGGCGTGGGATCATTTCTCCGCCCGCTCGGCCCCGCCCGCTGCTCCTGGACCTGACATGATTGTAAAAACCGTAAACGCAGTGCCCTTTAGTGTGTCGTGTGTGAACACCGTCGTGGGGATTCTGTCCGTGTGTGTGTTATGGTACTTTAAAAAAGTCGTGATCTCTCAAAGGAGTGTGTTGATGTTTGCTGTCAGCTGCTTCGCTTCGACACTGCCACAGAAACACTCGGCCAAAGCTGCGTTCAAGAGAATGATGAGTGTGTGTGTGTGTGTGAGTGTGGTTTCAGAGTGTTTGAAATGACTTCACTACCTAAAAGAACAAACTGTGTGTGTGTGTGTGGGTGTGTGTGTGTGTGTGTGTGTGTGAGTGTGTGAGTATAAAAGCAGTGTTTAATTAAAGTGTTAAACGTCGTAAAGCTGAACTAGTTTTTCCGACTCGAGTACGATTGTTGTACTTCGTCGTTCTGTGTTTCCTCTCACGCCTCAGCGGCTGCAGCAGCAGCGACGCGTCAAACGAGCACCGCTGATCGCTGAACGTCTCGCTTTAGACCCGTGGAGCGTTTCGCTGTTTGTGACTCAAGTTTTCATTCAGCGGTTACATTTTTCAGACAGAGGACGGAGAGTCGAGGCCACGCTGAGGATTAAAAAACACAAATCTAACGTGAACAGAAAAAAAAACAAGAAGAATGAGGCAGAATTTCAGGATCGAGTTTGGATCAGAAGAAGAGTTAAGACATGAGAGGAAAAAGTTTTAGATTCATGAGTCGAGTTGGTATTGTTGAAAAAGTACAAAATCCTGATGTAACCAAAAAGGTTTAGTTTGAGAAAGTGTAAGTTAACTACATTTAAAGTCATACATCAGAATTAAAAAATAAATAAATCACAAAAATAAAAGGTGACATTTTTCAGTAGCAAAGTCACAAAGGACAACAGTTGTAGGACAACAAAGATTTTAATAAATGTGATGTGAACTAACAACTTCAACAACTTAAGTCATAAAGTAAAGTCAAGTAAAGTTGTCAAGTTCCTAAAGTAAAGTTAAAGTTTTACAAAAGTTTTACAAAAATGTTGTCTTTAGTATCAAAAATCCAGGCAAAACATGTGATGTAAGAAAATCACAGTTTGAAAAACAAAGGTTTGTTTAACTTACTTAAATTAAGTAAATACATGACATAAGTAAAGTCCATTAAAGTCTTATAGTAACTTACTTAAAGTTGATATTTTATGGGAAAAAAAGACAGAAGTGAAAAGGAAGTTTTTATTTAATAAAAAGTCCTGATTAAAAAAAAGAAAAGATGAAAAAAAAATTTAATCATTAAGTAAGGAAAAACAAAAACAGAAATTAACTGAGATAGATTTGATATTTAATAAAAATTCAGTTGTAAGTGAGAAAAGGGAACTTTAGGGGACACGAGTTAGAGTATGACAAGAAAGTCATAATTTGAAAAAAGTTCAAGTTGAAAGTTCATGAAAAAAAGTTTTAAGTGGGAAAAAAGATTCAAAGCACCAGGATTGTTATTAGAAACAAAAGTTTGGATAAAGAAAAGTAAATAACCTGTGTTAAAGGCACAGAGTGACTGAGGGAAGTCGTAAAGTAACTGAGACAAAGTCATTATTCAAAGATTTAAAAAAAATAAGACATTAACTACTTAAACTTACTGAAGTTATAAAGTAAAAAAACATTCATCAAGACAAAAATTGAAGAACAACAAGAAAGTCATAATGTTAAAGTTTAACAACGTCAAATAAAGATCTTAGCTTTAGAAAATGAAGAACTAACTAAACTAAAATAAAGTTGAAAGTTTTCGAAAAACGATAATTTACCAGAATAGTTGCAATGAAAGAAAAAAAAATGGACGAATAATAGTGGAACCTGTGTTTCCTCTTTCAACTGAAACAAAGTTGAATTTTTTTTCCAGAGCAAAAGCTCCATAAAACATAAAGTAACATAATAAAAAACGAGCCTAAATGATGAGATTAACTATGTCAAAGTTATGAAGAAACAAAACTGAATTGTTAGAGTTACGAGAGTAAAGTTGGAATTTTACAAAAATAAAGTTGGATGTGAAAAAGAAAGAGACTTTTCACACTGTTTAAAACCAAACAGGAGTTAAATACATCAGCCCAAATTTAAAAAAAAAATAAATAAAAAAAACATCAATGGTCTGAAATAAAGTACAAAATTGATGTGACTGCAGTGAAAAAACTTAAAAAGAAATTATTGAAGAAGTCGGGACTCAACGCCGCGTCTCATAAATTTATGACTTTCTCCTCAAACGGTTCATGTTTTTCTTCATGAACGACTCAGCTGCTGACCCCGACTCTCCGTCTCAGACATTTCTCTCTGCAGTGGGTGAAAAACTTTTCTCTGCACAAACCCACGTTTTTGTTTTTTTTTAAGTGTGTTTATGAACATTTTACAGCTGTTTGTTTGTTCGTTTCTAACCGTAGAAATCTTTGATACACGCCTTTGTTTGACTCACATCTGGTTTTTAACTCGTGTAGAATTAAACAAAGATATTTTCAAACTGAAGCTGTAACTGATCAACACGTGAATGTTCATCCTCTCTTTTTAAAACCGTAACATTTACATCGTATGAATTGTAAAAATGACGGAGCTGAAACTCGTCGATCCTGATCCTGTGTTTGTTTTAAAGCTTCACCTTCATAAGGACAGATAGTTTTGTTCGTCAAACCCGGGGTGACGCATGTTGTCTGCTGATTGGTTACACCAGTGGCGCCCCCTGTTGGACAGAAATTGTTCAGCATTTTCCAGGAGTCCTTAAAAAGTGAACTCCTCCTGGTGGAATAATCTGACCCACTCCAGATTTAGTGTTGCTCTAGAAAAGACGTTAAAGAAAAAACACTTGGACTCACTTTGCTTTCCTCAAACTTTAAACACAGTTTGGGTTCGAAATAAAACTTCACGCTGAAGTGATTTGCACCAATTCCCGACATGCAGGGGTCGCCCCATGTAGCATGCAGCCCCAGTTAGACATAGTTTTTGTTTGTATGTATTTTTCTTCTAGCCCTTATTTATATTAGATATTTAAAGTAGGCCCACAGTTCCTGTTTGATGCGTTTGAAGCTGTTTCAGTCGTGAAGGAGTCGCCCTGGTTTCACTAACAAACATTTTGTCTTTGTGCTGATTTAAAAACTGTGTTTGTGTGCTCATGTTTTAAGCTCTAGTTGTTCCAGTTCTATGTTTTCTACCCACTCTGAGCCACTTTCATAAGTCACCAGTTTAACCAGGTGTTTCTATCACAGTTCACTCAGTCACTGTCACTTCATCCGCCGCCGTGAAGCCGTGTTACATGTGGCTCTTTGACTTTAACAGTGTTGTTTGCAAATTGTGTTTGATGTACGGCGACAAACACCACAGCTGAATTCTGGGAAAAGAAAAAGAAACCATGTTGGGAATTTAGCTGTGTAACAAGGAACAAGCGATGGCTTGAAAATTCAAAATAAACCATTCCTGCTCTTTGGATTCCTTGAATTGAGTGGTTTTATTCATTTATTTTTATTTGTTAATTAATTCATTTGTATTTGTTCTCTTATTTTTATTTACTTATTCTGATTTGGTCCTATTTGTTTATTTATGTATTTATTCTTATTTATTTATTTTAATTTTTTTATTTATTCTTATTTATTTATTCACATATTCTTATTTATTTATTTATGTAATATTTATATGATTATTTTTTCTTATTTATTAATTTGTGTTAATTCATTTATTTGTATTTATTTATTTTTATTTTTTTATCAATTTTTTCTTATTTTTAATGTATTTATTCTTAATTTTAATGATTTGTATTTGTTTTGTTTTTTTGGTGGGATGTTGGTGTCATTTATTGAGAAGCATTTAGTTAAGTTTAGAAGTCACATTTATTCAAAGACATATTAAAGTAATTTTAACTCATTTTCATAGATTGAGATTTATGCCACCAGAAACTAAAATTGATTTATTACATAAAATTGAATTCAATTTAAAGTTTTGAAATTTTTAAATTTATTTGCTTTGAAATTTTGTTAAGCTCCTTGAAAATTTAACTCTTTTTATTCCTTAAATTCACAAATACACATTTTACTTTCAGTTGATCACGGCGTGACCATCAGCAGATCTACGTTTGACAGAAAGAGTTTTCGAGCTCAGATGACGCAAAGGTTGAATAATCCAAGGTTAAAAACAAATTTTAAAACATTAAATTTGATTAAGATCATATTTTTCAAATTCAATATAAGAACTCAAACTCAGTTTCTGGAAACATGAATCTCAGCACAAACATTTTGTGCACATTGGGAGTTTTTCCTCTGATGAAAAACGGCACACAACGCAAATGAACATAAATAAGATCCTTTATTCACCGAGATAAAAACACTCATGAGCAAATATTCATCTCCAGCAGCTTTCAACTTTTACATCCTTTCCTCAATAAAACAGAAACTAAACATCGACAAACAGGAAGTAGATAACTGTTAATGAAACATTTTGTCGTTATGTTCATCAGATAAATAACTCTGAGAGGTGAGAGATGTACGGAGGAAAAAAGAAGGAACAAAACAATAAAACTAAAATTTTAAACATTTAACTTAACAGTGAGATCCATCTGGTGTATTCAGACACCTCTCCTCTAGGGGGCAGCAAGTCTTCACTCCTGAGCCTCATACTCTCATACACTCCTACAGTCTACACAGCTGTTCAAAATAAAAACATAAATCTGTGAATCATACCAGAGGTTTAACACCTCAACAACAGAACACAACTTTTAAAAAACAAAACATAAAACGATAGAAAGAAAAGTGTGATCAAACGGGGGACATGTCACAGTTATGGGGACCGTAGAGTGAATCACATGATGTTGGAGATAAATATACTCACAGCTTTAGCAGAACGAAGGTAAACAGACTCAGGTTTTGATTTTCAGTTTTGGTGTGAAGCAGGAAGAGAACAAGTCGAGCTTTTTGGAAGTCCGAAGACTTCCTGTTGACGTCTCAGAAACTGTATCAGCGCACATCAACAAGGATGAGATGAACAGGAAGAAAAGAAAAAAGACAGACTGATGAAGATAACTGAGCGTCTTAAAGGAGCCATGGATTGGTCCGTTTCCACCAAGCGGTTCAGTTCGGTTCGTCTTGGTACGGCACACAACCAACCTGTACCGTCCCACTCTTTGGTTCCCTTCTGTTGGGGTGCCAGACTAAATCGTTTTTTTTACACGGTTTTCTCACTGTTCTACCAGCTGTGTAAGATTCTCGATCCTGATTGGTCGAAACCCCCTCAGCAGTGGTTAACGTTCACCAAAGCGAGCAGCGCTAACGGCGGACGGATCACCTATTGTGTCAAATCAATCTGAAGGAGTTCACAGAGTTTAGCTTCTGCTTTTTCAACCATGGGCTGTAAGGAGAGCTAAAAGCATTAGCTTTTGTTAGCATCATTGGTAAACAATGTGAATTATACGTTGTTCTCTGTTAGCATGCTAATTCAGCAGGCTAACAAACATGGATATCTTCAAAGATAGAAAATGTAAATCATTTTTAATTCATGTTTTTTGGTGAAGCATTTGGATTTTAAGCTAGCAGCCAAAAAATCTGAACAGATGACGTTACTTTGGCGTTTGTTAGCAGTTTAGCAATGTGGATAGAAAATAAGCTAACCATGAAACCCAACGGTCATTCTTTGTCTTCCCCGTCCCCTTGTCCCTCTGTTTTGAGGACCAAGAGGAAGGAGTAAGAGCGGTGATTGGGATTGGCCCTAAAAGTCTGGAGAGTCGACTTCCCAGGTCAGACGATCCAGACGATGAGAAGCGCTGAAACCAAAGAAAACGTGAGTGTAACGAAGGTTTTTACGCTCCGCGCTCTGAGAGCTTTTGCATAATTAAAGAAACTCAAAGTCCCAGCTTCTGCTTTGTGCACCGACGTTAAAGCTTCAAAGTTCTGGAGGTTTCCTGAGCCACGTCCCCAGCCCGCCACTCTGCAGAGCGCCGCTGAACTGCTGCATCGCTCTCTGGTAGCGCTCGGCGGCCATCTTGGAGGCAGCATATGACGCTGAAGTCGCTTCTGGACCTGATGTCTTTGCATTTATCTGAGAAAAGGAAGAGAAGAGAGAAACGCAGTCAGAGGTTTAGCTAAAGACGTGAAACGCCAGCTGCTCTGGTGAATAATTCCCGCTCTGTGCGCCGTCATCACATTTTAAAACGTGGCCGTCTGCTCCGGCACAGCTCGCTCAGCGCTCATCAAGCCCCGCCCCCTCAAATATCTGACTCCACTTTGTTTCATCCTAATGAAGGAGTCCGACCTCAGCTGGAGCCAGACGCTAAGAGGAGCGTTACTAATTGATCAAACGTCCAAACCTGTTACCTCACAGCTCAGAGAAGAGCTCGGCTCCAGATGACGACGTCCTCAGAAATCTTTCATGTAGAGGAGGAAGTCACCTCTACACCCCGCCTGAACGACCCTGAATGACCCTGAATGACCCTGAACAACCCTGGACGACCCTGAATGACCCCAGACGACCCACCTGTTGCAGCCTCTGCCAGTGAGTCCACATGGAGCGCCTGCAGAGCCGTGACGGCGTCCCTGAGTCCGTCCTCCTCCCTGTGGACGTGCTGACCTCCTCCACGGCTCCGTCCCCGTGGCTCCAGTTCACGCTGAGGTTCGGGGGTTTCCCTGCAGGCCGCACGTCCCCGCTGCTCAGACCTGGACCACACAGGAACCACATGAAGGGGGTGAGAAGTGACCAGGACTTAGACCCAGATTCCCCTCACAGGTTAATCCTGATCTGGATTAGAAAGCAGCGTGATGATGATGATGATGAGGAGGAGGAGAATAAAAAGAGACCCTGGGACCTACAGCCGAGCAGCAGCTGCCGCCTCCTGTACGGGAACGGGAGGTGCTTGAGGAGCGCCAGGCGGCGTGCCATGGCTCGGCCCAGGTGACCCGTGTGGCTCAGAGTCCCCACCGTCAGGCTGTGCAGGTACACCGGCTCCACCAGGTGAGACAACAGCGCCCCCTGGAGGCCCAGAACGCCCCACCTGTCGAGAGAAACAAGCTCAGAAACCTGGAGAGGCGGGACAAATGTTTTCGTTTGTTCGCTCTGAGTCCAAACGACTTCACGGTCACCGTTCCTGCATCTTTGTCAAAATTCTGTTTATTCTTTCTCAGATTTTTTCTCATTTTTTCTAAAGTTTTCATGTTTTTTTCTCAAAATTAAAATTATTTTTTCTTTTATCACTTTTCTAGTGCAAGTTTTTCTAGTTTTTTTCAGATTGTTCCAACGTGGTATATCCTGAGTTTTGACTTTCTCTCGGTCTAAGTATTTTTCCCATAAACTTTGTCTTTGTCCTTTTCTTTTTTGCTTTTTTCTTCAAATTTGGACTTTCCTTTATTTTTCAAAATCTGTCTTTCTCATTTGTCATTTCTCTGTCATTTTTTCCCCAAAAATAATTTTTTTTTTCACCATTTCATTTTTTTTCCATTAACTTGACTTTTTCACATTTTCTTAAAATTTTTTCCTGAATTTTGGCTTTTTTCAATATTTTTCTGACTTTTTCCCTCTAAATTTTGACTTTCCTGTTTTTTATTTTTGTTTTTTTTCCCTAAATTTTGTCTTTCTCTTTTTTTGCTGTTTTTCCCTCTAAATTTTGATTTTCCTGCTTTTTTTTATTTTTTTATAAATTTAATTTTTTATTTTTTTTCTGTTTTTTTCCTTTGAATTTTGATAATCATCCTTTTTTTTCCCTGATTATTTTTCTCTTAATTTCTTTTCTCTTTTATTTCGTCTTTAACTCTTTTCTGATTTTTCTCTTAAATCTTGTGTTTTTAAAATTTTCTGATTTTTTCCTCTAAATTTTGACTTTCATTTGTCTAACTTTTTTCCTCTGCATTTTTTTTCTTTTCCATTTCCTTTTTTACTTTTCTAAAGTAACAAACTTTCTTTGTAAGAATTATAACTCTTTTCTTTAATTTTTTCCTCACTTTAACCCAATTTTTTTGCCTTTTTTTCCTAATGATTCTGAATTTGCTCTTAGATTTCTGACCTACTCTAAAATATTTTGGCTTTTTGCCCATTTTTTCTGTTTTTTTTTCAAAGTTCTTTCATTTATTTGACTTTTTTCTCTGATATAATTTTTCACTTTGATTTTTTAGTCATTTTTCCAAAACTCCTTTGATTAAAGTCGGTTTTTTGACTTTTTTAATCTCTTAAAATAATCGCTCTCTGGACTTTGAGATTTGAGTCAGAATTCTTTAAAACTGGAATCTGAACTTTGTGTGGAGTTAAATCTCTGGTAAAATCTCGTGGTGACCCTCCGCTCTTAAAAACTCACTTTGCCATCTTGTCCGTGCAGGACATGGTGACCAGAGGTTTGCTCGACGCCACGCCACCTGTTGGAGGTTTCACTCTTCGTGCTGTGAGAGGCAGCGTCCCCTCACCGCCGTCCACCTTCACCCTGAGGTGACAGCGAAACCTGCGGCTGCGGACTGACACGTGGAGAGGAAGGAGAAGAGTCAGACTCTCTGACTGAGCGGAAACACCAGGATAAAAACTCTGAGACCGTCAGAATCTGTGGTTACATGCAGCTGAGCTCTCGTAGGGGCAGTTCAGCCGGGCGTCCCCGCACGGCGACGAGCTGACGTACATGTGGAAGAGGACGCCGTCCTGTAATCTGAAGCTGCTTCCTCTTTCCTCGCCGGCGTTATTTGGTACAAAGATGGACACTTCCTCACAGCGGGGGGGTTTGCTTCAGGGGAGAGGGCAGAAACATCAACACGAGACAGAAACAGGACGGCAGAAAACTGCAGTTCCTCGAGTGTCCACTAGGGGCTGGTCCCAAAAGTGAGTCAATCCCCATTAAGGCCAGTGTAAAATTGTTTGTTTGTCCAGCAGAAACAAACATGTTTACTGCCTCTTTAAGAAATATATTTTGTCTCTGTGGCTGATTTTTTTTATCAACCACATGAGAGCTAAACTTTCTGATGACGCGTTAGCTTCAGCTAATCAAAGCTAAAGCAGCAGCATTTTTAACAACACGCACATATTTAATGCAGTTGATGTTTCTTACCAACACAGCAACTCCAGCTGGGCATACAGGAACCGAACCAGCGCCCTCCTGCAGACCACTTCAGCATGGCAGTCTCTGAGCATGCCCCCGAGGTCACTCGTGTTCCCCGGGTCCCAGCACTTGGTCCCCGTGGCCAGACACACGACCCGAGCAGACCTGAGGTCAAACCCTGGAGGGAGAGGAGCGAGTATGAGGAGAAAAGCCGAACCAGCGACAGGAAATCACATCAGAGATGGAACAAGACGTCCGACATGACGCCGTTTAGACATTTCACTCTCAGAGCAGCAAAACAAGACGTTTCCTCTGGACGCCGCGCAACGAGCGGCGCGATGAGCAGCGCGCTAACAGACACCGACAGGCTGATGAAAAGTGTATGAAAAGTGCGGCTCAGAAACAGCCTTTTGTGCTGCAATCTGGCCTCATCAAAGATTCACAGGCGCCGCGGATGAGTGTCTCCCCTCTGGATCTGCGGGGTGCTGCGAGGTAACGTGTTTGTTTCAGTTGCAGTGATCTTTTTTTTTAATGTTAGACTCAGACACTTCATCCGTCGGCTGCTTCAAACCCTGAAATTATCTCCATCCCTGTTTGAGAAATGATTACACCACAGATCTGATTCTGCTTCTTCAGAGTCACGAGATGTAACATCAGCTGGGATCATCTGGATTCAGCTCCAGTCCGGCACAAAGTTCCTCCTCACTCCAAACTCTCAGCGCTCCTCTGGAGAGGTCGACAGGCGAGCTAACACAGCGAGCAAGTGTTCAACCATCACATGGAGTCAGGGCGGGATGGAGAGACGACAGCCGTCCTCTGAGCGCCTTAAAGGATTTTATCTTCTGATGTCCTGACTCCGTTTGGCTGTTGGTTCAGGAACTTTAGGATCCAGGTGAAACAGGAACTACCTGGTTCATGTGACCCAGTGTTTGTGCTTCAACCAATCGCAAAACGACCTGGGTGGATTACGTACATTAAGCCAGTGAAGTATGGAGAATGAGAAAAGTGATTGCATTACACTAACAGACCATTAGAGGGCGAAAGAGAAGGATGACTTCCTTTCAGCAAAGATGACACCAGAGAAGGAGAAAACAGAGTGGTTTAAATTAAAAACACTGTTTAAAAATCAGCAAACACCTTTCTCTCGTTGCTCTGATTTTTTTTTCATCTAAATTTTGACTTTCTCAATTTTTTTTTGCCTTTTTTTCCCTTGATTTGACTTTCCATAGTGTTTTTTCTCAAAATTTTGCAAAATATACCCTTTTTTCACATTTTTTTCTTTTGACTTTGACTTATTTTATCACGTTCAAACTTTTTTCCACATTTGGATTTATTCTAATTTTTCTTTTAAAAAAAATCTTTTTTTTTTTTTCTTTCACTCACTTTTTTGTAATTTTTAAAATTTTGATAATCCTCTTTTTTCACATTTTTCTTTTGATTTTAATTCATCTCGCATTTTTAATTTTTTATTTAAATTTTAACTAAACTTCCTATTTTTTCTACATTTGGATTTTTTTTTATTTTCCAAAAAAAAAAGGAAAAAAATCTCTAAAGTTTGACTTTTGACTTTTCTGTAATTTTTTTAAAATTCTGATAATCCCCCTTTTTCACATTTTCACTTTTTCACATTTTTTTCTTAAAATTTTTTTATCACAATTTTGACTTTTCTGGGGGTTTTTTGTATTTATGTTTCTCAAAATTTTGATTTTCATTCGTCTAACTTTTTTCCTTTTTTATTTTGACTCCTTCATTTCCTGGCCTTTTTTAGAATTTTGACTTTTCCAAAGTTTTAAACTTTTTTGTCAGAATTTCAACTATTTTCTCGAATGATTTTGACTTTGTTTCTAACTTTTTTCTCACTTTTACTCAAATTTTTCGCCTTTTTTCGAATAATTCTGACTTTCCTCTCAGATTTCTGATTTACTCTTTAAAAATTTGTCTTTTGCCCATTTTATCTGACTTTTTCTTTAGAATCTCTCATTTGTCACGGACAATGACTTCTCCATAAATTTTTTATTTATACTGTTAGAAGAGATGAACAGTATACGACATATTTTTTCTGTATTTCCTCGTATAAAAAGAACATTGACAATAAAAACCCTGAATATTCGTTGTTAAATTACGACTGGTTTTAGATGCTACATAAATCAGTTCCTGATCTGGTAAGGGATCAGGTCTCTAGTACTCACCTCTGGTCATCACGATTCCCGCCAGGACCTTATGTCGGGCATTGGAGGTAGAGTGAAGACCGTCCGTCAGCTCGGTGAATTTCTCCCTCACCAAGTGGAAGACTGACTCGGCAAAAAACTGCAGAAGAAGAAAGATCCTCAGCTGGCGTTCAGGAAATACACTCTTCATTCGGAGCGTTCGTTTTTCTAACACAGGAACAAGCTGTACGAATCTTACAGAGCTCCAACACAAATGGATCGATCACAACCGTTATCCAACCGCTGACTCTTTACGACCTTTAAAAACAAAAGTGGCCGTCCTGTTCGTGACGCCAGTTAGTGGAGGAAACTTCAGGGAGCTTGATCACTTAAAGAAGACTGAGCAGACTCAGACGGCTCACGTTGAAACAGTTTATTCCATCGAGTCATCTGTCATAGAAATCTTAACTTACACAAGAAACAAAGTGTTGTTGCTTTTGGCCACAGGGGGCGCCACATCAACACAAACCTTACGTCACACAGGGGCTTGAAAATTCTTTTTATCTTTCACTTGAAGCTACTTTTGAGAAATTTAAAGCCTCCAAACTTATATTCCCCCCTGTTCCCTGCTTTTTATTTTTCTGGTGTACTGGAGTCTGCACCTCCTGCCACCTCCTGTGACGCACTCGGACATGTCAAAATACGTCTGATTATGTTTTAAAGGGGACTGTCGTCGTTTCAGCAGACATCAGGGAGTTACAGAGAGAGCAGTTTCACAGCGACGGTCCACGACTTCCAGGAGGAGTGCTGCTGGGAGGAGGGTCTGTGATGGATTCAATATTTGAGCGACTGAAATGAGCTGCGAATAATTCATGTCTGATAATCAGAGAGATGAACATCGATCGACCCCATCAGAGGAAATGTTGAAGTGGTTTTGATGCTGTGTTTTTGTCTCTCACAAGGCTGAAGAAAAGTTTTAAAGCAGGGTCTGCCATTTTTACTTTGATAGGAGCCGTTTTCCTGCAGCTCAGCTGGATTAAAGTCATTCAGAAGCCACAAAATCTACTTTATCTCCACAATTAAGACTTTGAAGATTATAAAATTCTATACATAGTAAAATCAAGTGAATAATTATGTAAAAAAGTTTTTTTTTAATTTGTGAAATTGTACATGTGACATCTTAATTGTTTATTTTGAATTAATTTGCAAAAAAAAATCAAGATTTCAAAATTTCAGAAATTAAAAAAAGATTAAATTTTAAAAATTGCAAAGAACTTTGAAAAAAATGTTTAAATTTAAAAAATATATATTTTGAAAATTACATGTATTTTTAAAAAAAAAATATTTAAATCTTAAAAAATTTGAAAAAAAATTAATAATAATAATTACAGAAATTTAAAAAAACTTTTACAACATTGACAAATCTAGTATGTTTGCAAGACCAGAGGACAATTACATTAATGGTGGATTCATCTGTCAAAATTATATCATCAAAAATAAACAAACCTTTACAAAAACAAACAAAAAAATTCGAACTTTGGTAAATTTGCAAAATTATTTAAAAACTTTTCACAAGAGAAAAACTGCAAAAAAAACCTCAATTTTTGAAATTTTAAAAAATTGCAAACCTCTTCAACAAAATTTGGATTCAAAACTGCAAGAATTTCATGTTTTTGAAATGTAAAAAAATTGCAAAAATGTAAAAATTTAAGAAAGAATACTCAGTATTCGATTTTAACTCAAAATATGGCTCATTTTATTATTTTCTATTGTTTGCTGAGGTCCTGCCACTCTTCACTTATGTATGTATTTCAGTAATATTATTTAAAGCTACAAGGAGCCACTGCAGAGGAGTCAAAGGGCCGCATGAGGCTCCAGAGCCACAGGTTGAAGACCTTTGGTTTAACGTTGAACTCGTCGGCTGTGACTCGTGATCTAATGTGTAGAATTAAAACTCTTCACGTCGTTAAGCGCCTGAAACTCCTGAACATGACCTGGATGTGACCTCAGAGAGTAACGGTCTGTGTCTGAACGTCTTCACTTCTTCATCGGTTTCATGTGAGCGGTGAAAGTCTCTGACTCAACGTGTCCTGGACGCCGGCGGCACAAGGTCGAGTGTAATGAGTGTGTTAAACGCTTATCTGTGGGATCATTACGCTCCTCACACCACCTTCCTGCTCCTCCTCAGCCTCCTCAGTCTGCTCCTCCTCCTCCTCAGCCTCCTCAGTCTGCTCCTCCTCCTCCTCAGCCTCCTCAGTCTGCTCCTCCTCCTCCTCAGCCTTCTCAGTCTGCTCCTCCTCCACCTCTAATGTGCGGTGATGATGTTCGTCAGGGCGTCACGCCGCCTGGCAGGAAACAGGAACAACAGAAGTGGAAACAGGAAGTGGACGCACTCACCTGAGGTAGCTGGTGTTTGGATCTGTGGTCCTGGAGACCCATGATCCTCCTCTCCGGTCCCAGACTCAGGTTGTAGACGCTTCGTAGGACGTCTGCCGCCGCCTGGGCCTTGGCCCGCCTCTTACTGTGAGCGCACCCTTCGAACACCTTCCCCTCCACCCTGACCGCCATGACGAAGCTCCTCGCCAGCCGCCCGGGGACCCTCTCCGTCAGGCACACGTACCTGAGTCCTGGTCGGAGCTCGCTGAGCAGCATGGCGGGGCTGAGGCGCTCCAGCAGCGAGCCGCTGAGCGCCCGTCTCTTCGGGTTAGCTGAGGAGCCGAGGCCCAGCGCGAGCTGGACCAGACGTCTGTGGTCACAGACGCCGGAGAAAACGCTGCGGCGCAGAGACGGCTCAGACTCTTTGGAAAAAGCTTCAGGGGGGTCCAGTCTGTCCGCTGTGAAGTCCGTCTGAGTGCTGGTGAAGTTCCCCACGGCGGCGTGCGCCTGGGAGGCATTTGGGAACTGGATAAAGGAGTGAAGAGCCAGCTCTGCTGCGTTCATCTTGGCCTGTTTTTTGGTTCGTCCAACGCCTTCGAAGTGGAAACCGTTCACCTCCACGCCCACTGAGAACACCGGAGCGTGCAGCGGGCCCGTCTTTGACACCATCTGGAAGCGAAGGCCGGGTCGTAGCTCGTTCAGCTGCACCAGCGCGTTCTTCTGCGTGACGGCCCAGGCCGCTCGCTTACAGCTCAGCTGGCTCTGGTGGGGCGCTCGGTCTTTCCCGTCCACCAGGGGCTGCTTCCTCTTCAGGGCTCTGGATCCAGGCGTGGATAGAAACGCTGAAGGGAGATGTTTCTGAAGAGCGTCACAGTCGGCTGGTCGTTTCTCCTGATTCTCCTTCACCTCCAAACGGATCCTACCTGTCGGAGATCAGAAACTGTTAGTGGTTCTTTCTTTATGGGCTTAGATTAGACCAGGGGTCTGCAACCTTCACCTCCATAGGAGCCATTGTTCCTCAGCTCACCTGGATTAGAGTCGTTCTACTTTATCTTCACAATAAAGACAATAAAGAGGAAGAAGTGCCATACATAGTTGAATCTAGTTAATTATTATCTAAACAAGACGATTTTTGTTATTTGTAAAATTGTAGATGTAATGTACAAGTATTTTTTTTTTCAATTAAAAAAATAAATAAAAAGGTTTTAAAAATTTCAAAGATTTCCAAAACTTTCAAAAAAATTTGAAATGTCAAAAATTTGCAATTTTTATTAAATAAAATTTTCAACTTTGCCAAAACAATGAAAATTTGAAATTTTGAAAACTTACGAAAAAAATTATTTGATTAAATAAATTTGCAAAATATTCAAAAAGATTTTTAAATTTTAAGAAATTCCGAAAATTTCAGAAAAAAATAAATAAAAAAATTGCAAGTTTAAAAACATTTTGAAATTCCATAATTTTTTTAAATTTTTTTTAAATAATTTTTGATAAATTTGCAAAAAAAAAAAAAGTGAAATGTCAAGAATTTTCCAAAATTTCCCCAAATTATCCAAACTTCAAAAATGTGCAAATATTCTAAAAAAAAAAAATTTAACACTTTTTTAATTATTTAAGTTTTACAAAACAATGTACAACAGTGAATTGTATATCTTTAAAATTTCAATTTTTAGGAAATACACTTGATATTTGATAACACAAATTGATAGTTTGCTGAACCCATTTTTTGTTGTTTCTTATGTCTTGCCACATATCAAGCATGTTTATCAATCCGGCACGTTGTCAGTTTAATGAATCCATCCACACTGAATTAAAATCTGTATTTTCTTCCAGATTAGTCTGTTTCCAGCGATGGGGCCCACCCTGGTTTTGGAAAAAAGACTCACTGGTTTGGTCTCCGTCGTCAGCTGGAGGTGAAGCTGTGTTATCCTTCTGTGGTCGTGGACTGGTGCGGGCTGGTGACGCGTTGCTCCATCCTGGAAACAGAAAAGATGTTTGTTAATGACTGTTTTTGGAGTTAGAGGTTAAACTCTGCTGTTCTTCTCTTCTTCAGACTCAGAGACTCTTTTCATCTTCCTCGTCTGGCCTCAGGAAACACCTGCAGCTCCAAGCCCCGAATAAATCACCTGTTTGCCCCCCCCAGCTGAAACCAGTGACCCCGTTCAGAGTCTTCCGTGTCCTGGTTCTTTCAGAACAAACAGACATGATGTTTGAGTTCCTGCTGTGTGACTTCACCGTCTGTCTGAGGGGAATGTAGGGGGCGCTGCAGAGCAAACAGAGTCCTCCCTCGAATGAAGAGAGCACACTAACCGTGCACCTTGCAGTTATATCAGGCGTGTGATGCCATTAAAGGCGGCGTTATGTGAGCCGGCGCTCTGAGACGTGGCGTGATGATGATGAGCCTCTGCAGCCAGCGGCGGCCGGCGGAGGCTGGAGGTGTTTTAATGACCCCAGCTGATGGGACGTTCATTTAAGGACAGGAAGGAGGACTCTGTCTCTGTGTTGGACCAGCTCACCTTCCAGACCTCTGACTGTGACCGTCACACGCTCGTTAAGTCTCAGCTCGTTAACTCGTCCATCAGCCTTTAAACTTCATCAACATGAAAAAACCTTTTTACCAAAAACAAAATGAGCAGATTGACTTGGTCCTGCAGGTTAAAGGTGCTGTGAGGACTTCCTGTTTGCTGTTGATTATAGTGACACCTGTGGTCACAGCTGGTAGTGTCTTCTCAGGACAAAGACTCTGTTTCCCATGAGCACCATCACCCCTGGCATGGAGACGTTAACACGTCGTTTACACCACAGCAGTTTTAGGATGAAACACAAAGGTATTGTTGCATTTTGGCTCCGTTTCCATGGAAACAGCCTTACAGCTGATCTAAAAGGTGAAGTTTGGAAACATCCGCCTTTGCTGTGTGAAAAGTAAGCTGGAGTTTTCAGTGGAAAGTTTATTTTATTAGCAGCTAGCTAGACGTCTTACAGTCTGTGGAGGATCCTGTAGTGTTATAGCACCACCTACAGGCCTGGCATGCATACTGCAGCTTCTGTCCCTGTCCTGTAAATGCAGATTTTTTTAACCTCAATTTTTTGGCGTTTGTGGTGAAACATTGTCACGTAAACGGCCCCAAAGTCTCAAAGCGTCATCAGTTTGCCATTGAGTCATATCTTGAGTCAGATCTTTGCAGCAGAAATAACCAATCAGAGGAGAGCTCAGCTGATTGACAGGCGGCTAGCACCGCGTACAGCAGATCTGTTCCTCAGTTTCTGATCATTTATTTCAAACAGACTGTCAGCTACTCGTCACGCAGATATTTCTTTATAGAGAGGAAAACATCCTGCATACCTACTGATACCTGCTAAAACCTGCTGATACCCACTGATACCCACTGATACCCGCTGAAATGCCTTGATACCCACTGATACCCACTGATACCCGCTGATACCCACTGATACACGCTGATACACGCTGATACCCGCTGATACCCGCTGATACTCCTTGTTACCCACTGATACCCACTGATACCTGCTGATACCCACTGATACCTGCTGATAACTGCCGATACCCGCTGATACCTACTGATACCTGCTGATACCTGCTGATACCCACTGATACCTACTGATACCTGCTGATACCCGCTAATACCTACTGATACCAGCTGATACCTACTGATACCTGCTGATACGCCTTGTTACCTTCTGATACCTACTGATACCCGCTGATACCCACTGATACCCACTAATTTCTGCTGAAATGCCTTGATACCCACTGATACCCACTGATACCCGCTGATACCCGCTGATTCCCACTGATACCCGCTGATACCCACTGATACCTGCTGATACCCACTAATTTCTGCTGAAATGCCTTGATACCTACTGATACCCGCTGATACCCGAAGATACCCGCTGATACCCAATGATACCCACTGATACCTGCTAATACCTGCTAATACCTACTGATACCTACTGATACCCGCTGATACCTACTGATACCAGCTGATACCTGCTGATACCTACTGATACCTACTGATACCTGCTGAAATGCCTTGATACCCACTGATACCTGCTGATACCCACTGATACCCGCTGATACCCGCTAATACCCGCTGATACCCACTGATATTACTGATACCCACTAGTATCCACTGATACCAGCTGATTCCTGCTAATACACCTTGATACCCCCTGATACCCACTGATACCAGCTGATACCTGCTCGTGGTTACAGGTGAAATAAATTTTGAATGTTTCACAGAGCAGCTAGGTGGAACCAAAAGACGTTGGCTCGGTGGAAAGAGGAGGACAGAGCTCGAGACGATGAGCAGAGACGAGAGGACGGAGCTGGTACAGCGTCATGTTCCACAGCGCTGGTGTTGATTAAACCTCAGGAGCAACATTTCTCCATCCAGCGCCGTTAATGAAGCTGCTTTAATAGAATAATGAAATTAGGCATGGCGAGGGGGAAGGAGAGGCTCCTGCTCTTCATCCAGTGTGTGTGTGTGTGTGTGTGTGTGTGTGTGTGTGTGTGTGTGTGTGTGTGTGTGTGTGTGTGTGCTCTGACAGCTGAGGATAATCTCATTTGCTAAGCGTAATTAATGGCGAGTGGTTTCATTTACTTGTAATGTGAGCCGTCTTTCCTGAAGGGCAGAGAAACTTTGACAGATCAAATCTGCGTCTTCACTTCCTGTTACTGACGTTTGATTCACAGACGTTTCTTTAAATGACATTTATCAAACTTTTTTTTTACATCTTTGTTTTTGTTTTTTTGGTGGTTATAAATGTTTTAGCATTTAGCAATTAGCATTTAGAGCTACGTGGCCCACTGTTACAACCAGAGAAGAACAGGAAGAAAGAGACGTAAAAACACATTTTACCACAGCTTTTCTTTAAGTCGTCTCTGTAATTAAGACTAATCGTAGAAACATGAAGCAGCAGGAGCCGGAGCTAGCGTTAGGAAGGACTCAGTGCTGGACTGTCCAACCTGGTCTATGGTCGTGTTCGGCTCTTGTACCCAGTGTCAGGAGCAGGTCATTCTGGGTACTGCTTCAAAACCTCACCAGGAACTTCCCGTCTTTTTCTAACAAGGAAGATTGTGTGAAAGCTTGATGCTAGTAGCCACATCAGCTAATTATAATAGATGATGTCATAGCAGCATGACACAGTGTACCCCGCTACCACCTAGCTCCACCTTCTGGGATCGGATCAGTGTAGTCTGGCACCCAGACATAAGGGTCCCAAAAAGTGGGACGGTACGGGTCGGTAATTTGGGAACCTGTCCCTGGTTTTGTGAACTGTTGGACTTCAGATCCAGGGATGTCTCCCTGCTGAGCTCCAAACGGCCTCCTTCCTGCTTTCATCATGATCTACCTCCACCTCAGCTGTGATGGCCGAGTGGTTAAGGCGTTGGACTTGAAATCCAATGGGGTTTCCCCGCGCAGGTTCAAACCCTGCTCACAGCGAGTTTTGAAGCTTTGATGTCACTGATAAATGTTTGGAAAGATCAATCAATCAAACCATGACCTTGAAGACCTTTCTGGGCCCTCACAGTCTGGGCTGTGCCCCCCATCCAGGAAAACCGGTCCCTCCTGGATCAGAAAGCCTCCATGGTGTGGAGTTCCCAGGCTAACAGAGACTTCCTGACCTGGGACCTCCAGTCCCAGGTGGACCCTCCTCCAATGCAGTGACCAATGAGAGGAGCCGACTGGGACACGTCACCGACCTGATGGTGCAGATTTTTACAGCTCGCTAACAAACGTTAGCTCAGAAGTTCCCAGAGTTTATTCTCACTTTGCTTTTTCTGGTTTTTGGTTTTCAGACAGACACATGCAGGATGAACTTCCTGTGAGAAATACTTGATTCTGATTGGTCAAACCCAACAACAGCAGTGCGGTATTAACATAAATATTTCTTCTCGTGGTGTTTTCAGTGGCTGTGAGCAGCTGTGATGGCCGAGTGGTTAAGGCGTTGGACTCGAAATCCAATGGGGTTTCCCCGCGCAGGTTCAAACCCTGCTCACAGCGACGGACTTTAAAGTTTCATGTTACTAAAAGATGAATGAGGACAGAGCTTCATCACATAATCTGGAAACAACAAGAAAGATGTTTGAAGGGATTATACTGAAGCAGACGGCAACATGGACGACTTTTGTTGTTGAAGTGACCGTTTTACTGCCACAAGCAAAGTCAGAGGTTCCCCAACCTGAGACCTGGAGTTTCACCTGAAACTGTCTCCAATGGGAAAACCTCGGGGTCTGTGACCTTTACTCTGATAGGAGCCGTTTACCCTCAACTCACCTGGATTAAAGTCATTCAGGAGCCACAAAATCTACTTTATCTTCACCATAAAGACAAAAAAGCGGATAAAATTTATACATAGTTAAAATCTTGTAAGTTATTACCTAAACAAGAAGGTGTTTTCAATTTATGGAATTGCACATCAGATATCTGATTTTTTTATTTTTTAATGAATTTGCAAAAACAAATCTAACATCATTTTAAAATTGCAAAAAATTGCAGAAATTTCAATAAAATTTGAAATTCCTCAAAATTGCAAAAAAAAAGGATAATAATAAAAGAATATTAAAAAATTCGCACAAAAAAAAAATAATAATGTCAATAATTTTGACTTTTTTTTTATTTCACAAATTTGTAAAAGTCGTTTTGAAATTTAAAAAATTCGGAAAAATGTGAAAGTTAAAATGTAAAAATTTATAAATATTTCAAACATTTTTTTCTTATTTAAAAATTTACATAAGAATTTTTTTGCGTCAGTCTTTAATCATCGAAACTCTTTGTGAGAAAAATAAAATTGCTTTATTTCAATAATATTTTTTTTAAGCTACAAGGAGCCACAAAATCTACTTTATCTTCACAACACAGACTATAAAGTGGATAAATTATAAACAGTCAAAATCTAGTGAATAAACAAGAGCGTTTTTTTTTATATTTCTGAAATTATACATATGATGTCTCTATTTTTATAAAAATGCAAAAATTGGAAATAAGCAACTCCTGATTTCAAAATTTGTAAAAATATTACACAAAGTTGAAATGTTAAAAAATTGCAAAAATTAAAAAAAGATTTAAAATATGAGAAAAACTTTTTACTTTTTTTCATTTTAAAAAATTGCCAATTTTTTTTTTAAAATCTTGAAATTTCAAAACAAAATTGTTGAAATTTTAAACCTTTGTATAAATTTCATACATTTGCAAACCTTAAGAATATTCAAAATTTGGAAAATTGTCAAAAGTTCTCGAATTAAAAAAAAACCTTAAATATCAAAAAAGTTGAACTTTAGAGAAGTTGCAAAACTTAAAAATTGTAGAAAACTTGAAACATTGGCAAACATGAGCAGCTGTGATGGCCGAGTGGTTAAGGCGTTGGACTCGAAATCCAATGGGGTTTCCCCGCGCAGGTTCAAACCCTGCTCACAGCGACGGACTTTAAAGTTTCATGTTACTAAAAGATGAATGAGGACATACATTCACATCTCATATGTTGAATACTTGATTCTGATTGGTCAAAGCCAGGAAAACATTGTTGAATAACTCTCTCTCCAAAGTAAGGAAGATCAGGGATGAAGCAGGTCTGGGATCTCTCTCAGTTTCCTGGATTAAGACGTCCTCTGTCCTGTGAACCCAGAGGTTTCTGCTCTATCATCCAGGACAAAAAACAGGGAAATTACCGACTCTGTTCATGCGTAAATCCACAAGAATTATATAAGATTAATCCGGCAATGTAAACGGACGGCGCTCTTTCAACTCGTTGACACTGTGGCTAAAACGATAGAAATAGAAACAAAGATAACGAACAGAAGAACGACTCTGATTGGTCAAAAACCTCACCACACTAGTGACTGTACACAGACAGGTCACACTGCCTTTGATTGTAAAAACAAACTAAATCCAAGAAGCAAAGTTCATCAGATCCAGATCCTGTTTGTGCCGACCTTTGACCTCAGTGACAGCAGTGGGGATCATCGGCACCCAGGTATCCCACAGACCACCTGGAGTCTTCCTAACAGACTCAGAGTTCCCTAAAAGCTCATCCTGTCTGAAGCTTTTCTCTTGCCCGAGTAGTCAAAGAGTTACGGTAATGGGAACAGGTTGCGTCAATCGTTGCCCGTGGATCCACGTGGACTCCTTTGTCCTCTGAGACACTCTCCTCTTGTTGACTTTCTAAGATTTCAATCTTTCCTTTCCTGCTTCTTCCTTTCACAGCTTCTGAAACCTCGACGGACGAGAAAAACAAGTTTCTAAGCTGCTACACAGCATCGTCATCCTGTTTAAGGCCTTTTCTTTTCAACAGTCACTGAATGACTGAGTCGTCTGCTGTGTTGCTTTGCTCTCGCAGCTGTGATGGCCGAGTGGTTAAGGCGTTGGACTTGAAATCCAATGGGGTTTCCCCGCGCAGGTTCGAACCCTGCTCACAGCGGAGAAGTTTTAAAGAAATCTAACAAAGAACAAACTTTTTCCCTTCAGTCTTAGTGTAGAGTCTGACCTGCTTTTGCTCTCCATACTGACCTGTTCACCTGCTGACAATAACAGTTCCTTTCTACAAAGACGACACACTCATTACTCAACAGAAACCCAGACTGAACTCAGCGTTTCTTGGTGCCAACACCTCGACCTAATGAAGATGTTTTTATCTCAGTCTGTTGTGGAGTTTAGCAGATCCTCCTCTCCTGTACGCAGGGAGCACGGGTTACAGAGAACAGTCAGGTCTAAATTTAGTTCAGGAAATCACCCAATCACACTCAACCAACCCAGCCAGCTCCACGTCTGCTCCCAGTCAACACGCTGATGATCGTTATTTGGAAATGAGTGATGAAATCACTGCCTGAAACTTATGCTAATGAGCAACTGAAGAGATAAGAGCGATGGCAGCGATAATCTACGGCGGGCTGACGGCGATGGCCTGGTTTCAACCTTAATGCCCTCGCCTGCTGCTCCACGAGACGAGCGCTCGTCTTCAGCCGTCGACTGTTTGCTGTCTGGGCTCTTGTTTGGATTCTGTTCCCTGAGACAAAAGAGAAGTGTGTGAAGCTGTGTGAGTGTTTTATCTCCATCCAGTGATCATCAGCTCATCAAATAAAGACTCTGACACTAAATAAAATCCTGTGTTAACATTAAGTTGAACTAAATCTTCATCCCATCTGTCAATAAAGCCTGCCACTGCTCTTCTTCACCTCCTACAACATCAACAGCCCACCAACTTTCCATGCACCTGTGGCTAACCTCAAGTTTTACAGCCCTGGGAAGATAACTACATCTACAAAAAGACTAATCTGGAAGAAAATACAGATTTTAATTCTGTGTGGATGGAATCATTTCACTGACAACGTATGATTGATATGTGGGAAGACATTAGCAAACAACAAAAAAAGAAGAGATGTGCGATATTATTAATATAGCATCCTAAAGTATTCTTTCAAAATATTTGACATTTTTGTAAACATATAAAAAAAAATTTTTTTTAACTTTTTTTTTTCATTTTTGTGCAAATTTTTGCAAGTTAAAAATTATCACTTTTCGCAATTTTTTGACATTTAAATAAAAAAATGCAAATTTTTGAAATTTAATATTTTTTTAAACTTGACAAGTTTGGAAAGTTTAAAAGTCTTAAGATTTAATAATTTTTTTTTAATTTAAAAATCTTTTTTATTATTTTTTGGCAAATGTGGTAAAAAGAACCTAAGACATCACATGTACAATTTCATCAATTAAAAAAACTTCTTTTATAGATAATTGTTTCCTAGATTTTAACTTTGTATAATTTTAAAAACTTTTAGCATTTATTTATTTATTTATTTTAATTTTGACATTTTTTAAAAATATTTTGCCTTTTTTTAATTCAAGAACTTTTGACAATTTTGCAATTTATAAAATTGGGTTTCTTATTTTACATTTTTTTAAGGTTATGAAATGTGGAAAAATTGAAATTTTAATAAATATTTGACATTTTCGAGATTTTTTTCTAAACTTTGGCATTTTTTTTCATTCTAAAAAACATTCAAAATTTTAGAAAATTAATGCAAACAAATTGACATTTCTGCATTTTTTTTATAATCTTAAATCTTTTTTTTTTATTTTTGCAATTTAAATTTAAACTTTTTTGAAAATGCAATTTTTTTGTCATTTTTGCTTGTTTTTTTAATTTTCCAAATTGAAAAAATACAGATACGTAAAATTTCATATATCTAAAAAATGCCTTGTTAAGATAATTAACTAAATTTTAACTATGTTAAGAATTGTATGCACTTCATAGTCTATATTGTGAAGAAAGGTAGATTCTGTGGCTCCTGAATGACTTCAATCCAGGTGAGTTGAGGGTAAACGGCTCTTATCAGAGTAAAGGTCACAGACTCCGGGGTTTTCCCAAACTCCAGGTCTCAGGTTGGGGAACCTCTGACTTTGCTTGTGGCAGTAAAACGGTCACTTCAACGACCAAAGTCATCCATGTTGCAGTCTGCTTCAGTATAATCCCTTCAAACATCTTTCTTGTTGTTTCCAGATTATGTGATGAAGCTCTCTCCTCATTCATCTTTTAGTAACATGAAACTTTAAAGTCCGTCGCTGTGAGCAGGGTTTGAACCTGCGCGGGGAAACCCCATTGGATTTCGAGTCCAACGCCTTAACCACTCGGCCATCACAGCTGCTCACAGTCGCTGAAAACACCACGAGAAGAAATATTTATGTTAATACCTCACTGTTGGTGTTGGATTTGACCAATCAGAATCAAGTATTTCTCACAGGAAGTTCATCCTGCACGTGTCTGTCTGAAACTAAAAACCAGAAAAAGCAAAGTGAGAATAAACTCTGGGAACTTCTGAGCTAACGTTTGTTAGCGAGCTGTAAAAATCTGCACCATCAGGTCGGTGACGTGTCCCAGTCGGCTCCTCTCATTGGTCACTGCGTTGGAGGAGGGTCCACCTGGGATTGGAGGTCCCAGGTCAGGGAGTCTCTGTTAGCCTGGGAACTCCACACCATGGAGGCTTTCTGATCCAGGAGGGACGGGTTTTCCTGGATGGGGGGCACAGCCCAGACTGTGAGGGCCCAGAAAGGTCTTCAAGGTCATGGTTTGATTGATTGATCTTTCAAACATTTATCAGTGACATCAAAGCTTCAAAAGTCGCTGTGAGCAGGGTTTGAACCTGCGCGGGGAAACCCCATTGGATTTCAAGTCCAACGCCTTAACCACTCGGCCATCACAGCTGCAGGAAGCTCAGAGGAAAACAGCATCGTGATGTCAAAGCTCAGCCTCAGAGCGTGGAGTTAGCAGCAGCGTCTCTGGAGCTAACAGTCAGGACCACACAGAAACCACAATTAAGCTAAACGGCCTCAGAAAGCATATTGCTGATGTTTCCACGGAGAAGAGCGGAGAGTCCATCAGTGAAATTACACCACTAAGTTTGCCTGCTCAGATTATTTATCCCAAAGCATCCAATCTACAGAGATGTCCCAAAAAAAACCTCCACCCCACTGACGGAGCGGTCACTGAGAGCAGCTGTTTGCTCCACGCTGGAGAATCATAATCCTCGCTGAACGAGGACGAGCAGATACTTTCCAACAAATGACGGTCGCTGACATGAGCCTGAGGAGCAGCAGGAGGGGATTTCACTGACTGATGGATGTTTGTTTCACACAGACGCCATTTTTATCCCCTCACAGCGCCTCCTCTGCTGTGGACCCACCTGGAGGATCCTTGATGGCTTTGCTCCACCAGCGCCCCCCTGAGGTGGTATCCTATCCCCACCTCAGTGTTACGTAAAGTGAAGCATTAGCTAAAACACCCTGCCTTAAAAACAGAGGGGCTCAGGCAGCGACACTGAGTGATGGTTTTCTGTGAACGGTTATTTTTCTCTGCAGCGCTGACGGACAGAAAAAGGCCGTTGGGTCATTAATGAGAGTGGAACAAGCTTAGCGCTCTTTGAATAACCATCAGACTTAATACAAAAGCCATCACGCAGTAATCTGTGGCATTTACTGAGGATTAGCATGTGGAGAACAATGCCAGATTAATCCTAAAGGCCGACCTGTTGCCCAGCCGACTGTAATTATGATTAAAAAGAGCCAGAGATGCCATGACACTCTATCAGCGCTCAGACCAACATTTCTATGAAGAAATCCAAGAGACACGAGTCTAACCAGGATCTGAGGACGCTCACTCCTCTAACCCAAGATTTGTTAATAGAGATTCCTACGATTTCAACAAGTAAAGGAAATATTTCATCAAATTCTTGGACTAATTCCTCTTTTTCTCATTTTCCACCTTCACAGCTTTCCAAGGGTCAGCCTCTAGATCACAGGTCTGCTACTTTCACTTCCATAGGAGCCATTTTTCCTCAGCTCACCTGAATATTAGTCATTTAGGAGCCACAAAATCTACTTTATCTTCACAATAAAGACAAAAAAAAGTGTTTAAAATTCTAAATAAAGCTAAAATCTAGTGATTAATTATCTAAACAGGAAGTTATTCAAAATTTATGAAATTGTATTTTTGATGTATTTTATTTTTTCAAATTTTGCAATATAAAAAAAAGGAAAAATTTAAATCCTAAATATGTAGTAGAAAAGGTAATTTTCAAAAAATTAATAAATTTGCATAAAATTTCTATAATAACTGAAATTCCAAAATTTTGCAAAAATTCTAAAAAAAAAAAAAAAAAAAGGAATTTGAACATTTTGGAAATATTTCAAATAATTCTTAAATTTAAAAAATTAGCTTTTTTTTTTTTTTTTTTTTACAAAATTAAATTCCAAAAAATTGACCTTTGACCCTTGCTCTAGATCAGGAGTCTGCTACTTTTATTTTCTTAGGAGCCATTTTTCCTCAGCTCACCTGGATCAAAGTCATTCAGGAGCCACAAAATCTACTTTATCTTCACAATAAAGACAAAAAAAAGTGTTTAAAATTCTAAATAAAGCTAAAATCTAGTGATTAATTATCTAAACAGGAAGTTATTCAAAATTTATGAAATTGTATTTTTGATGTATTTTATTTTTTCAAATTTTGCAATATAAAAAAAAGGAAAAATTTAAATCCTAAATATGTAGTAGAAAAGGTAATTTTCAAAAAATTAATAAATTTGCATAAAATTTCTATAATAACTGAAATTCCAAAATTTTGCAAAAATTCTAAAAAAAAAAAAAAAAAAAGGAATTTGAACATTTTGGAAATATTTCAAATAATTCTTAAATTTAAAAAATTAGCTTTTTTTTTTTTTTTTTTTACAAAATTAAATTCCAAAAAATTGACCTTTGACCCTTGCTCTAGATCAGGAGTCTGCTACTTTTATTTTCTTAGGAGCCATTTTTCCTCAGCTCACCTGGATCAAAGTCATTCAGGAGCCACAAAATCTACTTTATCTTCACAATAAAGACAAAAAAGTGTTTAAAATTCTAAATAAAGCTAAAATCTAGTGATTAATTATTCAAACAGGAAGTTATTTCAAATGAAAGAAATTGTACTTTTGATGTATTTATTTATTTTTTTTAATTTTGCTAAAAAATGAAATTTAAAAAAATAGCAAAAAAAAAAAAGAAAAATTAAAATCCTAAAAATGTAGGGGGAAAGGTCATTTTTGAAAAAATAATAAATTTGCAAAAATGTATATAATCATTGAAATTTCAAAATTTTGCAAAAATTCTAATATATATATATATATATATATATATATATATATATATATATATATATATATATATATATATATATATATATATATATATAATTAAAAAAATGGAAGTATTTCAAATAATTCTTAAATTTCAAAAATTTTCTTTTTTTTTTTTTTATAAGAAATTATATTCTAATAAATTGACCTGTGGCCCTTGCTCTAGATCAGAGGGGGCCAACCTGTGGCTCTTTGCCTTTCGGTGTGTGGCTCTTTGATCCATTCCTTAAAAATGTATATATAAAGCTATAAAAATATTAATATACTGCTGCTAACATTGGGATCAGTATTGATCAATATTTGAGTGTACAGAGTGATACTTAAGTTTCAGTTTCTCTTCTCTAGTAGGAATTTAAACACACTTACAAACACAATAAATCTCACTTTAAAAATTGGAAATGTATTAATTTTCATTTTATGTCCTGCTCTAGATAGACTCTTTAATGTTTACTTTGCAATAACTTAAATAACACCTTTAATATTTGCACAGGTTATGTATGTTTGTAATATTTTTTTAGCTAGCTAACAAACAGTGATGCCTGTATCGTGCTACTGAGTAAAGTATCTCTCTGATTTGACCACTTTTTCAGTAAGGAGTAATCTAAGGCGTTACTATTTCCAAACGTTTTCAGATCAAAGTTACTTATCCAAGCTTACTTTTACTTTTTATCTTGCTTTTAATAAAGAATATCAGCTGTTTTTTTCTTGCGTCTCAGTCGCGTGTTCATGACGTTTCCAGCACGAGGACAACTCAGGTGTGTTAGCAGCCAGCACACAAAGGTAAACGGATGAAGAGGAGAGGTGTGAGTTTTCCAGCTGTAAACTCAGTCACTGTTTGAGTTTTTCAGTTAAAGAAGTCAGGGTTAAGGTTCATTGTTCACTCTGTGCTGCTGTTAGCTTCAAATCTTTGAAACATTTAGGATCAATCAGAGAGATCAGCTCACTGAGGACAGAAACACTGGAGAAGTTTGACTTTTACCTGGAGGAAAGGTGAGTCCTGTCTTTCTCTGTAACTCCCTCTGTTCCATGGCCTGGACCCTCTGTTTAACATTAATCCATCGTTAATGAGCAGAGCAGCATCGCGTAGGCTACAACGAGGCACGTGGTGACGAGCAGGGGCGTGCCCAGACTTTTTAGACTGGGGTGCCCTGATCATATGGTGGCCCTAAACTGCCAAATTTAAAAAATAAATAAAAGTGAAAATAAAAACAAAAATAAAAATATATACATAAATAAAGGAAGTAAAGGACTGAGGACTATGTGAGCCGCACTCCAGCAACATTTATTTTTGCTTATTGTTTTACAGATACAGGATCAACTGGATACAGCTTTAACAAAAGAAAGTGACAAAAACCAACTAGACTAAAACAAAGAATTTAAAAAGAAAATAATTTAAATCTAAAATTTAACTGAACAGTGCTGTAGTGCATCAAAAATAGTATTATAAAAGCTTTCGTTAGTTGTATTTGAAATTAAAATTTGTTTAAAATATTTTTTATGTTTTTATTGTGAAGTACACATTTTACAAATAACAATGTCAGTATGTTACTTCAAAAACAAACATGTAGACTCATTTTACTATTCATTTTAATTGCATCACACAATTTTGCCAAATTATGCAGCTGCTGAAAGTAACTAGAAAAGTAACTTGTAATCTAACTTTGTGACTTTTAGAGGAGTAATCAGTAATCAGATTACTTTTTCAAAGTAACTGTGGCAACACTGTTAATAAAGGGGCGTGTAGGAGGGGTTAATTTCTAACAATGTTTCATGACATTTACGTTTTGACACCTGCTACTAGATATCTATCTATCTATCTATCTATCTATCTATCTATCTATCTATCTATCTATCTATCTATCTATCTTTGGCTAAATAAAGAAAGTGAATAATTTTCTGGTACTTGCTTTGAACAGAACACTACAGCTGGGTCCAGGAACCTTTAGTTCCTGTTAGAACTTTCTCCAGAGCTAAATAGTTCCTGTGGTCCCTTGTTTGTCTGTGTTTGGATGATGAGGCCGAAGACCCCGGTAGATTTTGCTAAAGAGGACAATGACCTCCAATGACAGAGTGAAAACAGCACCAGACCAGTAGAGGGCAGTAAGCTAACAACAAAGGCCTTTCAGTTAGCATGTTAGCCTGTTAGCACAGAGGATCTTGGAGCTTTATTTCACTGCTGATGGATTTGTCGACTCTTAAAGGAGACAAAGCTGATCCAAGACGTTTCTCAAAGCTTCAAACAGTTTGGAGCAGAACCAGCGGACCTAGCGCTCAGCATCTAAGTCGTGAAGACGCAGAGAACGAGCCGTGTTTGAGAGTTAAAGTGAAACAGTTTCTTCTGGAAATGTTTGTGAACAGAGAGAGTTATCTGCATGAATCAAACAAAGCACAAAACATTTTGGTGTCCACAGGGAGAGATGGAGCCTGCAAATTAGCCTGTTAGCCTGTTAGCCCTGAAAATCAGATATGCTAGCCTCCTATGACACATCAATTGACAGAAAGCAGATTGAGCAGGACAGGAAGTTGTGGACAATAAACACTTTAAAACATCCAGTGACTTTCAAAATAAAACAAAATGTTTCCAAACCAGATGTTTTTTATCTGAACTACAACAACAAACCGACACAATGAGCAAAACGGGACCAGGAGAAAACAGGTTGGAGGTTTCACAGACGATACATCTGACAATCAACTGAATCTCCACCAGTTAGCATTAGCTCGAAGCTTAGCCACACACGTTTCTCACAGAGGCTTTAAAAAGACGAGGACCTCATCGCCACTCCTCAGATTTAACGTTTCCTGATTGTTTTCTGGGTTTTTCATCCTAGAGGTGACAGTAAATTATTTTCCTCTCAGTTCATGATTAAGAAGAAGAAGTGGATCACTTCACATGGATCTGCTGGAGTTAAAACGTATATAAAAGAATATTTCTGCAACATATAAAACACTTTAGTATCTGTGTGCGTTAAAAGTATGAAATAAAAGCCATGAAGAAGAAAGGAAAAGTTTGAGGAAGCAACAGAGGAAAAAAAAAGTTGTTTGAAGGTGAATGAGAACCAACATTTTGTCTCCATCCTCTCCACCCACCTTTGCCTTTGCACCTCCTCCTCCTCCTCTTCCTCCTGGACCTCCCCCTGGTGTCACGCTCTGACCTCTCTGAGGGTCTGCTCCGTGTCCCGGGCTCCGGAGACATCCTGATCCAATCCACAGGAGTTTCTGTAATTCCCCGTCTGGAGCAGAGAGGAGTCAGAGAGGAGTCAGAGAGGAGTCAGAGAGAGTGCAGCTCTGCAGCAGGAAGCCCCTGCTCACTCACTCACTCACTGACTGACTCCCCCCCGCTGCCGCCGCCGGCTTTAGGAGGCGGGCGGCGGCTCGGGCTGTGACATCATGAGGAGAGGAAGAGCTCGTTGGTTGATGCTCTTCTCTGTCTTTAAAACTTCCTGTGGACTGAAACTTTGTTTTTCCTGACAGGTCTGGGCTCTCCTGACAAAAACTCAACCTCCCATCATGCATCAGTCTGCAGGTTGTAGAATAAGCTTTGGTGCAAACTAAAATTTTCATATTGGTTAAATATAATTTCAAAGTAAAAAAATTCAGTTTCAAAACAGTAAATTTATTTTAAGGTCATGTTTGTAACATGTAAAAATATGGTGAAATTTTATTTTGAAAGGCAAACAGCTGGCTTCCTGTTGGAAATAGGTCAGGGGTGTCAGTGTATGATTTTTGCGTCTCAGTGAGATGAATATTTTGACGTTGGTTTGATCTCTCTACGATGTTCCTACTAGATGCTAGGGCTGTTCTAGTGTGCCTAGGTGGCGCTAGAGAGCAAATTATGGGATGTTGGAGGTCAAATTTGGTATTTTATCAATTTTTTTTTTTTTTTTTTGCCGATCATGAGGTGTGTGCAAATTTTGGTGAGCTTTTGAGCATGTTTAGGGGTCAAATTAGAGCTCAAACGGACCAAATAAAAAAGTTTTTAAAAGCCAAGATCATAAGGAACTTTAGGTGATATGGGCTATAAAAAAATTTCAAATGCATAATAATGCTAATAATATTTTCACATGTTTTAAAAATGATTTAACAGTTTTGTTTTTCAGTTTGTCTTTATTCTTTTTGAGTCTTGTATTTCCTGTGTTTCCTGTTTTGGTCTGTAGTTCTTGTTCCTTGTGGTTCTGCTTTGGTTCCTGTCTTGTTTGGGTCTTTTTATTCTCAGTGCTCCTGTGTTTGGTTTAGCTCTCCTTGTGTTTCCCTCCTGGTGATTGCCCCTCATGTTTCACCTGTGTCTGATTTTACACCTTGTCTTTTGCGGCCACATGTAGCTGGATGTTTTCAAAAACAAATATCCCTCTCTTTGTTCGTTTTAAAAATTCTTTCATCCACACGCCGCGGGCAAATCTGCTGATAAGTGCAGCTTGATGCATGCCAAGCCCATATTAGGCAGTGTTTCCAGACGTAAAACCTGTGCCAGCCAATCAGAATGAGCCCAGCTGTGACGTTTGAGAGACGAAACCATGAAACTGAAGTTTTTTCAAATCTTCACTTTGGCTGGAGTTTTCAGAAAACATTGTTTTTAGTGGCGTACAGCTGTGGTTTCATGTGGACTATAGGTATAAATATATGCAGATATGCAGTTTATCAGATAGCTGGCCACGCGTGGAGGACGATTCACTCTGCAGCTGTCCTTTTCAAGAAAGACAATAACATGAGACTGTTTAGTCTGTTTGATCAAATAAAAAGGTATAAACCTGATCTATAACAGAAACGACTTTAGTGCTTTAATTTGTCTCCGTCTCAAATCATGAACAAGAAAACTTGAACGAAACAACGGTCAGCCCGCCCAGCAGCTTTCTTACACGACAACATTTCATCTGAAAACGCTAAAACACAGTGAAAAAAATCTGCGTTTATACAGAAACACCAAGGGACTGAAAACTCTGTAGTAAGCATGCCAGGCCTGTAGACGGCGCTATAACTGTCTTGTCCAGAAGCAGCTTTTGGTAGATCTCCTCTGAAGTAGAGTTGGGCCGATCATCTGTTTTCAAAAGTTTGCGTTTAAGGTCAGCTGAAATGTTGTTTCTGTGTAAATGTGAGGCTGAAACGCAACAAAACTTTTGCAAACTTGCCTGGAACCAGCACCAGCACCAGTCAGGAGGAAAAGCAGTTTTTTTGAGTTCCTGGTCATTTCTTTGTGTTTCCTGTCGAGTGTTTCTGTTGCTGTGTGTTCGGTCCCTGTGTTTTGTTTCTTTTGAAAGACTTTTTGGTTTCCTTTCAGTTTTCTAGATCTATTAAGTTTTTTTTTTAATAAATCTGCATCTGGGTCCTCCACCTCCTTGATTTTCGTGCAGACAGACGTTTCCTGGTGATAAATTGAAGAACAGGAGCTGTCAGGGATCACACTCGTTGGCGTTTCACTCTCTGCCTGTTGACACTGTGGAAAAACACAGTTCCTGTTAGAGTCAGTGAACAGTACAGAGTTTAATATTGGTTTGATTTTTCTGTATTTCACAGTCATTGTTAATGTTTGCATCAGTGAAGAGTTAAAGAGCCAGGTTCAGTGACTCAGCTGGCTACCTTAAACAGACTGATGGTTTGACTTTCCCCGAAAAAAGGAAATGTTGGGAGCAAAGGAAGTAGTTTTAAATCTGTGAAAATAAATCATTGTTGAATTCATAACCTCATAAATCTGATCACATCATCTCTGATTTATATCAAACTTTTGGCGGTGGTCTGACCTCTGCTCCTCTTCACCTGCTTCCTAATTACCAGCAGGTGATTAATCCTGCCAATCTGCCTCAGTCTGATAATCTGCCTGCGTTGGATCCAGATCATCTCCTCTGTTTTCACCTCTTTATCTCTGCTGTTGGTGTCAGAGCGTCCCTGTTTGTCTCCAGGTGTGTGAGCCCGGGGCAGATAAAGAGGACGTGGCGTCTTTCAGACCCAGAGAGTCTATCATGGCGTCGGATCGTACTGTACTCTGGCCTGTGGCTAACCTCCCGCGGGGCAGGGAGGCTGAACGGCCTCTGAAATGAGCTCCATCGTGTCAGACAGGACACGGCGGCGTCCCCGAGCGCTGCAGGCTAAACATTACACCCAACATTAGCCCCGTCTCCGTGAGGAGCTGCAGCCCGGAGGCTGCTCTCTGCAGCGAGGAGGATTTGGCTGCATGGCGGGATAAACGACGGCGTGTTGTTGAGTCATCTCCACACTGGTGTCAGATATTAGACATTAGCATTTTTATAGTTTTTTCTCTCCCTGAAACTGTCTGATCACTCACCGTCTGTTTCCTGAAGACTCTGAAGGAGAAATTTGGGCTTTTGTATCTGAGAAGTTGAATCTAAACCAGCAGACGATTTAGTCAGAGTCACAGTCAGATCAAAGTCAAGAGGAGACGATCGACCGTTTCATTGGGCGCTCTGATTCTTAGGTGATGTCACACTCGTATGGCACCGCAACCAGACTCAGCTGAAACAGGAAGTTGAAGTAAACACTGACCTCTTCCTGTGAATAAATCTAGCGGTTACTCAATGACACGGCTGACAAACCAGTAAACGGTAGCTAACAGACAAACCAGCTAATGGTAGCTAACGGACAAACCAGCTAACGGTAGCTAACGGACAAACCAGCTAAAAGTAGCTAACGGACAAACCAGCTAACGGTAGCTAACGGACAAACCAGCTAAAAGTAGCTAACGTACAAACCAGCTAACGGTAGCTAACGGACAAACCAGCTAAAAGTAGCTCAGGACAAACCAGTCAACGGTAGCTAATGGACAAGCCAGCTAACGATAACTAACGGACAAGCCAGCTAACGGTAGCTAACGGACAAACCAGCTAACGTCAGTAAATAGACAAACCAGCTAATGGTAGCTAACGGACAGACCAGCTAACGGTAGCTAACGGACAAACCAGCTTACTTTAGCTAATGCACAAACCAGCTAACAGTAGCTAACGGACAAACCAGCTAACAGTAGCTAACGGACAAGCCAACCAACGGTAGCTAACGGACAAACCAGTTAACCGTAGCTAACGGACGAACCAGTTAACTGTAGCTAACGGACAAGTCAGCCAACAGTAGCTAATGGACAAGCCAGCTAATGGTAGCTAACGGACAAGCCAGGCAACAGTAGCGTAGCTAACACGTTACTGTTTACTTACTTTTTCCCAAACATTCAACTGACAAAGTGTTTTTACGTTAGTTAAGACGAAGGTTTATGTCTAAGGTCAGATAGATGGGTTTTGATTGGACGAGACCCCGCACACTGTAAAAACAAAACAGCTGTGTAAACCTGAAGTTGCAAGGCAACTGTCCATACCGGATTTTTGGTTTTACATACGAAGAGTTCCAGACAATCACCGTTACACAAATTTATTGTTTTGTTCAGAAAATTATTTTACACTTTTTGTTTCCTTCACCCACCCAGACTCTGATGGCACAGACGGTTCAGGTAGGGGACCGACTTTGGCGATGCAACGCCAACTGCAGGAGCAGGATTCAAACCCTGTTCCTCCAATTGGTAGACTAAAGCCCCATTTCCGCCTGGTGGTCCGGTACGGATTGTACGGTTCAGTACGGGTTGGATTGGTAAAGCCTGATCCTGTTTGTGTTTCCACAGCCAACCATGTCTTCCTTGATGGGCGGCGTGTTAGCTGTACGCTGTTAGCTTCATCAGTTTACAAACGCACATCTACTGCAACACAAAACTAGAGTAGAAGAAGTTGTTTTGACCAATTCCTCTTCTCCGACGAGTTTGGACGCAATTTCATGCCAGGAATCGTTCATCACATGTTCTCATCACGCTGTCACGATGTGGTGAATCATATAAGTGCCTGTAGTTTTTGAATTTCCCTCGTCAGGAGTCAGACATTTTCATCATCATCATCATCAATGGACTGCAGTGTTTCTAGCTCCACCTTCTGGGGTCAGATCACTTTAGTCTGGCCCCCAACAGAAGGCAACCAAAACGTGGGACAGTACGGGTCGGTGATTTAGGGATCTGTCCTGGTTTTAGTCAAAGAAAACCTCACACTGAGACGAGCTGAACTGAACCGTTTGGTTAAAACTGGGCTGATGATGGTACCACTCATATTTCCTCTCAGGTCTTTCCTATGTCCCCTTTCCTACACACCCTCACTTCCACTTCCTGTCTTTCTCTCCATCAGCATGTTGGAGTGATGAGCTGGTTTTATTCAGAGTGAAGCTGTAGAGTCAGTCACCCGCTCACGCCTGAGTAAACCGAGGAGGATTCTCTTTACTCTGTGAGGAGACGATCACGCTGTGATTAAAGTGATTCGATTTGATGAATATTAGAAACCGCTGATTAAATATTAACTGTTGGTTTTCTTTTTCCTGACAGACCGGCCGATCACATCACGTCTCCTCCTGACTGACTGAACTGTGTCTTTCCTCCTCCGCAGCTTGCTGCAGCATTATGTTACTGCGTTATAAGTTAATCACATTATTTTCTGTCAGTTTTAATGAAGTTTTTTTTATTACAGAGGCTGTTTCTTCACAGTGGATGCTGTGTTTATCGGGGTTAATGAGCAAATAACAAAGATACACCAGAGGTAAAAATACAAACAATACCCATATGTTATCTTAGTTTTGCTTTTTGATAGGCATTTAAATTCTATTTGACATATTAAAGTTAGTTAACTCATTGTACTAAAACAAATCTTTTTTTTTTTTTTTAAAAACAGAGAATACAAAGAAGTTCTAGGTAAATGTTTTAATCTGTGATTTATCTAAGTGACAATCATACTTTAGGTTTCGTGTTACGTCTTGATTTAAAGGGTGGTTGTGGGGTAAGATTCAGAACTACAGCTCCCATGGTGCATCTGTAAAATGTAATAACCTGAAAAGAAATGACTTTGTTACTGTTTTCAGATTTCTCATCAGATTTTTTTTGTCATTTTGATAAAGTTAATTTATGAAACTATACGGAGAAGGAAATATATATTTGCTTGTTTGTTTTGGTAATGTGTTTCATGACTTGGTATTTGCCGAGAAATGAGACTCTGGTGCCGCCTAGTGGCAGCCAACCACATCTGCAAGACATTCATGGACTCAAAGCTCATCAGTTTTATTTGGGAGTGCAAACTGAACCACACTGAGCATGGAGACAAATTCAGATTTAAATTCAAAATTCAGAAAAATATTAACTGGTATGTGGTGAATTTTTTTTATTATGATTTATTATTTTATTTTATTTTATCTATTTTTTTTGTCATTATTATTTCGAAAAGCATGTTGCTAATGTACAAATTAGAGGATTAAGATAACATAACAACAATCAACCCAGTATCAACAACAAAAAAACTACATCAATCAAATAAAGAAACAAAATAAAATAAATAAATGAAATAAAAAATTTGAGACTTATTCATGGAAAAGACACCAGATAACAATATGAACAGACAGTATCAGTGTGGATATAGCTATTTACCCCCAATAATGTGATTTCCTCAATAAAACAAAAAACAAAAACAAAAACAAAAAAAAATCGATCTGAAATGAAGTCTGAAAGAGAACTTGAGAAAGAACTTTAGAGTTGTGTTATGTCGGCTATTATTGTTATTTTATAAACCAGAGAGGATCTATTTAGTCTTTATGTTGATATAACTGTTATCCAAACAACTTTATTAATTGATTTTTTTTATTTTCTTGACTTGATTCTGGTTTGAACAATTTTAAAACAAAACGTAATTAATTATAAATCCTTTTGATTCTATCTGTGATTGTGCTGATCACTTAGCGTTAGCCCTAAGCTAACTGATGTCTGCATCCCTTTGGCATCAAACTAAAAATCTTAAAAAGTGGTTTAATTTGGTACAAAGGGAAAAGTACTTTGAATGTCTGTGCTTTTATTTTGAAGTCTTTCAGGTGTTTCCTGTCTGACTGCCTTTACCTTGACGTGTGTCTACGTGAAGCTGCAGGTAAGCTTGAACCGGCCTTTGTTGAAGGTTTTCGTTGCCTTTTTCCCTGAAAAGGATGATGTTAATAAATTAAATCAACACATTCTTCCTGTCAGAGTTTGAGTATCAAAAACGAGCTGTGGAGCTGTTTCTGGAGATATTTTATTCATTAGGGGCCGTTTCTGTTGGATGGAACTAAGAAGAACTTCCGGTTTTCTTTTTTGAACTATGAAGAGGGAACAAAATTCAATGAAAATCTTTTCCCCTTTGCCTCTGGCTCCGCTTTACAGCACTAAACCTCAAATACACTCATCTTAATTTCACACCGTTTTTAATAATCACCTTTTATGACGCTCTGCACAGAAGTGTGGGCTTTTATTCTGAAGTGTACCGGTTGTCGAGTTGTGGCGGTAACGCTGAGCTTGACGCGGTTGTGGGAATTCAGGCTCATTTTAGGGAGTCGGACCATTTGGCTCGGCTCAGTTTGAAGAAATGTTTGGCTTTAGACAGTTTTATTGTCACTTCCTTAAAATGACAGGATTCTACAGGTTAATGAAAAATAATTTACTACTTATATACTTTACCTTACAATATGTCTTTTAACTGAACAGATACAAACAGTCTAAACTTCTTAATTTGCCCAAAATGTTTAAGTTAACTATTAAATTTTACTGTAGAAAAAGCAGCGAGAAATGATCAGGAGGTAATAACTAATCAGGCAAGGTAATTTATCTTTAAACAAATAGTATAAATAAATTAAATTTTACTAATTTTTTATTTCAAATTACAGGGACAATGCATATTAATTGACATTTTTGTAAATATACAAGAGTTAGCCAAAGGGCTAGTGGGCAACCTTAAATTATATAAGGTAACTGATAAGGTCATTAATTGATAAATAAATAAATAATAAAAGAATAAATATTAAAAATCAATGAAAAGGAAAAAAATTCAATAATGATTAAAAATAAAGTGTCAAATAGATGGTTAGAATATATCTGGTGTCCCGAAGGTCATATTGCAAAAAAATAAATATGCAAGACTCTTCTTCTTTGATAAATCTAAACGTTGAATTATGTAGATGAAAAAGTGGGATAAGTCAAGAATTAAGTTACATCAGTGTGGAAAAAAAAACTTTATTGTTGAAATTAGTAGACAAGGACACACAAAACTCTTTATTTATTTATAATTCATATTTTGTGTCACATGAGAAACAAAATATGTCTGAAAACTTGTTTCAGGGTCTCTACAGAGTCTGTTTCAGGTTGGGGTTTTATGTCTGTTTTAGGGTCTATATAGTGTTTTTTTTCCCAAGCTTTATTAACTGACTGTTTCAGGTCATATTTTGTGTGAGTTTAAGCTCATGTATAAATAGTGTCTTTTTCTGTTTATATTAAGGGTCTGTTAGTTTAGGTGAGGTAGGTTAGCATCATATTAAGGTTGTATTAAGTATCTGTTAATATATAGCTCTATTATAATGACATATAAATTTAGCTTTAAATAAATAAATATAAAAGAGTCGGAGAAGCGGGTTCGTAGACAGTGAACATCCCGGGCTCGTAAAGGATCCGGTTCAAATGACCGACTCGTTCGCGAATCACTCGTTGTTTTCAAAACAGAGCAGCTGAGCACTGCGGTATTATCCGAGCAGCCGACACCAGACACCTCGGTCTTGTGTCGTTTCTCGCTCATTTCTTCGACGAATCCTTTCGTTATTTTTATTTTCTGCTCGGGCTCATCCGGGTTTTTCCTCGCTGTGTACCCGCTCAATGACAGCCCCTCTCCCCCGCTGGGAGGACAGCTGGTGCGGCGGCAGCATCGAGGGGGTGATGCCCTTGACTCGGGGAGGAGGAGTTTGGAGGAGAAGGGGGGCACCGTCGTGTCGCGGACTGGAAGCGGTGATATTCTGACTGTGCACTCTTCATCGGCAGGGCTGTCAGGGATGCAGCGCATGCTCTGCAGCTTCATCTCAGCCCAGCCAGCCGCGGAGCAGCGTCGTCCTGCTGAGGAGAGCCGTCGAGAGGAAATGTCGAGCATCCGCAGGGAGCCCTGGCTCTGGAGCTCCGCCGGCCGAGCCGAGGAGGCCTGAGCGGTGTCCACCTCCGGATTAGATGGTGGCTGAAGGCGAGTGTGCCTGACGAGATAAACAGACTGAGGCTGTGCTGCCTGCTGCAGATAAGCAGGAGCTGAGAGTCTGCTCCCCCCTCTGGGTGACATTGTTGCTGTTTTTGGGCCTCTTTGTGCCAGGCTGTGTTTGGATAGATGTGCTTATTAATAATGAATGTGCTGGGCAGCAGCCCCTAATCTGTGAACTCAGGCTGGGAACAGGCTGGGTTCGTTCTGACCCCTGAAGAGAGCCGCTTCGACTGGGACTGATGGCGGACCACGAGGAAACCGAGCTGTCTGAGTCCCTCCAGAGGGAGGACGGCTTCGCCAACGAGCCGGAGGAGCCCAACTTCAAATCCAAAAGTTTGCCCGTTTTAAACGAAGCGGCGCCTCAAGAGGAGACCCTGCTGGACAGCTCTGTGCGGATGTCGATCACGGCGGAAGAGAGCGCTGAATTCATCCAGCTTCCGGCAAAGACCGAGTCCTTTCAGGCCGAGTCCCCGACCAGAACAAACTTCTCGCCCAAGCCGGGGAAGTCGGCGCTGAACAGGCCGAGCTCGTACATGGAGAACACGGAGCTCCGCAGGAGTAAAAACCTCGCCAGGAGGAAGCCGCCGGGGTTCTTCGCCGCCAGGCTGGCTCAGATCCGCCTGCCCAGCAGGAAGTACCTGGGCCTCATCATGCAGGACTCCCGCTGCTTCCTGTTCTGCATGTGCTACCTGACGTTCATCCAGTCGCTCATGGTGTCCGGTTACCTCAGCAGCGTCATCACCACCATCGAGAAGCGGTACAGCCTGAGGAGCTCTGAATCCGGCCTGCTCGTGAGCTGCTTCGACATAGGGAGCCTCCTAGTGGTCGTCTTCATCAGCTACTTCGGCGGCCGGGGCCAGAGGCCGCGCTGGCTAGCGGTGGGCGGAGTTTTCATCGCTGTGGGCGCCGCCCTCTTCTCCTTACCTCACTTTATCTCCCCGGCCTACCAGATCCAGGAGGTGAACTCGTCGTCTGGGAACGAGGGCCTGTGTATGAACAGCAATGCTAGCAGCAGGGACCGCGTCGACATCACTTCCTGTCCCAGAGACCAGGAGGGCAACGAGCACAACCTGTACGTGGCGCTGTTCGTTATCGCCCAGATCCTGGTGGGGATGGGGTCCACGCCCATCTACACGCTGGGACCCACCTACCTGGACGACAACGTCAAGAAGGAGAACGCCTCGCTCTACCTGGGTAAGCCAATCAGCAGCTGGCGTCACTGATTGGTCCAAACAGTAGCGACCAATCAGTGACGTCCACTCTGAGGTGCTGAAGTCTCAGTTTCATCTCTATTGTCATGTTTTCAACTGATAATCACATCCAGCTGAACGCAGAACATCAACATCCTCCTGCTTCGAAAAAGTTTGACGTTCATGTTGAAAATCTAACATTTTTGTTTCTTTTATTCTGAAAATCCAGCAAAGACGACTGGAGTCTCTACTTTTAAAAGCTGTAGAAATGGGCAGAGTGAGGCTTCTGGGATATGTAGTTTGACTAATGTCACCACTGATTGGACGTCTGCAGAGACTTTCCTGATAATACGGCTCTGACGAGTCAGAAATATGAGTCAGTAGAAACAGACAAAGTGAAAACGACTCAAGATGAGATCAAAACAAAGATTTTAATCCGAAGTTGAAGTTCGACTTAACATCAACATCGAAATAACAGCTTTCTCTTAAAAATCTGAGCTCAAAGTCAGAATTTTGAGATAAAACTTTAAAATCTGGGGCGGGCAGGGCGGCTGTGGCTCAGCGGCACCGTTGGAAGGTTGAGGGTTCGATCCCAGCTCCTGCAGTCACATGCTACAGCTGAAGTCTCCACCATCAGTGAGTGAATGTGGCGTTGACGGGTGAAAGATCAGAAGGGTAAAAGCGCTGATCTTATAAACCTCCAGGAAGGTCTGACAGCCAGTTATTGTTGCTTTTTGCTCTGAGACCTAAAACTCCTGACACTTTATTGGTAGTTTAAGTTTAAACATAAAGATTTTATTGTTTCACAGGTATTGTTCAATGATTTTCAATAAAATGAGACTGGAAAATAAAAATCGGTATCGGCAGGTCAGGATTTTTAAAGATCTGTGATTAATCCTCGAGGAGAAATTCAGAATCACAGCAGCAAAACAAGCATTAAAGGATGTATAAATAGAATAATATAATGAGTGTCCACTAGAGAAACAGAGACGTCCATCAGAGACGACAGCTTGTCCATCATTGTCCAGTCAGCCAGCCTCCACCTCCACAGGGTCCAGGACTGAGCTTCTTCAGCAGTCTGTTCAGTCTCTGTCTCCTGGATCCTGTCTGCTCACAGCAGGTGAAGCTTTTCACATGTGGCCTTGGTGTCTGCTGTTAGCTCTGTTAGCCATGTCCGTGAATAGCATGATGCTACTCTGCCCTCTGGTATTCGCTCTGTTTCTGGGTTAGCACAGCTAGCTCGTCCATCTTATTGGAGATAGATCTTATGTTCCCAATAACGATGGATGGAAGAACAGGTCCCTGTCGTCACTTCTTAGCTCACACCTGAGAACCAGCACGTCATCCTCACCTCCTTCTCCTTAGCTTGCAGGTAACATCAGGTTACCTGCAAGCTAAGGTTAGCATCAACATGCAACAGGCTGCTAACAGCTGCAATCTCAAGTGTAAACAAATCATACAGATGCAAAAAAGAAAAAACACCACTTAGCTTGCGAGTAACATCAGGTCTAGCACCGGTTAGCATCAAAATGCAACAGGCTGCAAACAGCTGGTATCTTGAGTGTAAACAAATCACTAAGGAGCAAAAAAGGAATAACACCATTTAGCTTGCAGGTAACATTAGTTCTAGCAACAGTAAGCATGAACATGCAACAGGCTGCTAACAGCTAGAATCTTGAGTGTAAACAAATCACACAGGAGCAAAAAAGGAAAAACACCACTTAGCTTGCAGGTAACATAAGGTCTAGCACCGGTTAGCATTAACATGCAACAAGCTACTAACAGCTAGAATCTTGAGTGAAAACTTATCACACAGGAGCAAAAAAGGAAAAAAGCACCTCTTAGCTTGCAGGAAACATCAGGTCTAGCACAGGTTAGCATCAACATGCAACAGGCTGCTAACAGCTGGAATCTTGAGTGTAAACAAATCACACAGGAGCAAAAAAGGAAAAACACCACTTTGCTTGTGGGTAACATCAGGTCTAGCACTGGTTAGCATCAACATGCAACAGGCTGCTAACAGCTGGAATCTCGAGTGTTAAAAAATCACTAAGGAGCAAAAAAAGGAAAAAAATACCTCTTAGCTAGCAGGTAACATCAGGTCTAGCACTGGTTAGCATCAACATGCAACAGGCTGCTAACAGCTGGTATCTTGAGTGTAAACAAATCACACAGGAGCAAAAAAGGAAAAACACCACTTAGCTTGTTGGTTACATCAGGGTAGCACTGGTTAGCATCAACATGCAACAGGCTGCTAACAGCTAGAATCTCAAGTGTAAATAAATCACACAGGTGCAAAGAAGGAAAAACACCACTTAGCTTGCGAGTAACATCAGGTCTAGCACCGGTTAGCATCAAAATGCAACAGGCTGCTAACAGCTAGAATCGGGAGTGTAAACAAATCACACAGAAGCAAAAAAGGAAAATTACTACTGCAGACACAACCAGTTTGGTTTCAACGACCAACAAATAAGATGCTTAGGCTCCACAGACAAAGAGGAGCTCAAAGTCGGAATTTAGAGTTTGGAAAAGTCTCAACAATCCCCAAAAAAATTCCAGTTCCTGCTGCTTTGTTTTACATGTTTAACCTCAGACAGAACAACTTCCTGTGGCCCTGTTTGGTTAAATTCATCTCCCGTATAAGGACGTGTCTCTGAACGTGTCCGTACAGAGCTGAGAGGATGTTAACCAGTTTACGTCTTCAGATGTTTGCGGTCTGATGTTTGGCGCCCGGCAGCAGGATCAGCTCCTCTCCAGCTGCAGCCGTGTTGGTGAAGTCCAGCAGTCTGCGTTTGAGCCTGTGTCTCTGCACCGAGCGGTCAAGTTCACCGCCACACCGCGCTGAGAGAGTGGTTTATTTATGGAGCGGGCTTTGTGCTCAGGACGGCGGTCATTGTCAAACAGGAAAGGCAAAGTTGGAAGCGCTGCATTGTGTCGGGCGTCATTGTCTGCGCGCAAAGATCCACCGGTCAGCAGCTGCACACAATGTCTGCACGCACGCTTGGCAGCTGCGTGCATTCCTGCAGCACGCCACTCTGAAGACGCACCTGCAGCGAGCAACACCACGTTTGTCCCATCGTCACCGAGCAGGTGCAGCGCTCTGCTCAAAGGCACTCCAGCAGGAAGAAGGTCTGCCAGGCAGGCAGCACAGAGTTCCTGAGGCCTTTGAGGTGCCCTACATGTCGTGTTCCAGATCGTTCTGTGGCCAAATCAACCGTTTGACCTGCAAACCCCCCCCTCGCCTCGCGCCTCAGTGGACTCGAACAAGGTGAACCTAATCAAACCAACAAACAGGAGGAGGTTATGAAAGAGAACAGGAGGAGGAGGAGGAGGAGGAAGGTCTTATGCATTCCTGTCGTTCAAAGGGAGAGAAGTGAAAGTCCCTCAGAGGCCCCGGCTCATTTTCAGACCCTTAAAGGGGGTACCATGGTACGGTTTTTACCACCACAGGTTTCAGGATGTTAGAAAGACGTGTTTGAAATGTTCCTGCTCTGCATCAACTCCCAGAAGTCACCAGCTCTGCTCGCCTCTGTGGCAGGAATCAAAAGTTCGTCCAACCAGACCCTCTTCACCACTCTGACACCCTGTTACTTTTCTGTCCGCTGAATGGAAACACTTGTTTCTCAGTCTGAACGGTTGGGTCGGTAACAGCAGGAAGGAGCAGAGCAGAGTGTGCAGGAGGATGGTGCTGAGGAGGGTCAGCGTCAGCAGGAAGGATCACCAGTCAAGAAAACGTTTCGTTGGTCAGGTTGTTTTCACACATGAACGAAAAGTGCAGAAAGTTTTCAAGAACGGGCTGCATGTGTGAACAGACACAAATCAAAACTGGTTCAGCTAAAGCCTAAATGAGCTAACACAGCACTATGATAAAAGCGTCAGAATCGTGGGATTAACATTGGAATTCTGGGATTAAAGACTCATTAAAGTCGAGACTCTGAGGTTAAAGTTGGACTTCTGATTTTGATGTAGTAATTCTGGGGTTAAAGTTGTGATTTTGTTATCAAAGCGTGAATTCTGGGATGAAAATCCAAATTCTGGGATCACAGTTGGAGTTCTGCTATTTAGATTGAAATTCTGTGATAAAGGTCAAAAATTTGATTAAAATCAGAATTTTGAGATTAAAGTCAGAATTCCAGGGTCAAACTCTGAATTCAAAAATTGAAGCAGACATTTTGAGATTCGATTCAGAATCCCAAGATTTAAAGTAAAACTCAGATTCAAGTTGAATATTGTTTAGATTGAAGTTAGAATTCTGGGATTAAAGTCAGAATCCTGGTTTGTAGATTAAAGTCTGGATTTAGATATCAAAATTGGACATTCAAGATTAAATTCAGAATTCCAAGGTCAAATTTTAAATTCAAAGATTAAAGTCAGATTTCTGAGATCTACGTTAAAATTTTGCAAAAAAAAAAAAAAGACATCATTGTGAGATTCAGTTCGGAACTCTGAGATATAATCCAAATTTTTAGAATAAAATAGGAATTTTGAGATTTTAAAGAAGTGATTTGAAGGTCAAAGCCTAAATTCTGAGATCACAGGTGGAATTCTAAGGTCAAATTCTGATTTCTAAGTTTAAAGTCAGAATTCTGAGATTAAAGTCAGCATTTTGAATCTAAATCTAGTAAAAAATTATCTAAATAAGATTTTTTTTTTAATTTATCAAATTGTCTATGTGATGTCTGAGTTTTTTTATTTCTAAAAAAAATGCAAAAAATTTAAGAAATCTAACATTTCTTAAATTTGTAAAAAAAAAAAAAATTCAAAACATTTTGAAATCTAAAAATTTGCAAAAATATTTTTTTTTAAATTTTATAAGTTGGCAAAATATAAAAAAAATATTTCAAAAATTAGCAAACTTTTTTACATGTCAACAATTTCTAAAAATAAATAAATAAAAACTAGAAATCAGGAAAAAAAAACAGCAAAAAAAAAAAGCAGTTCCTCTGGTGTCCACTTGGGGCTGGCTGCGGAAACCAAAGTTGATCTTTGCAGCAAAAAAAACATGTTTACCAAGTTGGGATTTTGAGATCAATGTCAGAATTCTGGGTCATAAATTTGGAATTCTGAGAATAAAGCTGATCTCTTGGGTTAAATTAGGAGTTCTGAAATTAAATTCTGAGATTAAAATTGAAATTTTGGGATAAAGTTCAGAATCCTGAGATTAAAGTCAGCATTTAGGATTGAAGTCGGGATTGGATTTCTAGGGTCAAATTCCAAATTCTGAGACCAGGGTTGAAATTCTATGGTCAAATTCTGAGATTTTAGTCACATTCTTTGGTCAAATTCAGAAATTTGAGAGATTTAAGTCAAAATTCTCAAAACAAAGTTGGAATTCTTTGACTGAAATTGAAATTCTGAGATTAAAGAGAAATAATCAAACTTCAAAGTCCAAATTCTGAGATTCTGACTGAATTTCTGAGGCCAAATTCTGATTTCTAAGATTAAATTCAGAATTCTGAGATTTAAATCTGACTTTTTGGATCAAAGTCAGAGTTCTGAGATTAAAGTTGATTAAAGTTAATGTGTGAAACTCATACGAACTTTTAGAAAGTTCACAGAAAGTGTTCATGTGTGCACACAAACTGACCAAACTGAAAGCTGGTTCCTGTGAACGGTGGTGATGAGCAGCAGAGGACAGGAGGAGTAAACCCCTGAGGCTGAGGAGGGGGGGCGGTCTCTGGATGCCTCGGTCCTCTGAGGTGGTTCAGTGACTTTGGACCGGGCCTGGACCTCGCTCTGTGTTACAGCACAGGACAGAAACACATCACTGCCTCTTTCTTCGCCCGTTTCCTGGAAACGAGGTTACGTTTGGATGAATCTGTGCTGCTGTGCGGCTGGCGCTGTGGAATTGGGTTAATCAGTCGATTAACCTGCTCAGAGGAAAGAATTAAAAAGTTTGAATGTTTGGTTTGCTGGTTATTTAAAGCCTGTTAACTGGTTCCTGCCTCACTTCTTCTTCTCTGGTTTTCTGTGGGTCTGATATCAACCGTGCACAGAGGCCGGGCTGCAGCCTCTTAGGTTATTACGTTAGAGGGGAGATGAGCAGAGACCTGCAGCTGTGCTGTGGACTCAGCAGGAAGAGCATCCTGATCTGCAGACTCTGTCTGACAGATTGATCAGGAGCAGGAGCAGCCGGGCTTTCCTGGCACACGCCCTGAGTCAGACTCATACCAGAATCAATCTGCACCGTTTGTCTGGTAATCCCTCGTCAGATCAGAGGTGTCCGCTGGTTTCCCTCGGCTGGTAGTGGAGATAAAACGCAGACTGAGGGAGATTTAAACTTGAAGATGGCCGGGCCCTCTGGGAACGGCGCCAGCGGAGCAGCAACACAATGCAACATATTCTGCCTGAGCCCTGCCCCGCCCCGAGTGATAAGAAAGAGACGTCACTGCGGGACAAAGATGGGTTTATCCCCTGGAGTTTGTTCTAAGACGGGGAACCCGGGTGAAGAAAAGCCCTCATTCACAGAGGAGCCCGGCTCTGAAGCGTTTGATTCGACTTTCGCTGTCACTGGAGGGGACAGGGTCAAAACCTGGAGAGAGAGACACACATGAGCTTCATGACTCTGCCGTCAGGTCCCATAAAAATGTGACTTCACATCTGGAGTGGAGGACTCAGACTTCTGCTCGGCAGCTACGTGAGCCAGGATCCACAAAATCTACTTTAGCTTCACAATAAAAACATTTGAGTGGATCAAATTCTACAGATAGTTCAAATCTAGTGAAAAATATCTAAGTGAGAAGATTTTTTTAAATTTATAATAATTGTACATGTGATGTCTGAGTTTTTTATTTGAAATAAATTTGCAAAAATTTTAAAGAATCTTAAATTTTAAAAAATTGTCAAAATTTCAAAACATTTTGAAATGGGAAAATTTGCAAAATAGTTTTTGGATAAATAAATAAATTTTAAATAAATTTGCAAATTTTTTTAAAAAATCTTAACTTTCATAAATTTGTAAAAGTTTCAAAACATTTTGAAATCTGAAAATTTCCAAAAAAATAGTTTTTAAATAAATAAATACATTTTAAATGAATTTGCAAAAATTTTGAAAAAAAATAAATTTTAAGAACTTTTAAACATTTTAAAACATTTTCAAATCTGAAAATTTGCAAAAATTGGATTTAAATAAATACATACTTTTAAATAAATTTGCATACATTTCAAAAAATCTTAAATTTGAAAGATTTGTAAAAAAAATTCAGAATATTTTGAAATATGAAAATTTGCAAAAATATTTTTTTTAATCTAATTGATTTGCAATATTAAAAAAAAAATTATATTAAAAAATTAGCTCAATTTTTAATGTTTACAATTTTTAAAAAATAAATAAAGAAATAAAGTAAAAACATCTGAAAATAAAAAATTGCAGTTCCTCTGGTGTCCACTTGGGGCTGGCTGCAGAAACCCAAGTCGTTCTTTGCAGCAAAAATAAACATGTTAACAGCCTGTTCAAAGACAGTTTTTCTCTAAATGAATTTACTTGACAGGGGCGTGACTTGACTGAAAGGGGGGGGCCTTCTGTAGCTGTTAGCGAGCAAGCTAACGATCCGCTTTATCGCCACTTTAACGTGTCTTTACTGTAAGCTTTAGGTCTCCTCTTACTCCAGCCTTCCCCAGACTTGTCTTTAGATTTGTTGAATAAAAAACCTGGGTGAATTGTAAAAACCCAAGTCCAGGTCCTGGATTTGTGACTGTTCCCTGAACTGTCAGGACTCTGAGTTGGGAAGTCGAGTTTTTGATCTGCTCTCCGAGTATCATCCAGTTTGTTATTTTGACCTTTAGAAAGCTTGTTTTCTCTTCTTTTAAGAACCATCAGGACCGCTTTTTCTTCTTGCCCGAGAAGTTGAAGAGTTATGGTAATGAGAACAGTTGGAAGCCAGTGTACGTGGGTTGTATTACCGTAATACCTCAGATATCACTGTAAAGTGGGTCTGATCTGATCGGTTCAGTATCAGATCAGGCCTTTTTGTTGAAGTATCGGTGATCAGGAATTTTAGCTGATCGTCTCCACCGATCATTCCTACGGTAACTCTTCAGGGACATACAGTCCAAAAGGCAAACTGTTTTTTTAAGAAGAGATGAAATTCATGTGATGTTAATAAATTTTTTGTACGTGATACATTCAGGTAACCTGGGAAATTTGAGAGTCTGATGGTTGTGCCAGTGTTTCCAGTTTTTGCATTGGACAAAATGTTTTGTAAACAGTGTTTTGATTTGATTCAATGGACTTAATAAGCTCAAAACTTCTTTAAACTATTGTTTTTTTTACTATTCAGTAATTTTGACTTCTTCAGCAAAGTTTATCTCAAAACATCCCAACCGTGAAGCTTGTCTTTTCTTCTTTAAGGTGTCTTTGAACATGGCTGCTAACCTCAGTAGTGTAAGAGTTACGGTAATTAAAGGAGCAGCTGTAAAACAGGAGCCTCTGCTCTCTGATCCTGGTCTTTCCCCCTGATCATCTCACTGTTCAGTAAATCCCTCCGCTCCTCGCTGTAGGACAAACATTCTGGTCCATTTCTCCCGCTTTGCGTTAGCCTACATATGAGCTCATGCCTACAGGCGTGACAGACATCCATTAGAATAATTCAGCACAGTATTTCTTTGTGGGCCCAATAAGAGACGCTCTGTTTGGCTCCCATGCCAGGCGAACAGGCCGCGCTGCAGCCACTTGAAAGTTTAATGTGCCAGCTCAGAGACGCAATATGGCGGCCTGCTGGTCCTGGGGTTGCCTCGTCATGTTGCCGTGTGTAGCGACAGGCCGTGAGTTTCTGCTCCGTCCTGACCTGGCAGAGCTTTCTCTGTGCTTTAGAGCTGGTGGAGGATTAAACCGTCAGATGTGACAGGATTTAGAGGCAGCGTGGACTCAGACATGTCTGCGTGTTTTAGTGATGAAAACAGGATCAGCAACGTTTTTAGCAACGTGCATGAAAAGGAGGGGCAAGCTGCGGCACGAGGCACTGAAAGGGTCACAGAAACTTTAAGATCTGATTCAGTAACTTCTGTCTGGTCCAGTGGAAACTTGTTTCCTGGTCTTTGCTGGTTTCAGATTCAGGTCATGCTTGGTTTCCTGTTTTCATGCTGCACAGAAAGTTAAACCCTTGATAGAGAAGTTTCTCCACCTCGGTTTCTTTTTTCCAGAAGAGCTAACCATGAAATGGAAACCACAGCCCAGACTGACACGCTCAGACTGATCCTGTGGTCTGTGTCTGGTCCCTCTGTCCTGGATCTGTGCGTCAGCCAAATACACCTCCAGACCGTTCAGACCGTCTTTATTTTTTAAATCATTTTACAACACGTGATGAGCTGTGAGTTGGTGAGTCTCGGTAACATCACAGAAGATAGACCGTCAGCTGGTCTTCAGGGTTTTTCGGACGATGATCTGTTTCTCAGAAAACACCCGACTCGCTTCACTTTTTTGCTCTGCTTGCTTTTGCTCTCCACACTCTGACTGTTTCCTGGTCTTGATTGTGGGCCTCCTCTTCCCCATCCTTGTCTGAGGTCCTGAAGCTTTAGCTCGAGAAACGACCTCCTTACCTTGATCAGAGATCTTGTCTTAATCTGAGTTTAGACCAGGGGTCTTCAACCTGTGGCTCAGGAGCTTCATGCGGCCCTTTGGCTCCTTTGCAGTGGCTCCTTATAGCTTTAAAAATATATTATTAAAATAAAGGGCTTTTAATATTTTAATAATAACGACACAGACACTAAGAAAAAATATAATATAAAATTTGGGCTAAAAATGCATCACCTCTTGAAACAAAGCTTTTTTTAGTGATTTTTTGTAGTTTTTTTTTTCCTTTGATTTTTTTTTATTTCAATTTTTTGACATTTTTGCAAATTAAGAAAAATAATTCCAATTTTTTTTTAAGATTTTGCTAACTTTTGATTTTTTTTAAAAAATATAAATTACTCTTTTTTGCAATTTTAGAAAGATTTTACAATTTTTGGAAATCAAACAAAATTTTAAGATTGCATTATTTAGGTTTTTTTTTTTTTTGCAAATTTATGACATTTCATCAATTTCTTTGAATTTTTCCACTTTTTTTTAAGTTTTATTTTACAAATTTTGATCTTTTTTTTCAATTTCCAAATTTTGCAAAATTTATAAAATCTTATTTTTTTTCTTGAAATTGCAAATTTATTAAAATATAAATTAAATAAATTAATTAATAAAGATAAAAAAAACTAAGAGATCACATGTACAAATTTATAAACACAAAAACTTCTTGTTTAGATAATTATTCACCTGATTATACACTTTTTTTGTCTTAATGTGAAGATAAAGTAGATTTTGCGGCTCTGCGGAACTAATTTCTTCCTGTGGCTAATTATTTGTCTAATTGTAGCGCCGGAGACCCATGGTAGATTATGCAAAAAAGGGCAGTAAGACAACAAGAAAGGCCTGATGCAGTTAGCCTGTTAGCCTGTTAGCCTGTTAGCCCGTTAGCATAAGGGATGTTCAGCCTGTGCAGGTTTTGATGGGGGTTTATTTCACTGCAGATGGATTTGTTGACTCTTAAAGGAGACAAAACCGTGAACTGAGGAGGAGATCATGACACGTATATGAAACCAGGATCATTCCCCAGGACTTCCTCTGTGTCTGATCAGCTGATCTCCTCTGACACGTTCAGCAGAAAGTCTCCAGTTTACAGGGTCACTCTTTAAACTGGAACACCGGGAGCTGACAGAGACACATCATCTCTGTTTCCACCAAGTGTTTCAGTTCAGTTCGTCTTGGTACGGTACACATTTTGTGGCGTTTCCATTGACTTTTCCCAAGTTAGTGACCCGTACCGTCCCACTTTTTGGTTCCCTTCTGTTAGGGTGCCAGACCGAACCGATCCAACCCCAGAAGGTGGAGCTAGAAACACTACAGTATGTTGATTGGTGGAAAGAATCACACCCCAACAGAAGGGAACCAAAAGTGGGACGGTACGGGTCGGTAATATGGGGAGCTGTCCCAGCTTTAGTCGAAGGAAACGCCACAAAATGTGTGCTGTACCGAGTCAAACCGAACTGAACCATTTGGTGGAAACAAGTCTTAAGATCCACATGCTAATCATAACGAAGATGAATCATTGAGCTTTGATTTCCTGTACTGATCTGTACCGTACCGCTTGATGGAAACAGGTCTATTCATACTATCAGGCATAAAGAAGTCCGTTGTTTAGGAGGTACTAAACCAAGTCCATCAGGACTGGGGGTCAGATTATTGTGGACGCAGGGGCTGCTCCACCAATCAGGCGCTTCCCCCAGAGTTCGCTCAGCTTTAGAAAGTGCTATTCCCTAAGTTAGAGACGTTTCAGGGGTAAATTATCCTCCTGGTCCAGAGGATTGAAAAGCCCCAGGTAGATCCAGGTAAAGTTGGTCAGATGCAGGGTAAGAAAAAGAAAACCTGGGTTAGTCGGAGTTGGGCAGCCCTTGTTTTTTGGAGCTTAACCCACATCCGGAGCTTACAGTCAGGGTATCCCGGCCTCTGCCCGTACGATTTGGTGCATTTCATCTAAAATCTGTTTCTTGTGAGTTTGTACCTGAGAACAAAGTCTCCAGAGAATCCCTTTAATCACTCGTTACGTCTGACGCTGAGCTGCAGCCTGACACACATACGGTCCAGGCCGAGCTGTGAACTCTGAGGAAAGCGCCGGCCGCCTGCTCCGCTCACAGAGGCCATGGTGGACTGGGGTCGGTGACGGCGGCCGGCGGGGAAGTGTAACGAGACAGTGCTGGGTCAGCAGATTACCATGACAACGCTGCCATGCCCATAACCTTTCATTGTGTCTGTCCTCTCCTCATCCCGTCACGGATTGGCCCCGGCTCAGTCTGTCTGTCTGTCTCGGCCTCTGCTCTCAGCATTTCCTCTGCCATGGTGTGAGCCGCACGGAGAGATGCAGCTGCAGATTTGTGGCGTTTAAAAAACTCATCCATCAAGCGGCAGAGATGTAATGAACCCTGGAATAAAACCTGACCGCTCCAGCTCTGATTTATGCTCCTGATGCTGAACGCGCTCAGAGCTTACAGGGTTTATCGCTGATGGAAGTCCACGTTTTCCTCCTGAAACCTTTAAAAAAAAACACGCTGTAATTTTTGGAATTACATTTCACGTCTGATGACTCTCACACAGCTTCTCCCCTGATTTACAGCCAGCATCAATTTCTTTAACAGCCGTAAACGCTGGTCCAGCAGGTCCAGGCTCGTGTAATCAGGGATGTAGGGAGCGGACTCAGCACTGCTCAGAGTGTGGTTTCACAATCAGTCACCAGGTGGCGTCAGACAGACTGATGACATCAAACCTCACCTGTCCACCTGTCCTAAATGTGTCCTCATATCAGTTTCTCAGTTGTTCAGTTTGGTTTGTCTAAAACTGGGACAAGCCCCTGAATTACCGACCCGTATCGTCCCACTTTGGTAACCCCAGAAGGTGGCGCTACAACCAAACTGTACTGATCCGTACCGGACCACTTGGTGGAAACGAGGTGGTAGATTAGGGGTGGGGAAAATTATTGATTAACTAATGCATCACAACATTTCCTGCCTAATTTAATATTGATTCAGGAAAATCTTCTGAATCCATTCACCTCCAAGCCAGAGGGGGCGCTGTGTGTTATTTGTGTTGTACGGACGGAGGCCACACGGGACCAAACAACATCAGAACGGCAACCAAAGCAGCGTAAAGCAGCTCCTTTAACTTTTAAGTCTGACGTTTGTTTGTTTTTTATTGCTTTTATGATGTTCTCCACTAGGGGGCGATATGGGCAAAATATGACAGGATATTTTTATGGCAGGATCAGGATCTGTTTTTTGTTTTTAAGATGCTCTGTTGTGGTTTTTGAACTTTAATTTTTATAAATCATGATAAAAGCCTGAAAATGTTTCTTTAAAAAGTTGTAATGAGGTGTTTTGTCTTGAAACAAGTCAACGCGCTCAGTAACAGTCAAGTTTTTGGTGAAGAGAGCTGAGAGATCTAATGAAATCTTAATGATTAAATCCTGGACGTGTTTTGGTTTAAACCATCTCTGCGCCTCTCTGTTCGTCTGTCTCCCAGTCGCCTGCTCAGCTTTTATCCGCCGCGCTGATGGTCTGCCTGGCGTTGTTGCGTAACCCGGCAGCCCGCCAGCCCAGGGTTTTCCCTCTCGTCCTGCTAGATAAGGGATTATCCGCGATGCGGCTGGGTCCCCTTGGAAAGCCCAGGCCCTCAATCCCACGGCGATGCTTCATCATCCCGCGCTCTGGCGGTCCCCGACAGATGATGTAACGGTGGAGTGGAGAGATCTGTGGAGGGTCAGAAATATGTTTCTGAGCGGATGAGTAACTGCAGCGCTCACTCTGCTGCTGCTTCACATCAACTCCTCATGCTTCAGAAACAGGACCTGAACGTTTCCTGATGTTTTCAGAGCAGAAAAGTCGCACACGTTGGTTTTTCTCTGAGAGTATCTGAACCCTGAGACGCCGCACAGCTTCGTTAAACTTTAAGGTTAATTTCTGAACAAAAACACGACACAGCCTGTCAGTGTTTCCAGTGTTTCTAAAGAACTGAACTGATCTGATGATTAAAATTTTTGCAGGCGGCGCCGCTCAGCGTGAACCCGGAGCCCCCGGTGAGTTCCCAGGACTCTGACAGTTAGATAACCTTCGGTCTGGTCCAGCGCCTGGTCCAGCGCCTGGTCCAGCTTTGAGTTTTTAAGTCACGCCACTGGATTTCTGAGTTCGCTTTCAACCTCAGCCAGGGACTTTAGGATGTTAATTCCTTCTAATTGGAGAAATCTTATTCTCAGGCCGGAGCGGGACCCTCATTACTCGGTCATATGACCTGGACACATGACCCGCACACACGGCCTTTTGTACCTGGCTCTGTAAGAGAGATTAGTCGCAGTGGGAGCGTTACATAAGGGTTAAAGTTTGGCTGTTAACTTGTTGGGACGATTCAATGTGAAGTTCTTCCTGTTTGCAAAAACCATGTGAAACAGCAAACGTACGGAAAAAGAGTTTTCTCCAAAGAAACATTAAACTCTATAAAGACACAGTCAGTTTTTTATAAGTAAACTTTCTTTCTCTGGGGCAACGTTCTGCTCTGTGAGGTTCTGTTAAATTAAAAACATCCTTTTTTTAACATTTGACCCTTTAAACAACATCCTTAAAAACATTTTTCTTAACAGAGTACCTTTTGTTTTTTTCATAGTAGCATTCTGTTCATCAAAGTGACTTTAAACGATATTCTACTCGACAAAGAACCGCTCTGTTTGTCAAAGTCACATTCACTCAGTCAAACTAAACATAAACGTTCTGTTCCTCAAAGTAACACTCTACTCTTTAGAGGGCACATTTTTCTATTTAAAAAAGCATTCTATTCTTTAAATAACCTGTTCTTTGGAACTTTCATTCTACTGATCGAAGTAGCGTTCTAGTTTTAAGTTACCCATAAGTTGGAAGCAATATGTTCTTTAAAGAAACATTCTATTCTGTAAAGTTTCATATTATCCCTTAAAGTAGGATTCTATTCTTTTGAGTAACATTCTATTTTTTGAAGAAACATTCTATTCTTTGAATTAAGATTCTATTCTTTTAAGAAACATTCTATTCTTTTAAGAAACATTCTATTCTTTGAATTAAGATTCTATTCTTTAGAGTGACATTCTATTCCTTTAAGAAACAATCCATTCTTCAAAGCACCACTCTATTATTTAGAGGGCACACTCTATTTTTTTCAAAGCAACATTCTATAGTTTTAAGTAACATTCTATTCTTTTAACTAACATTTTATTCTTTAAAGTAGGATTCTGTTGTTCTAAGCAACATTCTATTATTTTAAGTAACATTCTATTTTTTAAAGTAATTTTCTATTTTGTAAAGTAACATTCTATTCTTTGGTAGTTGCATTCTATTTTGTGATTTGTCATTGTATGAGTTATGAGTTAACATTTTATTATATGTAGACACTTTTTTTCCCGTATAGAACTGTTGTGTTCTGTTCTTCTTGGATGGATCACTGTTTCACACTCTGATAATCTGACCTGTGAGCTGGTTTTCCAGGAGGTGGTGGAGACCAAACACTGAGCTCAGAGCAGAGTCCTTTATGGACCGTCAGGCGTCAGGATCATGAACATGAACGGGATCTTCCTGTGTTCTGTGTCAGCTGGATGTTCAACATCGTTCTCTGTGCACTTTCTACTTTCTGTAGAGGCTTTTCATGAGAAACCTGATGATTTATCCTTAACTCCTCTCTGTCCTCCCTCCTCTCTGTCCTCCCTCCTCTCTGTCCTCCCTCCTATCTTTCCTCCCTCCTTCTCTCCTCCCTCCTCTCTGCAGCCATCATGTATGTGATGGGAGCACTGGGACCAGCAGCTGGTTACCTGCTGGGAGGAGTCCTCATCGGGTTTTACGTGGATCCAAAGACGGTGGTGACCATCGATCAGAGTGACCCTCGCTTCATCGGGAACTGGTGAGAAACATCAGGCTGCTGTGGTTTGGGCTGTGGGAGTGAAACAGGATAAAACACCAAAACAAGACGAACTCTGGGTTCACTGAAGCTCCTCAGGGGGATTGAGTCCAGATTGAGTCCAGATTAAGTCCAGATTAGGCCCGGCTCGGTCACCTGTTGGTGGGTTCAGGCTCAGCTCAGTACCAGGCTTTGTCAGAAGGACTCTGGGCTGCTCTTTGATGGGATCTGTTACATAAACGGCTTTAAAGGTCTGACACACCAACTTCATCAGGCAGGTCTGAAAAATAATCTGTATCCAGGCTTCGTTAGGTTCTCCACACAGTCCAGCACCAAGAAAAAAAACATATGTTTTCTTAAAAAGATAAAGAAAACTTTTCTCAGTAGAAAAACACGATGAAACATTTTACTGCTGGAGCTCTGTCTGTGGATCATTCATCAACACTGAACGTTCTAGAAGCAGAAGCACATTCTACTGTTGGAGTGACATTCTATTCTTTAAGGTTATATTCTGTTCCTGAAAGTGACATTCTACTCTTAAACATTCTATTTCTTATGTAACATTCTAGTCTACACAGGAGCATTCTATTCTTTAAAGTCACAATTTGTTCTTCAATGAAACATTCTACTTTTTAAAGTCACATTCTATTCTTAAAGGTAACATTCTGTTTTTTAAAGTCACACTCTACTCTTTCATAACATTCTATTTTCCATGGCAACATTCTATTTTTTAAAGAAACATTCTATTCTTTAAGGTAATGTTCTGTTTTTTTAAATTATGCTCTCATTTAACTCTCTTCTTTGAAGCAACATTCTATTTTTTGAAGTAACATTCTATTTTAAACAGGATCATTCTATTCTGTGAAGTCAAAATTTGTTCTTCAAGGTAACATTCTACTTTTTAAAGTCATATTCTATTCTTGAAGGTAACATTCTGTTTTTTTTTCAAGTTACACTCTACTCTCATTTAACTCTTCAAGGTTACATTCTGTTCTTCTACGTTCTATTTCTTATGTCACATTCTATAATACACAGGAGCATTCTATTCTTTAAAATCACAATTTGTTTTTCAAGGTAACATTCTACTTTTTAAAGTCACATTCTACTCTCTAAGATTATGTTCTATTTTTTTAAGTTATGCTCTCATTTAACTCTTCTTTAAAGCAACATTCTATTTTTTGAAGTATCATTCTTTTTTAAACAGGAGCATTCTATTCTTTAGAGTCACAATTTGTTCTTCAAGGTTTCATTCTACTTTTTAAAGTCATATTCTATTCTTGAAGGTAACATTCTGTTTTTTTTAATAACACTCTATTCTTTGATAACACTTAATTTTCCATCGCAACGTTCTATTTTTTAAAGTAACATGTTAATTTTTATCTTAAGCCACAATTTATTCTTCCAGGTAGCATTCGTCTTTTTGAGTCACTTTCTATTCTTAAAGGTGACATTCTGTTTTTGAAGGTTACACTCTATTCTTTTATAACATTCTACTTTTAAGGTAACAACCCATTTTTTTAAGGTCACATTCTTTTCTTCAAGGTTACTTTCTGTTTTTCAAGGATACATTCTATTCTTTCATTAAATTCTACTTTTCAAGGCAGCATTCTATTGTTGAATAGAATGAAGTTGATTGTTTTCCTGCTGCTGTCTGACCTGTTGTACCTGTGATGTTGTCCAGGTGAAGTCTTTGTGTGTCTGTGGGTCTGACGCTCAGTGAGCTGCTGGTGCTAACTCTGCTAACGTTGTCCACGTTAAGCTAACCGCTCTGACGTGTCCACCTGCAGACTTCTTCTTTATTTACAGGTGTTTTCTGACCTTTATGAGTCAGAATTTAAATTTCCAGCTAAAAGTAAAAAACCGCCATCAGTGACCTTATTGAGGCGCCTCGCGGTTTAGCTGAATGTCCCAGATACAGAGGCTGTGGTCAACGTGAGGACAGTGGCTGAAAAAAAAAGTATGAACTGGAATCAAAGTAAAACAAACAGAGTTTTTATAAATCTTGTCAGGAGCAGGAAACAGAAACAGGTGAGGGCCGTCAGCCATGTTTTAGACTTGTTTGCTCTCAGGTCACGTTTTCTGATTTCCGTCCATCTGTTGATCCGTCAGAATGTTCCAGGAGTGGTTAGTCATCTATTTACAGCTCTGGGTGACGGCGTCCTGTGGGTGACGGCATCCTGTGGGTGACTCACAGCTCGCAGCCACAGGCTTCCTGCATGAATGATAAGTGACGACGGCGAGCGGAGGATGGAGGAGTGTTTCCCGGGGTTTCATGAATGTCTGTGCTCAGTGTCGAGCTTCAGAGCGGCTCCTCACTGACGGTGTCCTTCGGTTCGTCCTGTTCCCAGGTGGAGCGGGTTCCTGCTCTGCGCCGTGGCCATGCTGCTGGTCATCTTCCCCATGTTCGCCTTCCCCAAGAAGCTGCCGCCCCGACACAAGAAGAAGAAGAGGAGGAAAAAGCTGAGCCTGGACGACCTGTCCAGCGACGACGACGTCCTCAAGGAGAAGAGCAACAACAACAAGAGCCAGACGGTCACCTCGTCCATGGGCTTCGGCAAAGACATCAAAGGTAGGGCGGCGCCAAGGCCGTGACGCAGGAACTGAAGTTTAACCAGCTTTATGATGTCATCTGATAAATGTCTTTGACTTTTCCAGACCTGCCCAAAGCCGCCGTGAGGATCCTCAGCAACGTGACCTTCCTCTTCGTCAGCCTGTCCTACACGGCAGAGAGCGCCATCGTCACCGCCTTCATCACCTTCATCCCCAAGTTCATCGAGTCTCAGTTCGGCATCCCGGCCTCCAGCGCCAGCATCTACACCGGTGAGCCACACCACACGCCGCACACCTCACGCCTCAGGGGCTGGCTTTAGCTGGGTTCCCACGTCATCCAATCAGGTTTCAGATCTGGAAAACCGCCGTCCTTAAAACGCGTTTCAGATCCAGCTTTAAAAATTTGGCCACAGCTCCTTCAGACGAGACGCAGATCATTCACACAACACCCGTGGCGTCTGTTCATCCTCCGGCCCTCAGCTGGAGCCGGATCACATTAATAATGGAGAAACTGCTGCTCTTCAAATAAAGGGGGCACCAGGGACACGGCGCCGCAGCGCTGAGTGCAGCAGGCGAGCAGAGACACGCAGCAGAAACAGGCTTTAGAAAAACACGCTGAGGTTAAACACACGTGGTCAAACTCAGGACACACTCCAGACCCAGGACTCCTGGTCTGACTAGGATCTGCTCCTGAAACTGTTTTACTTTGAAAGTCACTGGTTGTTGTTGTTGTGTGGTTTCGGCACACGACTTCCTGTCCAGCTCTATACACTCTGTACAAACTGACCGGTTGTTCCTGTGAATTTTCTCCGCACTAAGAGGAGCTTTCCTGGTTTCCTGTGTCGACAACATTTTACTGAGTTAAAAAGTAAAAGAAAAAAATAAACAAATCAAAATACCGTATTTTCCGCACTACAAGGGTCTTCGGAGTATAAGGCCCACCTTCAATGAATGGAATGAAATAAATGAATTGAAAACTTATTTCATATATAGGGCACACCGCATTATAAGGCGCATAGAGTAGAAGCTATAGTAGTGGCTGGGGTTGCGTTATGTAACCACTAGATGGAGCTGCGCTAAAGGGAACGTCAACAAAACAGTCAGATAAGTCAGTCAAACTCAGGCTACATCCACACGGAGCAGCACATTTTCCTATCCCACTATTTTCTGTGCCGTTTTCAAAAAACGTGCGCTGTAAAGACTGAACTGATCTCCGTTTCCAGAGATGAGGTCACATGCCAGACCTTTGGGGGGCGCTGTATTGCACTAACAATAAACAAGAGAAGAAGCCCAGGCCAGCCTGTGAGCTAACGTTAGCACTTAGCAGAATTCCTCTTTACAGGTTCTTACCACTGTTACTTTGGCCACGCCCCCTGACTACGGTTACCATGATTAATCAATATTATACCATGGTCAGTGAGAATTATTTAGATTGGTCTAATGCACGCCAGTTGACAGTTAGTTCGACAAGTTAAATCACCATTGTATCACTCCGCTGTGCGCGTTACCATAGCAACGCGTCACACATATTTCAACGGGTGAGGATAACACAAGAGTGCTGAAACATGAATTTTGAAGTCAATTTCAGCAATTTTGGACCAAACAAAACAACAGATGAATGGGAAGAAGAAGAAGCAAAAACAAGCTAGGCAACGTTACAAGCAGGTAACACCAGAAGAGCTCAACAAGACTGAAAATGAAAAAGATGAAGAGAACACAAAAAAAGTTACAAAATGGGCTGTTACAGTTTTAAGAGAATATGTAATGTGGAAAGGAAGAGATGCTTTTTCTTTTAAAATTCAACGTCTATGGGACCAAGGTATAGGCAGATTAAACTACTCGGAAGCGTGCGTTAGACCGTTCTAAGGCACAACGTGGAGTGGGGACACCACGAAGCGCAGCGGCGTGGTGTCCCCACTCCACGTTGTGCCTTACTTAATCCATATATAAGGCGCATCGGGTTAAAAGGCGCACTGTTGACTTTTGAGAAAACTGAGGGCTTTAAGGTGCACCTTATAGTGCGGAAAATACGGCAAGTAAAAGTCGCTCGTCAGCAGTGAGCCCGTCGGACCGTTTCTTTCCTCTTCCTCTTAAAATCTTTAATCTGACTCAGAGCTGTGACCTGTTTCTGTGCTGGAAGTTGAATTTCTGGTTTAAAACTTAAGTCATACCATGTATGCTAACCGCTAGCTTACTAATGCAATTTACCATCTACATTAGCATCAAGCTAGCACTACCTTTTCCACATGGTTTCTGGTCTATGAGGGGATAATCGGGTAGGGGAGACCATATCTAGACGTCAGAGCAATGTGCAAAATGGGTACAAATTTTGACATCTAAATCTGACCATTTTTGGACGTTGTAATGACGTTCAGCACGCCTAGATTTGCAGATCAAATCTAGGCGTCAATGGGACGTTCAAAATGGATCCAAACATTCAGACATAGACTTTTTTAAGACGTTAATCTGACCTCCCTACAACGTCCAAAAAAGACGTAATAAAAACTTTCATTCTGCACTTTCAGGAGACCTGATTTGGACGTCAAAAATTACATTAAATACGTTGTTTCAACATCACATTGTGCACATTGCACGTCACACACCTGT